>NW_026776145.1:1203958-1805937 GCF_947086385.1 Phlebotomus argentipes
CTGGAAAAGTATTCCTAGTTCTTCCAATTCCGCAAATTCGCAGATAGAATTTATTTTTCCCATGGAATGGGAAATTGGTTTGCTGACTGTCCTCGTTAACTTTTTAATTAATATCAGACGGATTTACAGTAATGTCTTTGTGAGCTTAAGTCATCCAATACCATTGATTGATAAATCATGAAATGTTGCAAAATAGCATATTGATTTTGCAGAGTACAATTGATTGCACATTTTCAAATGTTCAAAAACTGTGATGTAATTCCTTTTCATATTTCAATTTTCTTTGTGTGAAAATTGTATGAACACCACCGACATTATGTATGCCTCTCTTGGATGCCAGAACAACGATTTTTCAACACAGATTCTACGAACGACAGAAGATAGTGATCTGGCGTCCTCAGACGAAAATTGAATGGAATGAAAAATTGACTTTGGGATTAACAATATGCTCTTGAGCGACTGACAAGAGTACTTCTGGAAGGACAGGCAAAAGGGAAAATCGATTGGAACAATAAGAGAAAATCCTGGAAAATCTCTCCATTCATTCTATTGTCATTTTTGCAATGGAACAATTAATATTATGTTGCATTCTCTATGCTTTTCCCTTCAATTTCGTAATACTTAAATCCTAGGATTGTAATATTCATCAAATGATTGTTTTTTTATTATCTCTTTTTTGTGATAAATTCACAGTGTAAGTCTGCTGTTATCGATTAGTGAAAATATGCACTTGATACACAGTCATGATTTATATTGCAGTTGGTGAGTTTCGCCAATTACTCAAGGAAAATATGTATGTACTTTATCATAGTCAACGCTTACGGCGAAATGATAACTCTCAGAATAGGTGTTAGAGATGGATGTCAGTAATCATGGCACTGCACTGCATTGAATCGCAAAAATCTAGACAAATCTCGAACAAGGATCATAATCAGTGAAAATTTAAGGAAGATTGTGTTGATTTGCAAAACTTTTGCTACCCTTCTGTGAGCTGCTATATTGTTGCCTATCGGCAAAGTGCGAAAGTATGGGTGAGTAGTTTAGAAGGAAAAGTATTCTGGTCATGTAGGGAAATCTATATGATATTGTGGGATGATATTAAAATATGGGAAATGGAGCAAAGTTTTGATTGATTATCACCTTCTCCTAAGTCCATCAACATGACATCATTGACATTCAACTTGTGATGAATTTATGGCAATACACAACTTTTCTCTCCACCAACTTATCTCCAAGAGCCTATTAATCAAAAGTGTTGGAGTGTTTATCGCCAATGGGAAATCTTATGATCATTTGTTACGGATTATTTGTTATTATGTCAACCATGATAAATAATTAAATTTCCTCTCTGCATTTGCTATGAAGAGTGAAATGTAAATCTCAACCAATTACATTTCCATTATATCACTTTCCTTTGTAATCTTCTTCGTCTTGCTTGTGCTGGAAATTGATGGTGAAATTTTGCTTGGCATGTAGAAATTTATAAATAAAATCATAAATATTTGTTTCGTTTATGGAAATTTCGAGGAAAAATTAAATGGCAGTTTTTTCCCCGTGAGCTGTCGGTGCGAATGAGTATCCTTCAGGCCCAGGTTAGGTGAGGCAGCTCCATCAAAGAGGCACTCACCATGCAAGAATGGAAGGCATATCAGGTTCACGTCTTTAGAGTATTTGAACAGATTTTCCAGACATATTTTTTGTATAATAACATTATAACGATCCCAATTCTCTCCCACAATTTGCACCTTGAGCGCTTGAGTGTGGGGGACGGAAGTGAGAATGAAGAACACAAAGTACATGGGAATTTCCAATCTGAGAGCAATAAGGAGAATTTCTTAAACGATGGATGGAAGATATGGCGGAAAAACATTTTGTGCGTATGTTTCTCCGCGTGGTATGATTATGATGATAGTGAAACGTGTTTGAAAAGTAACGTGTTTGAAACCATGGCAAATACAATGGGTGGGTGATAAATATACGACCCTCCAGTGGGTACAATATGAGCTGAAAAGATGCGAAAAAGGCGATAATGGAGGTAAATTGTGGGCCCAGTGCCTACAAAAGATTCACTTTACAAAATGATGCGGTGATTTGTGTTGCCATTAAATTTGAATATGAAAATGGAAATGTTTATTCAACTGTACACACGATGGTTCTGTCGCCCAAGGAAAGCTTTTACCACACTCTTTGCCGCCACTTTCGCCCATTCACCTCCTCCAATCACTCTTTTTTCGTCACTTTTGCCTTTGTCATTGCATTTCATATACTTTCCTGTCTTCTGCGTCTTCTGGTATTGAACAAACAGAAGAAGGGAAGCAAAAAAAAAACTACATGCGTCATTTGCTTCCAGTTTTCTTCAATTCATCTTGATGCTGAAGCATGAAGTGTACGCTATACAATCAGCATAGATTCACAATTGATTTATGTTGGAAATTACATTTAATTAAATAAATGTAATACTATGCAGAACATATTAATATAAATTATGAATTTGAGTTTATTGGGGGGAGGGATTTTTTAAAATTCATTCCAGTGTCAAAGAATAAGCCTATTTTATATGCAATATCTACATTTTTTCACTTGATAGTTGCACAAACTCTTTTTGCTCAAAATTGAACGACTAATCTCAATGTCTGTTCCATCATTTCCCACTTGAGCAAATGTTTATTGCGGTGTGTCCCAAAGCTTTTCACACAAGTTCCAAATATTTTCAATTCCCAACAGCATTTAACAGCGACGATGGTGACCATAAATCTTCATTCGATTCCAAAATTGAATCGGATTTCTAGGTTGTGGGTAAAGTGATTGATTGTTAGCGGTTTTACGTTATGAGTCCATCATTCCATTTTGAGTCTGAACACTGAAATCGTGCTTCACTTTTTTCCCGCTATCATGCATTTGTGGTAAATGCAAATGAAATAGTAAATTGATTAGCGGATGCGGTGAAATGCAGTCTCCATCCACTCCATGTAATTGCGACACACTCTATTTAATCGGCTCATGGCTTTCCTATTGTTACACCCCATGGAGCTTGCTTTTAAATAAAGTATAAAGAAATTACTATTATATGGGCTGTCCATCTCTCATTCATGTCCATTATGATATGTATGTTTTGTGAGAGTCACAGAGCATCATCGGAAATAGCCGATAAATCATATTCAATTCTACCATGCTATTAGCATAGCTGCGGATAATCACAATAAATTCCCATATTTAGCGAATGAAATGAAAAACAAATTTTCATGATGACACGCTTCTCAAAATAAATTAATATGTGTGAATTATATGTCAATATTATCTCTGCAATATATGTACGTGAAAATTTGCTTGTGGCTAGCAATAATTTTCAATTTGAATTGGAGGTCACGAAGAGGAATCGATATACAAGCGGATGAGGTGAAAAAAAGGTCTTGGTATTATGCGAAAATAACTTAATAAAAGGGATATAAAATTTCACCTAATTTTCCTGTCTTTTATAAATATATTTTTACGACTCCCATTTGCTGACTTGGCTCGGATTCGGTCCTTACTTCTTCTGGGGATTTGAAAGAGATTGGAGAGAAACTAAAGCTACGGTTATTACTTCAATAAATTTGACCTTTCTCAATGCTCAACTTTAAACTTTTCTTTCGATTTGTTATTTCATGTGAATTTCATTTTCTCTGATTATTTGACAATTCTTGCTTAAGCTCTTATTATTCCTCAATTTTTGCGTGAATATCTATTTAGGGAGCTCATCGTTTTCACATTTTCATTGTGATTCACCGGTTTATAGGATCAAGGATTAGCAAACAATTACGCTTTTTATGTGAAATCCATATTGCGGAGGTTTTACGATGGCACACCAATTTAGACACAAGACGAATTTTCCATACAAAATTGGGTCATTTTATTGGTTAATCAAATGATGTGCCGTCGAAATGGTTCGGGATGTTCCCATAGGAACATTTTCACCATTTTCAGGAACCATGGAGTGTAAATGGCAAAGCAATGAAAAGTCCAAAACAAAATGAAATTTTCCCTTTTATGACTATTAATTAAATAGAGTCAAGTGTATCGTTAAGTGGTTGTGGAGAACCCCACAATTATATCGACCTTATCGTAAATTGGACACCCACATATTGGGCAAAGGAAAAAGGTTTATGGCGAAAGCTATCAGAATGTGTGGAGTAAAATTCCTCTTGAGAGACATATAAATTCTACTTTATGTATGGGAAGAGAGTGAGAGAGAGAGGGAGAAGAAATATCTTTCATTAATACTTTTTCAGTAATTGGCGTGCAATTCTCTTTCACGAGAAAACAAAGCTTTCTTTGTGCAACACTGAATGATAGTACGGATTCCGATGAACATCATGATCGTGCTCTTTTAAATGTGGAGAAAAAAAACCAAAACCATCAGTTAAATTGTTGTATAGAGAGCTTCGACAGGAAACTGAAAGGAAGGGATGTTCATTAAGAGCAATCTTTTCTCAAATTTCACATTCAATGATTTTCAACAAATATTCATTATATACTTCTATTGATACATCTCATCACAATTGTATATCGTAATCTCTTTCCCAACAACCCTGAACCATACGTTGCCAAAAGTTTCCCATACATTTTACCGTGCTGAATAGCAGCATAAATTTTTAATGAGAAAGTCTGCAAAATTTTCTTCCTTACATCGCAACACTTTCCGCGTGATGGTGAGTAAAATTCACTTGATATTGCGGTTGAGCGTAAGACAATATAAATCATGTTCTCGCACTTTCTTGCATGAAATTTACAAGGTAATATCAACATTGAGGATATTAAGGGAAATTGCATAAATGAATAGATTTGTTTCCATTTAACGTCTCCACGTAAAGCAAATTTACCACCTCATATGAAGCTCTTCTGTAACATATTGACATCATGAGACATTTTGCATAATTTTCATATAACTTAATAAATTCTTCATTGGAATACATGGGGGAGTCATTGAAAATGCGTCCGTATAGTATCTTCAGGTACGATCTAAAACTGATATATTGATTTTGGAAAGCCATTTTAAAATTATTAAATGAAGATATATTGCGATGAGATATAGAAGACGGATTGCAGTGAGTCAATTAAGAAAAATATAACTTTTAATTGAAAAGTTGAAATAATGAATTCAGTTGAAACTTTTTGACAATTTCACATATTCTTTATCTCACAATTTCATTTTATAAAATAACTTTTCCTCTAATTCATTCTTATATATACATACAACGTCGATACCGCCTTCGTATGGCAAAGTTTTCACTCCTTTGAGTAATATTTTTCCGCACTGAGACTCCCTTTCATGTCACTGATATTGCGATGCGAGCGAGTAACGAATAAGTATCTTGTCTTGTATTGCTTGCATGGCGAACATGTTACCGATTGATTGCAGAAAGGTATGTAATTGTAGAGCAATTGAAAGCTCATTGAGAGAAACTTTCCGTTGCAAAGTTACAGAATGGCAAAAGAAACATAAAATATACTTCACATGAGAGGATAAATATACATACAAGTACACATATTTAGGAGGATTGTATATTTCTCCACTGCTCAAGTTGAAACTTACTTGGTGGCTGTTCACAATAGTCGACAAATCAATTTGTCTGACAGAGAAATCAGTAAAGCGAAATGTCTCACAGAAAGGAAATTTCTTCTTCCATCCTAACAGAATGCTCCTCTGCACATAGTTTACTTTCAAGCAGAAAAGTTGGACAATACTATTTCAATTTATTGCTGTGTGGTCTGAACTAAACCATCAATCTATTGTACACTCTCGGTAATCTTTTCCTAGTATTAAACGGATATCGATTCCTAAATGTCCCTAACAACCTGCAATCATTCACCGTTTGACTTCAAAATTGGTCAGTTGCAAAGTTCTTGGCCACCAATATTTACAATTCGCATTAATACACATTCACCGTGTGTATATAACGAGTGCTTTCTCGTTAGGTGGAAAATCATAGATACATTGAGAGTTGGTGTGTACAATTTGCATTCTCTTCATCTGAATTAATTAAAACCCATTTCAAATATAATTGAACCGCATTTTATATTTCCGTTCATTTTCATTTATTTTACGTTCTTACTTTTCCATGACGCAATTCCATTTAGATTTTTCCACTGAATCCGCGTATTTTGATCAAATGTATGAATGTGTAATGAGGGCAACAGTGAAAATGCTGTGCAAAAGTTCGCAGAAAATTTTAGAGTAGTTGTGTTTATGATCCAGGTTTGAAATTACATATGTAGTTACGTTCGGGAATAGAAGCCACGGATGAACATAACTATCTCTGCAACATAATACTTTCTGCATAGGATGGTGTTATGAAATTTTAATAGATTGTCACCCAGCGAGACGGTAAATAAAATAGCTTGCCATAAAGAGCTCATAACTGAGGTGATTTGTAGAAAAGGGGACAAGTCTCCGAGGACAGAGGTATACTTCATAGTTATTGTTTACAGCAGAGCCACGCAGTTTGCTTTCCGAGGAACATGTTTTGCATTGCAACTCCGCCCAGATAACCATCCCTCTCGCCCTCAGAAATATGTACAAGCCGAGAGCGACAACCTGTACTTCCGACCATCCAAACTAACATCCAAGCCAGCACACAAGATGATAAGATATTCCCATTGCTATTTATCAAATAAACATAAAAGGGCTTCATATTCTACTAACCCGAAAATATATTTTTGTTTACTCTCGTGATATTTCATCCATCTTTTGCAATATTTCTTCATATTCACCCCATATGGTTGCGATGGAGAGAAAATTTCCGACACTGCCTTTTGCTGGAAAATGAGATTGGAAAATTCTTGCATAGAAACCTCTCAAGAAAAACATTATGTGTGCCTCTTCCCTACAAAATTGCTTCAAGGAAGTTACCCCGAAAATCCCATATCACATACAGGAGAGACTTATGAAGAAAGAGTGCCGCAATATATCCAAATTATTCACTCATGCATTCGGATACGTTCTGCAGAAAGGAATGCATATGAATGTGTTATTTTCATAAATGGCGATGACTGATGGAAATGCTCATTGCATGAAGTTTTATATGAATTTTTATGAAATTTTTATCAATGAAAATGTCGCAAAATTTGCAATATTCAGCATAATCACAACTGCAGTTTGCATGTTCCTGACAAAGACTGTAATATTATAGTTATTATTGAGTGTAGAGTAAGATTAAATTCCACTTTTACGTCTTTGATCTAATCCTAATGAACCATTAATTGAACTACTGTAAATATGTACCAATCGTAATTCAATACACACACTCTATCGTCCACTCTTGCCCGCATATTGCCTGAAATAATGTTGTATTTGTATCTCACAAATGAGTATACATTGAGTGAGTTACATGACAATGCAATTTCATCTCTAACAAGAAGAACTTTAATTAATGCAGTGAGAGAGGTTACAAATTCTGGGTCAGTGTTTAATGCTTTGCACATTAAATTAAACAAATACGTATTTCCCTGTACAATCGCATTTCCTCCCCCAACCATTATATTATCCATAAATGTGGTAACATTGGGATATTTGAATTATTCTAACATGGAAACCGCACTACCTGTTTCGAGATTTTACCATGTTTAAGCAATTCGACCAAATGTGATATGAGACTTTTATGTTCTACTGACCTATAAAATGTGGCCTAATGTTGATTTGTGGTCCGTTTCTGTGGCATCAGTTTAACAACATGGACAAGCCATTGCGTCCTTTTATGACTCTGAGTCTTGAGAGATTGCAAAATACTTCTTCAATTGCCAGTTTATGTAACCAAAGAGGAAGTTAATGTTCCAACTTGATTCAAGATTAAATCGCTGGGCTCACAGAATGAGAAATTCATGCTAGCATTAACCCCCATATCAGCCCGTAAAGTGGTTATGGAATTTTATAAGTTATCTGACAAAGTCCTCGTTTGCATTTCACGCAGACAAAGCGCATGTCGGCGAATAATTAATAGGGATTATGAAATGCATGGATATTATTCTCTCATCATGAATGCAGATAACATAGTATATGGCACGTTTCCTCCATATCCAAACGTGCACTCATTCAATAGGTGAGGCTGGAATATGACATTTCTTACCCAGAATATCCTTAACTTAAAAGCGATCAATTTATATTGATAAGGCGAGCATTTCTACAACAGTCTATGTAGCAAGAGTAATTTCAGTTAGCTTTCATACAGAAACAAACTCGATATAATACCCAATTCACGTATGAATTTCGGATTTGCAATATTATTTCTATCAATTTTCTTCCTATTCGCAACTTTCCGAAGTTTTCCTTATGAGAATCCGCCACAAAAGCACGTGAACGCTTTTTCTATGAGCAAGTTGAGTGAAGCTGAAGAACTTCCAAAGTGTTTTCATAGCTATATGCAGAGATATTGTACGTATCTATGTATAGGGATACTTTATCTCATATATGTGATACCATAATAAAAATACTCACTCCTAGCGAGGTGTAGAATAAAGGGGTCTGTTAAATGTGAATATTACATGAACACATTGTGTATGTATGAAGACTCGTGCTGAGAAAGTTAGTGAGAGATTTCATTTTGTTCATACCGAAAATTAACCTAATTTGTTTGTGAGTATCTCAAGGATAAGGCGAAAGCATAATATTATTTGCGTTAGTAATCAAACCACGGAAGAAGGTGCCAAGCATCCTCACGTTACATCTGCAGAGCAAAACTTTCACCAAAACTGTATCAAATGCATTTAACCAATGTTATATGTATATCATTTGTACGTGCGAAGCTTTTACACGAATTTCCTAATTGGTTGTAATTATTTCTATATTTGTTTCATAATATATTTCGCAAAATATGAATTATAACATTTCTTGCTGGAAGATTCTTTATAATTCACTATGTATAAACAATTCGTTCATCTCTAGTTCCCTCTACTTTAAATATTGTAGTTTAATACTTTTCCAATTTCAAGTGCAATTAGTCACAAAGTCTTTAACAGCAAATGTCATGTGCAGATATTAAAACCAAAACTAATTTCCACATAATCCAGTGAATTTAGAATGTAGTATTTAAACCCTTGCTATGCAATTACTGGGCTTTTGTTATACTTGCGCCTTTGTTTAATATTGAGCACGAGAGAGGATGCCAAGAAAGTTTCTTCATTCCCGTGAAAGTTAGCATCAATTTCAATACACTACATGTGAGTCTTCTGTGTACAAAATCAATAAATTAGGATCAATTATGAGTGGACGTGTGTGTGCAAAAAGAGCAACACTAAGTTATTCGTAAGTGGATGGACTCACATGGTATCAATCATTCTATCAGTTTCACTGCAAATAGGCGAGTCTGGAGGAGACAAGCTAATAGAGGGCACATGTTTTTAGCCATGCTCTACCAAACTCTCCCTCTAATTGGCTTTCTCGTGGTCGTAAGGAGGTGTTCTTGAATTTTTCACGAAAACTATACTCTCGGTTTAAAAGTGGCCAAGTACTCAAGGGGCCCTCAGGGACAGGACAGGGGGCGATATGCGGATGGGAAAGTTGGAAAAGAGTGCAGAACTCACCACTGACAGGCAGCGTGGGCACACAGTCCATACGAATGTCCGCTACTGCACCGGAGATGGCTTGACTCACATACACGAAGCAGTATTCCACATATTTTTCGGAGAACAGGTCGCAATCGAAATGCAGGGAATGCTGTCCACGGACGACACGTTGCTCCGTGACGTAGTGCAGGGATGTCGGTGGCGCCAATGAGGCAACATCTGCACGCAATTTAGCAAATAAACGGACACGATCCGCCTGATCAAGGATGCATGCCGGATACTCAAACAGCACACCAATGCCACCAGTCATTGGATCGCATGGGAATATGCTGCGGGCGTGAACGTTGAACACAAATTGGTCGCTCCAATCAGCCTGTGAATCAAAGGCATGGCGTTAATGCAATATCTCCCTTTCTAGATTAGAGATGGAAAAGCCCCACGGGGAAAAATGCAATTTCTCCACCACGACGGCATTTCCGCTCTAAAATCCCCTCTTCCCCCCCCCATTCTACATACACACCCAGGAAGCCATTCGCTCTCTTTTTCTTGCCTTCCCACATTTTCCACCCGAGGCCTCTGCCAGGCCAACAGTTGGGAGTGCACTGAGAAAATGCTCCACCGCGATTCATCCCAATTCCGTGGCGATGTTTCAACCCTTTCGGGGCTGTACATGGGCTAATTTAATTTCTTACTACGAGGCCTAAAAGGACTGCTAATAGGAGCATTTGGTGGTAAATTATTTCTTCACCCAAGCAGAAGGATTGTCTCCGGCAATGTACTTTTGGCTGTTATTCTTAATTTTCACATTAACAGAAAGGATTGTTTCAAAATAAGTCATGCCCTGAGAAATTGGATAATTATGAAAATTAGACGCTTTTATTCTATTTGAGAAAAGCCAAAAAAGAAAACTTGAATCCTTAATGGCTTGAAAGACACTGAATAGCTTCAACCCCTAATTTACTTCTACATTATTAGTAAAATGGAGGGAAAGGACATTTACAATTTCTTTCTGTGCATTTCATGATGGCTAATAAGAAATCTTATCGGAAGACAATTACTGGGATATACCTTTATAAATGCTGATGCTGACACGATGTTGGGCGTGGGTGAGGTTGGGCGTAATTTGAGCACATAGTGTCCGGCAAGACCAAATAATTCACATCGCAGCTTAACGATTCGAGTCCGTGGGAAACCCCTAACTTGTTCAGCATATAAAATCTGCGACTTGGTTACATTCATACTGTCACAATAAATCTCATGGCCGCAGTAGTTGAGCTCAAGCCAGAACTCGGGCACATCCAGTGAATCTGTGTTTGGGAAGCTACACTCAACACTTGGAAACTCCAAGATAGCATCCACCGGCTCCTGCGGGTACGTTCCAATCGATTCCGGTGTTACACTTAATTTCGCCATGGGCCATCTCACATCCAGCTGCTGCCTAAGATGCTCCCTCGGCGGACTGTCTCGGCCCTGCTGGGCGGGCGATTCGCCGCCCACTACCTCGAACTCGTACAGTCCGCCACGGAGGAAGTATTGGCAGGGAACGGTGATCTGGGTGACATTGGAGACGGGGTCTGGGTAGATATCGATAGTGCTAACTGTCGTGCGAGTTGAATCCTCTATGCGCGTGATGTGCAGCCGATGATCCTGAGTCCTGTGGCCAGAATCGTCCAGCTGGACATTTTGCAGCTGAACGCGTAAATCGCCCTCCAGCGCAGTATATGTCACTGGCACCAGTAATCGGCCTCGCTTTAGGGCATTCACCATGTCTGTAATTGGCAAACAAATACCATTAATTTTTTCACTATCATTTACAGGCCAAAAAGGATAAATCAATACGCCGCGGACAATGCCGAGAAGTGAGACCGCCTCTCGGGTGGGAGATTAAAATTCTCACCATGGAACAAAGAGAGGCCACAACATATGCCAAACTCACACCCCGCAAAACTTCCCTGAAAGCTCTGAAAATTACTCCAAAGTATGACACCAAAAGTTACTCTTTATTTTTGGCAAACATGCCCCCACGTGGATTTGTTACTTATGTAAGTGCAGACATGTTCTTTGTGTATACACTTCCTAGCTATGCCTCCTCTCGGTCGATTCTATTCGAAATTATGTACACACGAAGTGGATGCAAAAGTGAACATCAGTTGTGCATTAAAGTTCAACGGCTGAGTTGAAAGTAGTTTTTACCATTTTTGCCTCAATGATGCCGAATAGAGTGGAATTCACAAGTCTTCTGCTACAGTCAGTCAGACAACGAGGAAGATCTGAACTGTCCAAGTTAAATTTTCAATCTTCTTCATGCGATAAGTAGAGACCATTTAACCGTTTACTATTAGACTTTAGAATAGATTCAGGTGCAAAGTTTGCAGCGCAAATGACAGTTACATTTTATTTGAAAGAACTTGAACCGCTTTTAAGAGGCACAAAAGGCATAATTGAAGTATCTTTCAACACAGAAGGCATTTGAATTAATGCATCATACCGTTTTATCCATAATTTCATTACCGTAAATCTCATTATAGCTTTTTTGCTCGCTCGCTCAACCCACAGTTTTCACATAAAATATCATGTCATACTGGCAACAAAAATAAATCCTATTAGCATCCCTTTGTCATTTTCATGTTTTTAATTACCGTCGCAGAATTTCATTCAAATAGACAGTAATTAGTAAAATATTAATTTTCCTATTATTAAAACAAATTGAACTCTGTCCTTTTGTAAACCCTATCGTATTAAAAAGTCAACGTCAATTTGTGAACACGTTTGGAATAATTTGCTAAATTCTTTGCCACTTTCTCAATGGAGATTTCATAAATGCAACAATAATAAAGTACTTCCTTCTCAACTGTTAGGAACTTCTCTGTGTATTTCTCATATTTCTTTTCCTTGAAAAGATGAATTGTTGTTTGTCAATGAGTTGTTGTTTTTATTCTTGTAAAAGTTGCTTTACGCATTTTAATGATGAACTTTTTTCCAGGAAGCAGCAAATTGGCTTTGATGCAATTTTTGCTCTTTCTCCATTTCACTATATACTTTGTCAATAGAATATTTTTCACTGATTGAAAATTTGCATAGGAAATTCATACGGTTTTTGCACACTGTTTGCTTTCAACATAGTCTGCATTTGATTTTATATGTTTAAATAAGAATAATTGAAAAATTGGATGAATATTTTTTTTTTACATTTAACACAACTTTCGCGGATTGGTTAGTGAGACAATTTTTATTATCCTTCAAAATTTAATTAATATTTTCATCCGATAAGTGATTTTAATAAGGCAGCTCTTTTAGAACAAAGCTTTTGGAAATGTATCCAATGCGAAATATGCTTGCAGTGCAAGAGATATGCGAAACGTCACTGATTGTGTTATTTAAGTAGTTTATTAAATATACATTACACATCAAAACTCCCATTTAATGGGAATGAAGAGCTTAATGAGTAAACAGAAGCATTATTGTACCAAAGTATATTTCTTCAATGCCCAGAATGACTCTATACCGAATAAATGCTCTCTGTCTATATACAATTCCAATGTCATTTACATAAAACATTCATACATAATAAAGTGTCTGAAATATTCCATTTGCATCTTTTGCCTCACTCTAGCTTACCAAAAAGCGCTGCTGAGTTGACTTTTGTGTTAATTGAATTTAATGCTATTTCACATTACGAAGCAATAGAGACAGTTTAGGTGCGGTTATCGGGAGATGAAGAAGTTACGCATTGAGTTGATTAGGATATTAAGGCAAAATTGTCATTTGTCATATCTTTTCATTGTCTTTTTCTACATTTCCAGCCTTTGCCCACAGTGTTCTTCACTTCTCCTAAATCTCATCTTATGTTATATAAATTGTGTTGTGACAGGGGAATTGTTGGGCACCTTTTTAGTATTTGATCTGGTATTCAATCTACGCTTTAATATCCTCTATTCTACCATGATTCAAGTGTTTTCCTCTCGGTTATATCGATGGAAACGTAAATATGTCTCTTAGCATTTCCCATTGAAGGTTTACGTGAAAATGATCTTATTTTATAAACTTATTGCCATTGTTAGCACACCTGACAAAAGGCATAATCTCTCTGCTTCTCAAAATTGCGCTTGCACAGCACAAAAGGGTGTTCGGCGGGAAAGTATTGCCGAAGTGCTTTCGAGAAGGTGTTACTTTTCACAGTTGCGTCACTGAGATTCGACAAAATTGGTAATTGGCCCGATTCTGCCTCATATTCTCCCCATTCTTTTTGCCCTCCATGGAGTATAAGGTGAAGTAATCAAATCACCAATTTGGTGAAATTTAATTCAAGTCACGATTTTCCAAAACAAATACATAATTTTCATTTAGTGCTCTTCGGCCTCGTCTTGAATTTCGCTGTGTATGAAATGTCTACCCCCTCAGGGCGCATCGAAGAAGAAATATCACAGAACGCCCCGTTCGAGATGTTCTACAATGGCAATCACCGATAAGGTGTGAATAATTAAATTTTATGTATTGATTGTATTTGTACTATTGTCTGTGTGTGTGTGTGTGTTTGTGTGTGAAACTGAGTGTGGAACTGTGAAGCAAGTTGGTAAACATGTTGCATCATTCATATATACACGTTTGCATGAATTGTATCAATTAGATGATGCGGTGATGTTATATGAAGCTGATATTTTATCAAATGGTAATGTTGTACGCCCTCGGGATATAAGCACTCCTCCAAATGTACATCAGTTGTGGTATTGTGTAGTTTGCAGCAAGTAAGGAACAAGGAACCTTCACACAATCTTGTTTGCCTACATCAGTTAATATCAGTTCATTATAGCCTCTTGAATGATGCATCAAATCTAAAGAACTTTGAAATGTGAAAGTTACGTGAAAAATTCTGTTCAAAACAATTAGTAAAATTACAGATCTTGACTGCTTGATAATATTTTCTTACAAATCATTTATTGTGGACAAGATGAATGCATAACAAGTATAATCTACCAGTGCCTAATTCTTATCAGTATTACTCTATATACAAACTATTGTTGTATGGCAATGCATCCAGGAAATAGTCTTATGACAGAGGAATTTCTGGAATTCATGTGATTTCCCAGCAATTAATTCAGTTCCTTCCGAGTAAATTCGTTCTTTGACACACGACATTGTAGAGTATGAAAGTTATCCAACAATTTATTAAGATTGATTCATTGGAGCGTAAAAAGTATTCATAATAAATACTTTCAGGCATTCAGTATCTACAACTTAAATTTCCTTGAAATTCCTTACATGTTCTTGCCGTATACATTCAAAAGGAGAGAGGCGAGTCCTTTAAATTTGATAGCTCTTGCGGATACAGATATTCTGTTCTCCTCTTACCATAACACACAATACTGAAAGCATATTAGTGAAATGAAATTGAGATATCGTGCTGAAAGCAATAGGTTCAGTCAGACATCCTCTCCGGCACTCTACAAATTCCACCTCCATGTAAAGCATTTCTCATATCATTTCAATAGGTTTCGGCACTTTTTCATTCAAGTCAAGGAGATAGAAAAACCACCCACAAACTCCCATTTAAATACTATACATGTTGTCTGAGAAAAAATTCCATCCTCCAATCCGGCATCTCTCCTCGCATCGCATTCTCGAAATTTCAACCCAATACACCCTTAGACTTTTATGCCTATCAACAATGCCAATGTATCTCTTGGACGGAATTCCTTATCTTCAAGGGGTTCTTCCGTCCCTGATGCCCTATAAGAAAAAGGCGCACAGCGGAGGGAGAAAATGCAGTAATGGAATAGAAAGGATAATATTTTTATTAAAAAGAAGCCCTGAGTGAGGAGAGAATGGAATTTCCTCCGACATCCGAGAATGCAACAGTTTGGCTCAATGGAATTACAGAACATGGCATCGTACTTGGCTTTTTCCGAGCAACTCCCATAAAAATAGTGGCGGCGTGTCGTACCCACAGCCGGGCTAGAGATATCGTGAAAGCAATTTCTCAGGATTTGTCGGGTTTGTTTTACATACTGTTATTACGCGCTATGCACTGAAATATTACACCAATGAAAATAAGCGAATGAGTTGAGCATCAATTGAATTTGCTGGTCAAGTTGGATTATATATGAACTTCCAAGTTCCCCATAAATTGAAGCATTATTACATTTATGCTCTGATACTAATAAAGCAGAAAGTTATGCATTTTTTGAAGTTCTGCAGGATCTACTGCCTTCCATGATATTAAAACCATTATTTGTAATCATCAGTTCCGAATGATTCCAGATGATAAAGTATTCTCGCGCTTTGAGCGTAAAATCAATCAATCTTTGCACTGTATTTCTCTGACAATTTCCTTTATCTTGTAAAATGTAAGACGCTTTGATCTCCGTATTCTCATCGCTGATAACTCTCTTCAAGTCTTCCTTGCAAAACATTAAGCATGGAAATCTGTTGGATGTGAAAGCCAAGGACAAAGCATTGTTAATGTTGTGCACAAATAACCTTCCTGGAAGCAAACAAAATAAACTGCCTTTGCGAGAGACATAACGAAGACATTGTGTTGGGGTGGTACTTTGTGCTGATGAAGCGCATAAATTTCTATGCCACTGTGCATGACCATAAATAGAGAAAATATAACCCAAATATCGTGGCTCATGGCCTCAAACTCCATATTTTTCTTACGATTTCCCTCCTCTCGCTGTCAGTTCTTGGAGATAAAATGACAACATAGTTTCACTATGCGATTGCATTCATGTCGTATCCCACATTAGAGATTGTCAAAAGAAATATTTCTTTGGATAAAAGCACATGTTTTACCAACGAAATTAAACGGATATCGCATGTGAGTTACTGAATAACTTTGTGTTTTTGTGAAAAATTTCAAAAACAAGATTGATTTCTGTGTTTTGCGTGAAATGTTAAATACTTCCCGAATGAAAGAAATGTGTTCCTTTAAAATCTCACATTTTATTGTGCCATAAAGAAGAAGTCGACGATTCTTTATTAATATCCTTCGAAAACATCACAAATGCCTATAAATTGAAAGTTGAAATAAATAAAGAGATAATGTTAAATTTCGCTTGTCTTGAGCTTGTCACCGATGTAATGGTGGAGAAATGTATTGGATTTCCATTAAAAAAGACATGATTTCTTGCAGAAGTACATAATCTGCATTCTAGCGTTTCAGACATTGGGGAAGATATTCATTATGACAGTATACTTGGGGATTAAAATGGTTGATTTTTCTTGAAGGCGGCAAGGAGATAAAACGCAATGATATTGCAAAGGAGAGAATGAAGTAATGAAATTGTTTGTCGTTTTTTATGCGTTTATTCTCTTCGTTTATTCATTCGTAAGAAGTGGCGAGTGAGCGGAGGAAAGCAACTTTCTTCTTCGTTATTGAATTTTATATTCACACTTTCTTCGCCACATCAGTAAATGGGTGATGCCATCTCATTTGGCGGTGGCGTGGGTGAAAGAGACAGGATCTGACGGGCTTTTCGCATTGCCAAACACGCTTTAATGCCCAGTGGCAATTTCCTCCACTGTAGGCACCCCCAGAAAAGTTGAAACGGATAGAGTGAAATTTCCCGATAAAATTTTTCAAAAAGTGCCGCCCCAACAAAACACGTTCCACTCTGGGGAAAAGTTTCCGCACAAAGGGCCTCCCTCGTGGTCTGGGCCGAAAGAGTTTTCGGCCCACAAGGATTTAATTAATTTGATGGAATCACACTCCTGATTGCTTAATACATTCACATTTCGCCGTTGGATCGGGCGAGAGAATGGCTAAATTATAAATATATACATATATATTGTGTTTATCTTCTCGGGAAAATTTTGGTGTTTTTAGTTCCAGCCCAAAGTTGCTCTTTGACTTTGTCCATGGCGGGCCAAAATGTAGTTAATATTATTAATAGTGTTGGCCATATTGTTACATTTTGTATGAGTAGCCGGAGTATTCACAAAACTTTTACTCCATATTGATATTTATGTTTGTCGATTGCGAGTGTAGAGTTTTGCGCCCTCAGAATATTAACATTCTTTCTCTCCATTTTCCATATAACTGCCATATGTTTTTCCACCACACATATGGCATGGGAAAAAGTATCGTGAGACAATGCAAAATAGAGATTTATTGTCCTATATTTGGTACATTTTTGCAGGTCATTCTTTTTCTCGCTGCGAGTGAAATTTATTAACTGGAGTAAAAAATATAGTCATATTTTCATTTGGAACTTTAAAACAATTAAATATAGCTTTGGTGTTTTCAGACATTTCGCGAAAATATGTTGTCCTAAACAAATGTAGACTATGTATATTCATTATCCAAATATCTGGAGTTTGCTGAAAATCTTGCCAGAGATTTCGCTTCTGATAATACATATTTCCACCGCCTTATTAATCTACATAGTTTATAGGGCAAGCACTTCATCAGTAAAATGTGAATTTATTTATTTGCTCACATAATTTACAATCATATATTGTGATTTATGCACATGAGGAAAGCCAGATTCATACCTGATGTGAAACAGATCCCTATGACACATTTCGCTGTCGTCGAGCGAATCTTGCAAAATACATGAACGTTAAACGTAATCAAAATACACATATACATATTTTCATTCTTCAGCTCCTCAAGATTCATCCGTCTATACTGAAAATATTAGAGAGTGCAATTCTACAAGTTGAGAATTTATTTAGAGAGAACCGGATCCTAAATGAATAAAACATATACTACAAGTCTCTTCTATATAGGTGTGGATCCAAGGATGCATATATACAAGTGTACATGTTTATATTGTACAAACAAACAGTCTATGTACCATCGAGCTATATCAACTTGCTCTCTTTGCCACTTTACAAATTCATGGTGTCATTTGTTTAGCTGAGAATTCCCGCTCCACGTGCGATTTCCTTTGATACAGTTCAACTGCTTTACTATTAGCCAAATTCAAAGAGTGCATACAATTAAACATTTCTAGAAACATGCCTTTAACATTACGTTATAGCAGAATATTAATGAAGTTCGAGAATAGGGGATTAAATTCATGTTGTCTGCCAATGTTTTTAACATATATTACATTATAAATATGTAGGTAGATAATTGGAAAGTATTGCGAAATAAATACAATTTTTACAAATAACATGTTTTTTTGCGCGCAAAATCTTCTTGAGCCCGTCAGACTGGAAATTTAATTGAGAGCTTTACTTCCCAAACTCAACATTTTTTGCACTTCCATCTCCCAATTCTAATTGCACGGGGTTGGAAACTTTTTGGATTATTTTTCAACAGATGGAAAAATTAAATTGTTATCATATTTCTATGGTGAGCGTGAGGAAATATAAACGTCAGTGTAGAATTTACGACCACAAATGAAATGAATATTTCGTCGGGAATTGCTGGGTAAAGTGGGTTATATTTTACAATAGAGGTGGAAAAGGTGCTTCTCAGATAGCCTAATTGAAATTTGTAGGATTTTAATTTTGAATTTCAACAATGATTAATTGAATAATCAAGTTAAAATTTACACAATAATTTTTCAGCCTGCGTTCACGGCCGAACTTCTTAAGAGTTTTGAGACCTATCCACTGTTGTATTGATTTAATGTCACAAATATTAATTGTAATTTTGCAATTTATCTAAAGCACGTACAGCATTGTGTGCAGAGAATATGTGCAGGATTTTTCTCTCTCGCCTCCTAATTTTCTTTGCAATCAAATGTGTCAAAAATGTGAAATACGGAGATCCAACGGAAAATTGCCAGCCAGAAGGAAGAACGTGGTGAGATGAAATTCTTCATAGTAGGGACTGAAAAGCACCACGGAGTGGAGCAAAAGGATAAACTGAAGAAGTTCATTGGGGTATTCTCAAGAAAATAATTATTTTTAACCCTAGAGCATTTTATGTGAGAGTGTGCGGTATAAATACAGCCACGCCACAACTCCATGTGGGGCAGTCTTTTTATATAGAATCTCGTAGTATTTATCTGGCTGTTAGAGCAAACAAAGTGAATCGTATATAGTCTCACAGGAGGTGCTTACTGACTCGTTTTCATCGGGCTCACCAGCCGTAATTCAATATCCTCTTTGCCTTGTCTGCCACCGGGATATGTAGTTGGGAAACGTATCAAGTATAGTTTCCTGAAAATGGTGTGACGCCTTTGTTCCACAGAAATATTTTCCACCTCCCACTAATAGGGGACAAATACTATACAACATGAAGGAGTGGAGCTCAGAGAACTTTAACAAAATATCTATCTTTTCTATACTGCCGGCAGAGGATGAAATGGTTGCAAAACAAAGTTTTAAAATTGAAAATGGATTACGAATGGCATGGTTTCCGTGCACAAAGGGGAAAAAAGGAAAACGGAAGACAGCAAAATCCAGAGAAGAAATGACACTTTGAGCTTTCTCTCCGGCTAGCGGGTGGAATCGCCAAGAAGATCAGTATAATTAAAGCCGGAAAAGAGGCGGCAATATTGCACGTGCTAATAAAAACGGATAATTGTAGAACAAAATATTAAATTCTGAAAGGATGCCAGCAGAAATATAATTAGACCATCATCTAGATATAGCCTTGGAAATTAGAATTGTGGCGACTGAGAGGGAATTTTTGCTGAGCTCTGACTGTGGCTCTCCACTTTTATTTACAATATAAAACACTCTTTGTATGAAATTGGATTACAAAGTTTTCCTCCACTCAGTTTCGGGAGAACCAAATTTTTGATGGATTATTCCTTTCTCTGCATCTCAAAATTCAATTATAATGGTGTAAATAATGAAAGATATTATTTGTGAAGGAATTTATCATTCTATATATCTCACAATAACGCTAACTTAACGAAATTTAAGAAAAAAAAGAATATATTGGAATCGATTTCTTTGAAAAATCCATTTTAATTGAAACGATTTTTCTTCGCATAAATTCGAATAAATATAACCATTTAAATGGAAAAGAAGCGCATTCCATCTCTACACATCGCAATTGCGGTATAGTCTCTAAAACCTCATCAGAAAAGCAAATCACGCCACAAAGCTGGCGTTTCGTATGCAAACCGTAGTCAAAAATATTTGTGTGCGAATCTGATTGGAAATGTAATTTTCCCTCCTCGGGATTACATATTCTAATTTGAAATTCAGCAGTATTTCACAATTTCTTTCACAATTTCATATTTTATTTCACCGCCATCATCTCCAGTGTCTCGGAAATTTGCAAGTTCTCGTTTAGAAAGGAATAAAGGGAAAATATTATAAATTATTCATTCTACCACAGAGTCTTATTTGTCTACAAATCTCCCCCTTTTATTTCATAAAAGTTAATTTGAAGGTTAATTTCGGAAATTTCCAACTCTATTACGCCGTGTGTTTTTTACTCTATCTATTGAGAGTTCCGGAAAGAAAAAAGTCCTTGAGTGAATTTGGAATTATCTGGCAATGGTGAAATAAATTATGGTAGTCTTGGGTATTGTTTTGATACCCAATTGTCTGATTTAAAAATCCATTTCGCAAGATTGAACATTCGAGTTTGTTTTCAAATCTACTTCTTTCGCTTCTGCCTTTTAAACACTTTCACACTCAAAGTCGGCGGAGTCTTTCAGTCGAGAAACCCTTGGCACCCCTTTGAATAGATGTAATGTGAATGGACGTTCAATAATTTATATATCCATTAAGTGATTACTTTTTTGTTGGCTCCTTTCTTGCTAACAATTCAGTGGCCATTCATCGATTGGTGCTTCCAGTTTGCAAAGCTCACATCAAAAAACCACCTCTCGATGCACTGGTAAATATGTGGTTTGTATGTATTTTGGGACAGAAAACCATGAGCTGAATGTGACAGATGTTTTAAAATGCTTCAATTGACATTTATTTTAATTTATCTGTCATTAAATCTAATTTTTCTAGCTTTGTCGCCGGCTTGCCAATTTGCATTTCGTTCCAGAGAGAAAATAGGTCTCAAGTCACCCAAAACCATTAGAATTTGTCACTTGAAATGGTAGCAATTTGTGTAAAATGGGCGCACGGGAAAATCCATGTGCATCAGTGAAATGCTGATGGGAGGGTAACTTAATGGAATTCCGATCATGCAATAATCTTAAATGTAGTTTCGGTAATTTGGGAAATCCTCCACTTCAACAAATAGTTGAAATATTCCGATTCCCTCTCATTCAAACTTAAGTAATTTATGATATCCAACCCTTAAAACCGGATGGAGCGCACGAACGTATAGTTAGGCGATGGAAATCAAGCACTTTCGAGGGTGATTCCGCGCTGGTGAGGGGCTAGTGATTCGTCTGAGAAGAGTGTTTTCCAATAATCGAAATTTATCACTTGATAGCTTTAAAGGGAGTAAGAACCCCAGAGTCGTAAGATGATGCAAATTTTCTAAATTGAATTACGATTCTCGGTCAATGATTTTCCAAGCTTAGCACTGAGCATCCCCTAATCTTGATCTGTACTCAATGCTCCTCTAAAGTGAATTACCCACCCATGTGGATTTTCCACAAAAGAGGGACAATATCACGCCTATATAAGTGGCCCCTCGCACTTTTCGCTGACTTTTCACAACTCTGCATTGCTATACATCCAAAAACGATAATAGCACAATAATCGGCTAGATGGGTGATATTTATATGCTAATTCCCGTCTTATCTCCCTCTATGCTGCGCCCTATTTGCGCCCCATACAAACAACCAAAAATGTTGCCCGAGGAGATAAAATTCTGGCCACACGAGGAGTAATTTGAATTCATTTTTTGTCTGTCTCGCATGCACAGACTGTCTCTCAGAGACTGTGGACTGTCTCTGAGACTGTTAAGCCCTGTGACTTTGCCGGAGCGGTAGATCTTGAAGAGGAGCATAATTTGTTCGACGAACAAAGTGTTTTGTATGCAGCAATAAAGCCACCTTATAAAGCCTTATTTATTCTAATTTCATTCAATTGTAGCGTTTTCATCTCACACCTTACCAAGATAAGGAGGAAAATACCACAATATGTTAATAATAAAGACCTTCTAAACCCCCATTGCAATGTTGGAAAAATTTATTTTGAATGAATTTAATATAATTTGAGGTTTTAAAAATTTGTGGTATATAAATTAGTTTTGCACCCATCTATTTAAGATTATTGAGTTTCTTTAGCTAAAGATGTCACATCGCGCTCTTGATCCGGAGATTTACTTAAGTGATTCAAACCTTTTCGGTTCCAAGTGAGAAATAAAATAAATTACCCCGCCAAACTGTATGTAAGGATTCCCAACTTCCATATTCGCAATTCACAAATTTATTCACACGTATTAGGACTTTCGCGTATTATTTAAATTCCACTCAGGTCATGGCAATAATTAAGGGAGTTATAAGCGGGGAAAATTTTTCCGTGCTGGGGTTGAACGTGGGTGGGAAATCGAGGCTCTTTTGGCTCGAAAACTTTCGGATATTTATTCAATAAGAGGCCCTGGTAGATGGGAGAATCTTGCAAAAAAGGAGGAGAATTTCGAGAGGCGAAACATAAATTGACGGATAATCTCTCTGGAAGCGATGGTATCAATAACGAACTTTCAAGCAGAGCGAAAACTTTTTCTCAACACTTGGTCTGAGACAGCAAATTTATTTACACCTTCATCAGAGGCATTCTACTTCATTTGCAATATAATTCCTGAGAACCGTAACTATAATTGCATCCATATGAGTAATGAATGCAAATAATTTGCTTCGCAAGTTTGCTTCTCAATTTTCAATTTGTTCGCCCACTAAAACGCGAACACATGTATGACATTTATTTTATGCTCATAGTTGTAATTGAGTTCTCTTGTTCTCAAATTTATTATCAGTGTATTGTACTAAATGGTGATTTAAGGGTAATTTCTGGCTTAATGGGGCACGGTGTATAAAATCTTCGTGTCATTGACAAATATCTGCAAATTTCCCCTGAATTTAGGGCCACTCTTTGCGTGGGATGATAACACTGGGCTATACAACTTGATTAATTAGCCACTCCACTTATTTGAAATTGTTTTACGGCGATTAACCGCCCTATATTTTTGTCGGAGTGCAGTTTAATTTGCTGGACATTTAGCAGAGGCCACAGAAACATTGAAAATTGCTTGGAATATTCCTCAAAGTGCCAACAAAATTTACATGAAAATGGTTTCCTTGGACACACTTCAGCTCCAGCGAGCGTTCTTTGATGAATATTTCCCTTGAATGCCTGACATTTTCCTCTTGTCACTTTCGACATCATTATTATAATTCCAGTTTAAACTTAGATTGTGTTATAATGATTTTGTCAACAAGAATTCAGCCCTCCTAAGCGTCATATTCCCGGCATTATAATTGAATATAAGTCGTTAGAATGTTGCTCATTACAGGCTCATGCGACGGTCCTTGGTTTCCCGCCATTAAATTATTTATGTGGCTTCATTACACTCTTGTTCACATATGAATAGACGGGTAACAATTACTTAGGCAAATTACCCAAAAATTACATATTCCCCAGCACCGACAAAATAACTTACATTGAGCCAAAAATTATATTGTTCCACTCGGAGCTTGAATTTTGCTGTGCGGGAATAAAATTAGGCACCCTATAGAGCTTCATTGCCCTTCTTCGTTATACAGCATCACTTCCTGTGGATTGCAATTTCATCCAATTCATGAAAGGTATAATCAATTGCGGAATATGTTTCCTACTCTCAATGTTTCCTTATTTCAGAGAAACGACACTTGCACGACTTGCACAAAATTGCAACTCCATCAGTACAGAATTTCATTGTATTTTATGGCCAAACTATTGTGCGGTTGCTTTTGAAAAATATAAGACAGTCAAACTCTCTTCAGCATTGTTTTTTTTTTGGGTTGAAATTAACATGTGTACCTCAGAGAAAGAATTTATTTCCTGGAGAAAAATTTCAAGTAGTGGAATAAAGTCTTTACTGCAGAATTTGCAGTATGAAAAGTATTTCAAAGTCACAGTTTTCCGCACATCAATTTGAGTTTCACCGTTGAGAGGTGTTCGGTAACTTTTCCATTTTCGGTGGAAGAAAATTTTCTCCACCCTCTATTTGTTAAATTAAATTTCTGCACAAGTTAATTGTCGTGCCGATCGAGAGCACACGAATATTCTCGATTATCAATGGTAGTGAGGAAGTGATGGTGGAAGTAGAAAGAGCGTAATCTCTTCTGAAAAATTGCTTTGTCGAAGGGACTTACCAATTCCAGAGAGAATGAATGCAATGACGCAACTCAACAACGTCCAAATAAGCCCTTTGGGCTTTATTTTCTTGGAGCTTCGTGACATGTTGAGTGGCACAGTGATTAAGTCTATGATTATCGGTAAACTCCACCACTAGACGAGGCGGTCTCTGTCAAGCTCCGATGCATGTTTCATCCATGGTGTACTGGCATTAATTGCAGGTGGTTTTTCAGCAAACACCGCCAATACCTGCAATACAGAGGAGAGGTTACGGAAATGTGTTAGACATTTTCAATTTCCACCCCCACAATTTTTCGTATTAATCTCTCCCAAGTGCCCAGAGAGAAGTAGCTGTACTCTCGATGCCTGATCACAAATCACACGAGCCCCAGCGATCCCCAATTTTAAATAGATGGGGTTTGAGTTGGCTAGAAAAAGCGGTGTGGGAATTGAAAGGGAAGATGCACTCTGCGGAAGACGATGTCTCCCTTTCTCGATTTTTACACCAAAACCATATAAAACTCAGTGAGTCATCAATTGATGCTGTTGAGTTCTCCTGCAGTATATGTTGTGTCTGGGGCTATTAACTATTCATTGCGATGGTTACAATATATTCTCCAGCGTTCAGGTTTATTTATCTCGGAGGGTAGAACGGAGGATTTACTGGTACACCAACTCCTGTATACATCCTTATATTATGGCATCCTCCGCCGTCTGCAATGCCACCAACACACCATTGGGCCATGCACAACCGGAAGACTTATTGTTATCGAGCTGGATGCCACCCATTTATAAAAAGACACACACATATGTATATTCGTCCCCCCTTTCCAACACGGTATAAAAGTCTACACTTTGCCGTTACACCCTTACAAGAGGGTTGAAGAAAATTATATGGATGCGAGGTCGTGAAATTCGAGATAGCTTTCCTATATCGTGCCATTGGGATGTTACTTCCTGCATCAGACTTCTCGCTTATTGAAATTTCTGTCAACATTCACAAACACTTGAGAGGTTTCGTCTTAAAATCTAGACTTTGTCCAATCTCTTGTGCCGCTGGTTCTTCCTTGATGTCACAGTTAAGGTTAAATCTACACGACTGAATTGAATTTACGACTGAATATAAAGTATATGAGCCTTGCGAAATTTTTCGTTTGTCTGAATTGACGCATGAAGAATCGATTGCGATTTTCTCAGATTTTTCTTTGCATATCCAGTATGTTTTTTATTCACAGTTTCCGAACATATGTAAGACAATTCAGCAAACAAATTTTCCAAATGCTTTAAAAGCTAATTAAAGATTAAACTCACATTTACAGTTTAACGTCTTGGAAAATGCATAATATGGTAAGTTTAAATAGTTGTCGTTTATTTGCACAAAGATGTGATTCAATCATATACAGTTTAGAGTTGAAATGTTCAGAAAGTTAAATGTTAACTCAAGACTTTTATTTTACATTCCAGAAAGTTTGGATAAGACATTTAAAAAGCCACAAATTTGCATCTCATTATTATTAAATGTACATCTTCACATTGTTTAGAATACTAAGCTTTGTGAATCGTATGAAAGCAATTGATTTAGAGAGTGTGTTGCCACACTATACCTTTCGTCGCACTACACAAATGTTTATCCAAAAATTTAAATCGTCTTAGGAAAGGTGAGCTTCCACACATGTTGAGGAAGAGAAACAAAGTTATCATCCCTCCGGCAAACAAACACTCTGAGTATCTTAATTAAAACCAGAATATTGTCGCTGGGATTGTGCCACATGGCAAGAGCATACTGTCTTCTTCTCAATACCCTTGGTCAAACATGGCGACACAACTTCCTCTGTGCATTGGGCATTCTACACAGGATCCCGTGTGACACGAGTAGGTGATGACAACGGTGAACGAGATGCGCCAGTGGAATGGTTGCTGCATAAGATTCTCTCAGTAAGTTTACCGTCTTTCGGCCAGTGGGAGGAATAAAAAAGAATCTCTGAAAAGTTTCGCCATCTCTATCGTCACTCTAGCAAGCGCGACGCCGAAGAAACTTTTGAACTTTAAAATTTCCCCCATTTAAATTTACAATGGAAAATCATTTGTGAGATAGGAGACAAAAACTTTCTCACACCACCTCGTCATATTTTTGAGCGCATTGTATGGATCTTTTTTTTTCTAAGTATATAAAATTATGTGGACAAGCGCAAGGTGATTTGCTTTTTTCCACTTCCACATCTTCCAACAAACACAGCTTCCCGTGTAATGCATTTTCTCTCACTCTCGCATCGCGAATTCACTTTGAGACTTACACTGTTTTAGCACAAATATGCATTTCCGCAGCAACTTCCTTTCCGCGAATGAGAAGACAGAGCATGTCCTCGCCCTGTAATATACCATCTTGCTACCTTCAGTAAGTTTCGAGAAAATTGTACATTTTTTCGTCATTTATTGCATTTCATTTTAAGTTTTGCTTTCTCTGGGCAATTTGCATTTCCCTTGCACAACTGTCGGGTGAATTTTTTTTAATAAAGAAAGTGCAAATCCACCGTCTGCAAATGACTCTCAGACTCATAATTTACCAAATATTTCACACATTTTATTTACTACCGTGCACAAAGTCAGCGGCATTTACCGGAAATACGTACACAAGAAATGCTCATTCAAATGACTTTCACGAAAGTTTTTCTTTTCCTTCGCATACACCAACCCTTACAGGCTTAGTTTTGGCTATTACACTGTTTCTAGAGAATATCTATTGAGATTGCATTTATTTCCAAAAAAAAAATGGGAAGCCAATCGTTTTTTGGAGACGTTATGTTGAAGGGACATTAGAAAATGTTTATATTTTGTCCACATTTTGGAGTGAATCCAATATTTAAACATTTCCCATTTGCTTTAAATGTAAATACAACAGCAAGTGGAGTAAATGTTTTTCCTAAACGAATGACAATGAGATGGCATTTTCAAACTAAATGTGGAAAAACAGTACAATAATTGAATTTATTCCTAACTAGGCTATTTTCCACACAAATACCACTTTGTTTATCGTGTTGAATATTGGAGGCATTAGAATTCCACATAAATACAGCGAGAAATTGAATTTATGTGCATTTGCATGTGAACATTTCATTCTCGAGCATCTCTTATGTTTCTCTCCATACGCAAATAATCTCCAAGTGCACCCACAAATCGGTCTTTATGCCTCAATAGGAGAGCCATTTATCAAAAGTGTTTTGTTGTTGCATCTCAATGTTTCCGATATGCATCAAATTAATGCACACCACACAATGCTGACAATGAAACGTGAGCGGAAATTACTTAAATTAATTAGTCAGAAGCCACATTTCAATTTTAATGGAATGCAGTGGTTTCATCTCAAAAACAAGAGTGGGCAGTGGAAAATTGAAATTTTAACATTTTACCATGTATAATTATTTTTCCTAGACCACAAATGGAATACGGAATAATTTGCATTACGTGTGGCTTCAACATGTGGTGTAGGGCACAGCGTCAAGAGCCTTATGCTGGGTGAACAAAAAAAAAGCGAGGAGACTGTGGCAAATATCATGAGATATCACAGGCGAATGCTAAAAATTGTGTAGCAAAACGTGATTCTGAGCAAAAACTCCAGTTCATTGTTAATCATGATGAAGGACTTCTAATCCAAAGGTTGCGTGTCTCATTCAATGGAATTCTTTCAAAAATGGTAATTTGATAGTCCAATAATCGCATGAAAACTATGAAGAAAACTATGTACATAAACCTTTGACACAAATTGCTGAAATTTTTGGCATTTTCAGATTGATAAACCTTTTATTGTGGCACACGAAAGGTTCAGACGAGTCTAAGCAAATGCTTGTGAGCACAATGGGAGCTCTCCTAAAAGACTCCCAAATTATTCTTCGGTAGCCAGGTTAGAGCATTGGGTGGCGGAGGCGGCAGAAGAATGATTATTTAGTGTGTTACATGTTGCCATGAGAGGAGATATCACGACGAACAATGCGGAAGGACACACCTTTTTGTCGGTGGTCAAACCATTCCGTACATATAAATTAGCATTGAGAAGAGATAGTCCTCTCATGAACAATGTATGCAGTGCATGTAATTTAATTCCATTAATGCTGTAAATACATTAGGTTAATGAAATATCAACCTCTTGTTTGTCTACATGGTAGACCCCAGCCCGATGGAGGGCAACACTATTTCGGGGGTTGGGCATGGATGCAAACAGCGCCGCATTTGGTGAGAACGAGAGGATAGACAGGCGTTGTGGATTGCTGTGCAATCACAAAGCAAACAGCCTTTTTCATCACGTAAATCAAACTCGCTGCTAATCGAAATTGCTATATACCATGCACGTCCACACCCATCTTCGGCGTCACTTCCTCTCCCTTTTGCCAGCATCCGAAACACACAGACATGATTGTAATATCCGGCTGCGCTTCTTCTCCTCGTCCAAGCGAAATGAGAATTTGTGGAAAATAATTTCTGTGTACCACCCAAAGATTAAAAATCATAATTTATGATGCCAAATTGTATGTAATTTCTCATCCTTGATAATATTCTGCGGCACGCCTCAGCTCTTTCCATCGTTCTCACCGAACAGACAACCCCAAAACGCTGCCCACGTGTCCGAACCGGTCCATCAGATAGCGCTTAAGGACCCCCTTCGGTACGAATGATCACATGAATCACTATAAGCAAACATGACTAAAACTCAAAAGTAAATTAGGCATTTTAATCAGTTGAAAGAGGACTTCCTTCCTCAGTCTGCCTCTCATAATCCTAGCTATTAAGTTAACAATTCAAATGGTCAGAATCCTTTTCTCATTACGCCCTACATTATTTCAGATTGCTGTGTTTATTAATGTATTTTGGAAATTTCATATATTATTCATACTTTACAAAAGAAAATAAAGTGACATAAATAAAAGTACTTGTTGTGAACTCTTGATACTTTTTTTTGCTGTTGCTGACCTCAATTGAAAAATCCTTCTCTCTTCTATCCACTTCCTGTCTCTGGATATTTACTTCTTAGCCATTGCAATTTCCAAGGCAATTTCAGAGGAAGTTGCATTATCGCTAAAGCCTCGATCAATATCTTAGCATCAGCATCAATTTTGAGTTAAAACGACGCTTCCGCAGGAGCTCATTCCCTCTTCAATATAATATTTTTAAAATGAAGAATGCCAGATGGTACAGCATACTTTCACGACTTGGTAACCACAATTTGTTGTAACAATATATTCAATAAATACTTTCAATATAGGCAAGCTTCTCCGCATGAAAAGCGGAACAATTTGTGGAATTTTTCGTCCCACATTGACTGCTCGTCTTTCATATTTTTATCATCTCCTCCAGGCTTGTCTCTAAATTTATCCTTTCATTCAAATGTTGCCTGATGGTAAAAAATTTTAGACCCATAATGTTCATTCTCTCAGCACAACTCCCAGTTTATAGGGTAACTCCGTAATGAATGTTAACAATTGTGAATGAGAAAAAGTTAGCACAAGAGTATGCAAAAAAATTTCAATTGGGAAAAAATTTAATTAAGATTTCCAGTAATTCCCTGGACCGCCCAGAAGTGATTATTGCATTAATATAATCCTTTTTATCATCAGGCCGTGACATCATTCTGCGCACTTTCGCCCACCCTCCACAGTGCCAGTGAAAGTGAATGGCGGTGAATGTCGCCTCGTAAGATGCTAATGCCTTGGGTAGGGTAGATCTGCGGAATTTTTCACACATTTACTCCAGGGTTGGCGCCCTTGTCACTCCGCATCAACACGGTAATTGTGGTAATCACCCGTCGTGATCATAAAGGCTTGCGGAATGCAATGTGACATCTTTTTAATTAAAAGAGATTACATTGTGTGTGAATATTTAAAGTGGATGTGTATGTTGGCTTTAATGAAAAAGGACTCCTGAATTACGCGAAGAGCTTCCTCCGTTCTTTCATACGGCGAGCCTCTTTGCTCCAATGCCACGGTTGGGAAGGGATTTGTCACTTACATAAGACCCTTTCGTGCCACAATCCTTTTCCGCGATTCTCTTTTGATATTGCGCCTAAATGTGTCACGAGGAGAGCAAAACATGGTTACACGAAAAATGTACACAAAGGAATTTCAAATGTTTGGGAGAAAATTCAATGAGGGAGAATTTTGGATTTAGATTTTTATTTTAGAAACCACTGGACTTTCTTCTGGGATTATTCTGAGTGAAAGGGTAAAGATTTCACATAATCGTATTTCCACACAGCAAAGTCGACAGCAAATATTGAATTTGACGAAAAGCTCAAATTTTGAACGATGTAGTTTTTAAGCTCTGAACAGGAACTCTATCGAGTCCTTGATTAATTCAACGTGTGTCTCCAAATGCTACCTAATGCCAACTGAAGTGTCAATTTTGATGAAAAATTCAAATTTGAAAATTGGTTTGTGAGAATTAACTCTGTATTTTAACTGGAAATCACCTTGATTTGTGATTTATTCAATACCTAATTTACTACCAACTAATGTAAGAGCTAATTTTAATCCTCCACGTTACAGCAATTTAATCATCTTGGCAGTCTTCAACTCGCAATCTCATAAATATTAAACGTGACCCCGGTGAAAATTTCCTATTTACGACGATGTACACCCGAATTTATGTGTCTCGGTGAGAGTGTATGCTTCCAATTTGAGCTGATTACTCAGAGTTTTCGTGATCCACCTTGAGTTTGGATCCGCCTCATCCTCCTCTGATGAGCTACTTTGATAACTTCTCCAGAAATACCCCATATAAAACTATTATTTCGCTCTCAACAACTTGATCAACAGTATCAACCGAATATTTAAAGATTTTATTATAGCACTGAGTGCTCAGGAGTGAAGGCCAAATTCACAACTTCATGCATTTGGCTCGACAATAGGGCTCTTAATTGGTGCTGGAAAACTACTCGAAGAACGAGAGTATTCGACGAGAGCGATTGGAGGAGGTTGTATTTTTGGTCATTTAGCAGATGAGTGAGTAGGGGTGCTTCTATTATATTTAGAGTACGGTATTATGGGTGAGGTGGTACACGTAGCATGAAGGGATACTTTATCGCTTGGTAATATGTGAAAAGTTTTGCCGCTTGACACAATTTGAAATAAATCTGGCAAGCAACCAAGAGAAAAGTTACAATAAAAGTATATACAGTGCGGTGCGGCGGTAGGGGTGGCGCTGATAAGGAGTCTTAAGTATAAATATCTACGGTCATATACGTCGCCCATTTTGGATACATATAGCCATCGTACAAGAGCCCGAGCATGTAAGCAAATCGATCTATCCCACTTCTTCTGTGCCACCTCAGCCATTGTTGAAGACCAGTAGGACATATTCGTCAGGGATGCTTATTGATACACAGGGAGTATAAGATGGCCATATTCACATCACTGAAAGCACACTAACAATATTACACATGTATACAGTGTCGCATGACTGATATAACGTCCCAATAGACCAGAAAATCACAATGATCGGAAGGATGAACCGGGGAATTCATCTAAAACAATTTCTTCAGCTCGCCCAGTGGATCTTCACGATAGTCCATAAATAGTTTTGTACCCTCTCACATGTCTTTGCAGTAAAGTTGAAACATTTTCTGCACAATCAATTTTCCACTATTTCTCTTTCCGCTCCTCTTCGCTCCACTCTATATCGATTGATAATAAAATTTTCCACAGTGATAACCAAACACCCATATGATCGCATGTTGACGTGTCTTATTTCTCCACATCTACCACGCCATCGCCTAAAATTGGTGATGCTGTAGATACAAGATATGAGTAGATATGAGATATAATTTTTTCCCTATTGTGAAACAGTTTTCAACAGCGACATTCTGTTTATACATTGGTTGTGGAAAAATGTACATGCTCACATTTTTGAAGCAATTCTTAAGAGGTGTACAATCTATTGAACATATTTGAAATGTGATAATTCTACTAACTTTCTTCATTCACAACTGAGAATAATTATAGATATTGAATCATACAAAGGATAGTAAATAACTTTTAGGGAAGGAATCGTTTATATGCTATTAAATTTCATACCAAACATAATTTTCGACTTCTAGAAATTCCATTCACATTTGTGTTCAACGAATGATTAGTAAGAGTACAGAATTAGATTTATAGTCTAAAAAGTTCCCATGCAACATAGCGTATTACATTTCAGACCTTCAATACAATCCCCAGATTTAATTAATGTTCCGTATGTAAACTGCAAATGCACATCTAATCAATCGATTATGTAGGTATATCGATGCTTTTGGCCTGTACTTCCAAATTGAATTGTATTCGCTGCCGCTATGAATTGTAATTATAAACTTCATCTCTGCTAGGGTGCCGTGTAGGTGCATGTGTGGTAGGACCAGGATCGGATAACCACAGCTTCAATTTAAATTTACACTCTGGACAAAGATCACATTGTGCTACCTTTGGTGTTATCCAGGCTTACTGAAACTTTATGATTGGAAATATTCTTTTTGAGACAATAAATGTTTTTTTACTAGACTCTTCATCGCATGTTTTGTGTGTACATATATGCAGTTAATTAAATCTCAAAACAATTTCTAAATTGTTTGCTTAAATTTGGAGTGTATTTGCTGATGAAGTCTATCTTATTTCTCACGAAAATCTCTCTTGCTCCCTTTCCACAAAACTTTGCAAGTTGTCAGAGCAAATACACCAATCTTCAAGTAGATTGCAATTAAACCACTTAAATGTAAGGAGTGTAAAAGTTATCTTCGTCTATGTTGAAATGCATCTAACCTTTCACGTGCATGCCTGAAATGCTAAATCAGAATTTGGATGAAAGTAATTTACAAGCCAAAACTCTCCGAAAATTCATTGGGACAAGAAACATGTCAAGTATGTGGATAAAGAATAAATTGCATCACACAAGAAAGATTCACAAGAAACATTTTTCGTTCTTTGGCACATACGTACGCACAAAATGCCATTTTGCTTGATGTGCCGAGATGGACGACTTGTCATATGTAGGTGTTGACGTTATCTCATTGCCCAGAATAGAGTATAGAAACGTACTTATTATTGAGAGAGAATTTTGCCAGAAGAATTTCATAATTGCCTTCATGCATGATGTATTAAAGGCGAACACTTTACCTCGTCCTTTTTGTTTTGTCACTTGTGTCAGAGGTGTCAGAGTTTGTTTTTGTCGTGTGTTACATTTCGTTGAAATTATTTCATATTTAAAACATCATGCTATTTCCTAGAGAACGAGCGTTTGTCACAATACGATGGTAAGAAATTCGATACAAACAGTTGAGTTTCCAACAATTACGAGACGAGAGTTCATTTCTTTTTGCAAAAGACAAAGGAAGAATATGATTCTGAGAAATATGACTGTGAGAGTGCTTCAGAGACGTCAAAAAATGTTTTTCTGAGAAATCACGAATGATAGAACGAGAGATTGTATCAAATTAAGAATTTCTGATGAACCTGTATTCTTTTCCAAGTCAAATGCTTCATTAGACAGCTTTGATAAGCTATAATATGCGTCATTATACTGAGAATATGGAAATTGTATCGAAGAGGGAGGATAAAGTCAATATTTTGCAGTTCGTAGTCAAATTGGATAAAGTTGTTGGCATTAAAGTAATATCAGTAGAGTCTATAAAATGTTTTGGACAGAAAACAAAGCAAAACTCTCATCTTATATTGTTAGATTTTTCACATAAAATATGCACAAAATATTTCAAGTGGAAACTCAAATGGCAAAAAGCATATTGTATGAAATTTAAAGCATGTCGCTTTTCTTCAAAAACTAACCTTTTGATATGCAAATAAAAAGACGGGAAAATGCAATTTCCCCCATTGTTTTCATATTTTAGTCAGATTGTAAATGAATACGTCTCACTTCATGTTTCCGCACTTCCCAAGTCCAGGAAGTTTGTCAGGAGCTTGACAAGAATAAATATGTGCGGTAGCTATAAATAACACATCTTTCGAGGAATGGTGGCGAAAGAAGGTGACAGTGAGAGGCGATAGGAGGAAGGTGACAACGTATTATGACCATAGTGTTGTGCTATTAAGGAAAAACTTTGCTATGACATTTTCACAAACTCGATTTCCTGGGTAACTTTTCAAATTTGCTCTGCCAATTCGCTGCGGAGAATTTTCAACTTGCGTGTACACATACATATATCATTGGTCAAAGGCACCTTTTCTTGTCCACACGCCCAAAGTCAAAGGTCTCATATGCTCTGTGGTACATTGACTAAAAATTTTTCACTCCCTTTGCCTCAAAAAGTTACTTCACACCACGGCCAACATTTGGAAAGTTCCATCGTACCCTTGACCACAAGAGAGGTTCGCCATGTAAAATTAAATGGGGTATAAATTGTACGATGAAAAAGTCAATATATTTCTTTTTCATCGCCGGAAAATGTAGACAATTTTCGCTCTATCCTTCGCTGTATACAGAAGTGATTTACATGAATACATTTATGTTGAAAACCCCCTAAATGATTTCATATTGTTGACGTATACATATTTCCTTTTCAACTTCTAAATTTAATAAAATGTGTTACTTTAGCGGCATTGTCATGCAAATTCACGAAATCGTTAAGAATATTTCCATTTGCAGAATTCCAATACACTTCTTCTTTACAGTCGCCAAAGAATTTTAAAGCCATTCTTATACATAAATTCCTCAGTTGACACATTATGTTTCATTTGTGAAAATCACCTAAAATTATCTAAGAGATTGCTGAAAAATATATTGCATTATTCCTCAAAGAAATTTCAACACAGATGAAAAGCAACCCCAAACACAATTTCTGTGCTATTTTGTCGAGATTTCAGACAGTAAAAGTTAAACAATTTCACAAATTTTGCTTATAGATCATCATAAAAATATTTTTGTTCGCAAAACATTGCGGCGGATAAATATAGAGTCATATAAAGTTTTCAACAACACCAAGCAAGGGTAATAAAGTATCTCACGGAGCAGCTAGTTTATGTCTGAAAGTTTTCTTCCAGCAAATAAAAAATCAACTAACTGCTCACTATCCCACTAATAGTCCTTGAATACACTTTTCCTCCTGGGGAAGAGTGTCAGATTTCGGGAAATATAGTCTGCTGCGAAGAAATAATACGAAACAGAGCGAGAAAAGGGAAACTATTGTTCTCTAAATTATCCTCTCTGAAAAGCCAAGTGAAAAGCTTCTGGCACAACTTTATGAGAGAAAATGCGAAGCATCGAAATGGATTCAGCCCCCAAAATCCAGGAGAGCTTAAATTCTGTCAAAAATCTGTTAAAAATTGACTAAATCCTCTTCTAGAAACAATCTCTAAAGTATTAGCTCCAATTTTGATTCGAAATAACTCCACTCTTCACAGATACTTTTCTGATATCTCATATCATACAGATACGTTCCGTTTTCCAACAAATAATACCCTTCGGTGAAATTCAAATCTCTGGAAGTATGGTGTGAAGTGTTGTTTTCAAATTTCTGAAACTAGATTTTCATCCTATCCACGGTCATCTCTACCCACAGCACAGATTCACCCTGGCTGATGACAAACCGCGAGCAAGTATGGGAAATATTGCAACAATATATCGGACGTTTTGCAAGAGGAAATTTATTGTATGGCGATATAATTGCTGTTCTGAGGTAACAATCCGGCTACAAATTGAAAATTTAATTGTTCGTCCATCCACCGCATTAGTGCACAACGTATAATCGGTGTCTGATTGAGCATAATGACAATTTAAGGCAGCCCGTAAATTAATGTTTCATGCAGTAACACATTCAATTATTTGTGCTTCGGCAAATGCATTACATAACGCAATTTGCAATCCTAAATTAGAAATTTTGGCTATATTGTGCTAATATTTATTCAGCACGTAGTCGTGGCATTGAAAATTACAATACCGCAAGAGCACAACTTAATCATAAATATTTATGAGATCGACATTTAAGGAGCGATGGTCAATGGCAAGTTGCAATGTGTAAAGTTCCTCTTAGTATTTGCTCCCAAGCTAAATTAAAATTAATTTTCCAACTTTCTGACTTTCAACAATCAATTTTAAATAGATCAAAATCTCATGAATTTTAATTTTGCCGCCAACTTTTCCTAAATGCTCTAACATCCACGAAACATTTTCTCCTTCCTTTTCTCCATTTCTCATTATACTTGTATGCTAATGCCGAACTTGTAGGGCAAATATTCAAGTCATCGAGCGCCTATATTTTTTTTCTCGCCACTCGCTTTTAGGGTACAAAATTCCGCCACAGGATCATGTTCCTTATATTTTAATTTTTAATTAATTTACATTAACTGACACCCCTCATCATCATTACAGATATCCTTACATAAGCACTTCACGGGCTCATTTTTTCTGATTTTCCTGTAAAGGCCATGCGAAATGATTCCGTGAAAAATTCATTAGTCTTTATGACATTGTCAAAGATATTATTACATTTCCAAAGACTAAAGGTCATGATACCAGAGAAAAAGTGGGCGTTAAAGACATTCAGAAGCCGTATAATTGGAAAAGAACAATTTTCCATAGAATGGTTTGATCCAAAATATTTAAATTTCTTGCGTAATATCTTACGTTCTATAGAGACCAAGAAGGTGTTTTAGAAATTATCTAATTTTCCTATTACACTGATGGACTTTCATTACACTAACTCAACTTCCTCGCGCGTACCACAAATATTTCCCTATTTATGGATCTCCTGCGACTTTCCAGTCAACGAGGCGCATGCCAATCTCCGGAGACCAGATAGGTGATATTGTTTGGCAAAAAATGGCAAACTTTTGTCTCCTCTCTGCAAATAAAGACTTATCCCAATCGAGGCATTACGCCTGTATACACAGCACGCAGACAATTTATAAAATTCCATCATGTACTGGTTGGTGGGACTTTACAGGAGATTCGCAGAGTGAAACAGATGGGACTTTGCTCTTGAGTCTGTCGGCAAAAAAGAAAAACTTTTTAAGTATTTAAATAGAGGCCATACATTTTAGTATGCCGCAGAGAAATTTCTTGCAGACAAACTTCGATATTGAGCCACTTTATGGGATACTCTTTCATGCTTTCAATATTAATTTATTTCACATTGAAACTTAATTAATTTCCAAGTTATTTTTCGTCCATCCTCATAAAGTGGCATCCATTGCTGAGGAGTTTTGCACTTTATATGCAAATATCTCGAATGAATTAATGCCCTTAGCGTAGGTGGGAATCGATACTCCACGCCGGCAAACAACTATTATTCACCAGAGTCTTTGAGAGATTATGCGAGTGAGCGCCATAATCCACCCGGACTTATAGACTCCATTGCGATGCAACGTTGTGGCAAATATTGTAGGTCATAACTTACCAACGCCTGCAAATTGTGTAATGAAATGTAATGGAGAAATTGCGACTGTTGCTCAATACTCAAACAAAGTCCATAATCTTATTTGTTGTCCGAACTGAGTATCTGCATAAATTGCTGGTAATCTATGCTCTGCACTGAGACTATGCAACACTCTCTTTATGAATTATTTAACAAGGCACCCTCTTCATAGGTGTCAACCGCAAAAATTTCATTTTCTCACTATTTCATGCTATTGCTGTTGACGTTTCATTTTCACACCCAGAGAATATTCCCTCACTATGGGAACGAAAATGACAATTCGGCAAACTGCTGGCTCCGGGCAATTTTTAATGAGACACAAGACTAAGCATAAACCCACAAGTAAACCCATGTTGATATTCATACAAACAACTATATGCATAAAACAAGAGGGACAAATACAGCGCTACAAAATACATATGCGGGTTTTACGGCGTGGCCAAAGTAGGGACTGAATCCCGCGGATTACAAAACGAAGAATTGCTCTTTTTGGAAAATCGTACATCCAGCGATTCTCCAACATTTATGGTCACCTCCTGCCGGTGTTGAATAATAAATTTCATCGCAATGCGACTATGGGAAATGCAATTATATTTTATAAATAATCCTTATTATTGCGCTTTAAACTGGGCAACCGGACAACAGAATTGCTTATTCAACAGGACTTTTTAATATAAAATCATACAGAGCACAGCAATTATTCACTCTCTTGAAAAAGCACCAACTGGAAGATAGTGAGAACAACAGGAAGAAAGAGTATACTTTAATTCATGTGAAATGCAATAAATAATCAAGTCGAATACAAGGTTTATAAAAGAATTTAGATACGAAATTAACAACAAGAAAATTGTTTAGATTGTGAATGTTTTTTTTTTCTTCTTTGCAACAATGTGAAACACTTGAGGATAAACTCCTAAGTTACAAGTCTTCTTATGGAAACACAGAGAGAGAGTCGGGGTCCAAAATAATTTAATTCACAACGTTCACAATAGCATTTATTAGTCCAATGAGTATTATCTTGTCATTCATTCAGTTACTCGCAAGCGATTGATCAATCCGATTGGAATTGACGCTCTCTACCACGTCTGGGTAAAGGCGGAATTGTAGGACACGTACCTAGATGGCACTACTACGGGGTTAGTGAGGTACACTTGTTCGGTGAGAGCCACTGGACGGACCCTCAGACTAGCCGGAGCCACAGACTGAGGCACGGCGAGCTGCACAAAATAGTAACCATTGTTGGGTTGGCCGCGGACTCCCACTTGCTCCACTTCGCTTAAGTTCTCAGTCTCGGGGTTGGGCGTCGGAGTGTCCTCGTCCACGTCGTCATTTGGAGTGGTTGCCTCCTGAGGTGGCCCATATGCACTGTCTGGCGTGCCATAGGATGTCGCCGGTGGCTGCTGCTGTCGCTCCGTGGGCAGCGTCAGAAGGCGTCCCGAGGGTTTCCAGCCAGAAGGCGCGTATGGAGCTCCTGCGGCGGGATATGGAGCTCCAGCATCTGCTGTCTCTGTAGCATCTTCAGCATTTGTGGTGCTCTCGACTTCCTGCCGAGCGAATTGGGAGTTTCCACTGCGGAAGCGCTGCACTCGACGAAATCTTGGCGGTTCTGCCCACACTGCACCCACAATGAGCACAAGAACTAAGACACTGAATCCATTCATCTTCACGGTGGCGGCTACGGTTGATGGGACACAATTGGAGGAACTGATAGCGATCAGCAGAAAATCAATTGTTTATATAGCGACCAATTCCCATGCGATTGGCATTCAATGGGTGCCACCAATGCAAGGCTTCGCCACACACTTATGGCAGCGACATTGGCCGATTTTTTCGCGTCGCTCCACACAGAATTGGTTCCCCCGAAAAGTGAATTTTGGTCGATTGTCTCTCCCAATACCCATGGCGCCCGCTTCCAAATTTCACCATTAATTATTCATAGCGCGTCTCCGTGACGATAGACGAAGATGCCGCATGACTCGTCTTATTGTACACCGCGTCGATTTATGATTTATCGCCAACGACCAGTATCAGCCCAACAGTATGCTGATAACCAACAACTAATCAAAAGTCTCTTACCCACAAATATCCAACGTGGTGACAAAATGGAAACTTTTCAATCTAGCTCCGGCGCTCATTAATCCAATTTAATGATGACAATACATTGTTGTTAATTAAATTTCTGGATTCAAAAGAGGAATTTATCAATTTTGAGAATTCTCAGTCATCATATTCAGTGTCGAGCGTCTCCCAAGTGATTTTATTTATCATCGCAATTAATCAAGGACCTCTCCAGAAAGTCCTCACTGAAATGTGAAGATGAACGTCATACTTCTGCCTCCACGCTCATTAACGCCAACATAAACTTTTTCCCTCTTATGCTAAAGACATAATAGACATAATGAATTATCGATTCAATTATTTATTTAATACCAGAGATACATTGCACCTATTATATCACAGTATACGTATTATTTACTCGTGATGAAAGGACACAGAGTGGCAGAACGAATAGATGATAATAATGATAAATGCTATCATATTTGATAAATTATGAAGCTGTTAGAAAGTTACATTTTGTGATATATAATTTCACCCGAACATTCCAATCAGAATTAGAGAATCTCACATTGTTCTGATCTGTTCTGATTGTGTATTACTATGGATTGGTACATGTGTGGTGCTCATGTGAAAAAAGGGAAGACCCCACCCTTATGACCGGGGAATCGTGCATGTTGGGCCACAGTGTCGAAAGCAGCTGGGCAATGACCGCTTGATGTGTTTTTCCCGCACAGCTCAGGGCCCATATTTTCCCGACTGGGATGTTTGTGGGGTGCTTCAAAATGCATATGTACTTCGTGTGGAGTGGATGAAAAAAATGTGGGGGAGTTGAGCACAAGACAGTAGCATTTTTTGCTCTTCACCCCCCTGAATGGTCACAATTCGGGGGTAGTTGCTTTCACACAAGAGGCGAAAAGATAAAATATGCTACCAGATACTTGATAACAATTTTATTTTTCCTTCCTCAAAATGAAAGGGACCTTTTGTCTCCGAGAGCTTTAGGCAAGGATTGCAAGGAAATTTATTTAAAGGTCGAGCAACGACACAGACACCGCCACGAGATGAAACAATTCGTCCCATTTGGTGAGATGGTTCATGGAATAGAGAAAAAAGAAGTGCGGAGAAAGTTGGTAAGTGGGAGAGGTTTTCCGGCGAGGGTGAAAAAAAAACCAACAGAAGGGACCCCCCAGTACACATTCATGTGGAAAAATTTAGTGTGTATGAATTATCAAAGCGAAGTGTAAAACACCCTCCATGCATATTTATGTTACGTCAGTGAAATTTTGCCTTTTGAGAAAATAAGTTTTGACAGGATACATTTTTTTCTCGCAACATATAAAATTCAGCGCCTTTTTGTCGCCCATTTAGAGACAGAAAATGTCTTTCTCCAGCCTATATAGCGTTTGAAACAGTGGAAAAGGGCCCATGGTTTCAGTGAGGGGGAGAATAACTAACATAACAAATACCGCTGCAACATGACAACATTATTACACCGTATTCATTCGTGCAATATTCAGCTTTATCCGCTTTAAAGACTATTATGAATAATAAAACTGGACCTCGATTTAAAATTGTTCACTCATTTCTTCCACACACGGTAAATATTGTGCTTAGTTACATTCCCCAAAGCTCCTTACATATGTATACAGAATGGGGCATAAAATATCAAAGATCAGGAAAAAAACAACAAGGAGAAAATAGCTGAAAACACAAGCATGGTCATGAAAAAAGTTATTTTACTGATAAAATTGTCCTGCCTCGTCCTCTGAATTTGCTCTGATAAGATATTGAATTCATCATACACATTTTGCAACACATTTCACAATATTACAAAATTATTAGTTCGAAAATGGGAACGAAGAGTCGCCCATATATTTTGAGGGACAATCAATTGAATTGGAAAGTTTTCTGGAATTTCCTCAAATTGTCCACTTCAGTGAAGTGTTGGAGTATCTCGTAAAATGAGGAGTATAACTCAATTTTCAGGGAGTTTTCCACCCATCACTCCCCGAAGAGTTTTGCCAACCGAGAAGAGAGAGAGAGAGGGAGAGGAAAAAGTATAAAAAGCCTCTTCCCATTCGAAATTGAGTATCACCGATAGTTGGGTTATTTGCAATATTTCATCTTCTGAATAAAATACTCAGTCTATCCAAAGACATTTATAAAAGAATCCTCTTCTTGGAGATATGAGAATTTGGTGGAGGAGAAAAAAGTCCATCTTATTGATTGATTCCCATGGCATGCATTATTCACAATCTAAAGAATCCACCAATAAATCTTGTCTGTAGATTTCTTCACAAACACAAATTTGTTACGATTTTCCAATCATTTTTCGCTTTATGTACAGAGAAATATCTCGGTAATGTCAAAGAACATACAAGAAAGAAAGAAATTGATCAAAATATGTCTCCTACAATTGGAATATAAACAACATTCTCGAAATGTTTAGCAAGATTATTGCGAAATTTTACATTTTTCCTTTAAGATTGTAGTCTTTCCCAATGAAACTTAAAAATCTCCATGTGACTCTAAATCAACTGATCGATTTTCGTGAAAGAACCTTATTTCCACTTTTTCTCTACATTAATACTCAGTATAGCATAATATACAATATAAGATACGGGAAAAAAATGTAATATCCAGTCCAATGTAGGCAACTAAGCAAAAATAGGACTTTATTTCCAACTTTTCAATAAAAATGCTCTGTCTGCAATGCCTGGGGGCACTTCATTTTTAGATTGGGGCAGATATGAATTTTCAATTATAACCTTTTTTTCGTTGGAAAAAATTCTTGAATTCTTCTCAAATAGCACTTCTTAAGAATGTGTTCTCCAACTCAGAAAACTGACGTCTCAAGACACCAATAAGGTGCGCACTTCATGAATATTAATTAAATGTGAATCAAATCAAAAGTTGTCATCTGAATTGTATGTAATTGAAAAATTCATGAAATATCCTGCATATTTCATAGTAGGATATCATTTGTGGTTGATTTTATAAGCTTGCCACTTTGGAATAGTCAATGCATAGACACACAAAAAACTCCTGCTCTAAAAGTGGGAAAAACGGAGGTGACAGTGAAAAGTTTTCCCGTGCTTGATGCCTTTCACGTCAAAGCAATGCAGAGAGCCCTATTGTTTCCATGAAAAGTAATTTGATGCATTCATAACTTTATGTCGCATCACATGCGGTGTTCATATGCAAATGTGCTATATGACTTGGCTCATGTATAAATGACAGAGATTTTCTATATGACATCACCCCTGTCTCTCCACTGAGACTGTAGTGCTAAGGGATAAAGACGTCTGAGCTCCCCGAGAAAGCTCATACTGTGTGCCTGAAAATTAAAATTCAAGTGGGATGGCCGTGTGTTTTATTGCGGGCAAAAAAGGTGGGTATTTAGCCACAGAAGGGGAGCACACATAAACACCGAGTGTCTTTTTACAGTGTCGGCACAACGCTTTTTTGTCACGCCAATTTGAGGGTCTCCGCTTGATGAATGCTGAATGGCCGATTCAAGAGGAAAACCACCCACCAGTCTTATCACTCTCACATGTTGAATGCTTTTTGCACGAATGTCACCATCGAAGGGCTATTTAAAGTCCCCTAGATTACTCGAGTGCCTTCTATTAAATCAGAAAGCACTGTTTGGCACTCTATATGGCCTTGTGTTGCTTAATTTAATGCTCAACCATAATACCTATAGAAATAAACCACCGATGAATGTAAATTAATTATAGCTCATTTTCGAAAAGGACAACAATGTCTACAATAATATGAAGATAATCTTCGGGAAGGAATCTCTATTAGTTGCACTACAATAACCAAATCAATTTATCTATCGATATATCATATATTGTTCCTTCTCCAACCACTCAATTGAATAGAAAAGATATTTAATGAGTAGAGGCTTATAAACAGCAAACTTCAGCCTTTCACTGTGGGTTGAAGCATTAGTGCTTAATCCTATTCGTCATCGAAATAACTTTTAATTCATCTACGTTCTATTTACATAAAGGCGCTCAGACGAATTCCAGTTAAATATTGAATAAAAAAAAATCTGACATGGCAGAAATATGTAGAGATTTTATGAATATATAAATGTTTGATGGGATAATATAAAATGCAGGGAGCGCTAATAAAGAGAGGCAGAAAGAGCTTTCTGCTTTTATTTTTTTACATCGACAATCCAATTATATTTTGCATAGTTTCCAGATATTTTTACAATTTTGCTTTCATTTCTACGGCAGTCTATTGAAACTTCATCTCAACTGTTAGGGAGAAAAACGCACATGAAAAGCTGAAAGCTTGTATTGAATTTTCACATTTGACTTTTCCATCTATCGAGCTTAAGCTGTCTAATGCAATTTCCACGTTATTTGTATGCTCACATGAATGAATCTGCAGACTTTAATATTTATAGAAAATACTCCAAATCATGTGTGTATATATACATGCTATTCTCTCTATCAGAATGTGTTTTGTGGTGTATATCCACCCATTATTGATGGGAGTAAATTTACGATGCTGGGGGATGTTCGTTCGTGAGGGGGTGTGAGAAGAGACACTGAAAGGGAAATTTTATTGCTCCCTCAGGAAATCACGCTACGAGCTTTTTCTATTCGAGACATTTTCCACTGGGGTGTGATTGAGGGCTTTCTGGGGGATATTCTTTACAGCTGACTGCATTATTGAGAGTCGTCACAACTCCCGTAGTCATGCTGGATGTAAATGAAATGGACTCATTACACCTCAAATGCATCTCTTCCTCTCACTCATGTGTATCTCAAGTCGATCTTCAGTGATTTTTCCGCCCCGGGGGAGACAGAGAGAGAGAGAGAGAGAGAGAGAAAGGGAGAGAGCAAGATTGAAAAATACTCACGTAGTGTCATTGACTGAAGAACAGTTTTCTTGGAGTCCTGTTGAAAGCTTCTTTCGTTTAGCGTACTTGCAGTTTAATCTTTTGATCTGAAAAGAGACGAGAGGAAAGCGTAAAATTGTTTTCGTTCTGCTTCTTCGTCTTGGCCTAATTGATAAATATTATTTTTCATTCAATCTTGAGTCAATTTGGTGCTCTTTATTTTCTTCCTTGATGCATGAATGCGATAAGATTGAATCTCATGGGAAAAGAGAAAATTTCGTTTAGATTAAAACGTCTGCAAATAGCTTTCAGAAATAAACATTTTACCATGCTTTTGACAATTCAAATCAGACTGTTTTTGTATTACACAATAATATTAGGGTCAAATTTGAATGGAACACGAATTCAATTCAAGGCATTATTTACGCACGATGTACAAGTAATTTTGAGTGCGTCGCGTGAAATTGACTGAATTATTGACAACTGCTCTGTGACACTCACTGCTTATGTATTCCATGCAAACGATAGACAAATAGAGTGGATGATTATATAGCTTTAGCTCCATAACTTAAGATATCATGCTAGTGAAACAAAAATGATAGATAATGATTTTGTATTGAACCATTTCGTAATTAACAATACAATAATTTGTATTGCATTCTTGATTTACAACATTACTTTATGAAACTCCACTATTTCTTTGTCCCTTTTATCCGCCAAGCATTAAGTATTGGAGGAAGTTATAGGTGTATTGTATTATTATGCATTTCTTTGACTGCCTTACGTAACCTATATAATTGTCACACAGCCCGGATGGAAGCAAAACGGTGAGGTATGAAAGTGCAATGTTTTCTGGGCTTCCCTTCAATTGGCAACTTAATTGAGAGTACACAATGCGAAATGCTCTCCCAACAGAGATGTGTGTACCACACCGTTTCAATGATCTATATGTACACACTACAAATGAACGAGAAAAATATACAAACAGCTAGTTTGAAAATTGAAGTCCGATAAACTATCCAAGTAGAACATTGCATTTACCAGTCCATTACTCTTTTTTGTCCTTCGCATCTCTGGTCCCCAGAAAGGATGTCGAAAGTGTCGTTTGGTTTGTACATTTTCCACATTCGTGCGCCACTATCCATCAATGACACTTGATGTGGTGGCACAATGATGGCGAATCGATACACGATTAGTTCTTTCTGCATTATACGACTTTTTTTTGCCGTGAAGCAGCCACTTCATACTGGCCGCCGAAGCATGTATTTTATTATCGTCGCATCGACATCGGATATATAAACAAAAGGGCTGTGCGAAAATAAAAGAGGCGAGCAGATGGGATGGGTGGTTGAGCTGAAATTGGAAAGATTCGTGTGGCGCACAATGATAGTTTCACGGAGTACCGATTAGAAATATTCCACTGGTGAGAGAGGATGGTGTACTAAATAGCATCAAACCAATGCCGGTAACATCCAAAATAGGTTGAGGGGAGAGGATTTATATTCTGGCGGGAATATATGTGCATCAGATAGTGTCTTAACTGGATATTGGATAGAAAGTTTGCATGAAATTAAAATTTCCACTTTATACGCTGGCTCTATCGCAGTCATATCTTGCCACGTTTCGGGCATACCTTCACCTATGCTAAAGCATGATAATCCACTTGCACAAAAAGTGTATTTTCAACATTTTGTACACCTACTTTCGAAATTTAAAAAAAAGATCTGATATCAAAAATTGTCAAAATATTTCCCTGTTATGACTGCATTTCCATTGCTCTCACTTGAAAATCACACATTCTATGAGCTTCTCAACCATCTCAACGTTCACTCAGGATGATAAATCTACTGTGAAAAGTCTGCGGACTTGTGCAGAGGTTATATGGAAGGGACGTTGAGAAAAAAGTCCCTGGAAACTCATCATGTCAGAGTAACAGGAGAGTGAAAAAGAGCTTGAGAGTTGAGATTTTCAATTTCTGCTTCATTATGTAGAGATTAATTTCTAACAAAGTTGTCAGTTTCGAGCCTGGTGCTTCCAATGTAAATGGGATAGTCTTTTACTTATGCCACAGGCACGAAGGAAGTCCATGTTGGTGCAACAGACATGCCTTGCCTATATCGAGTTGATGAGATACGAAGTTGTGTCTATGACAAGAGAGAATATTGTCGTAATGTTGCGAAATAGTTCCGAGTAATTTTGTTTCTTTTTAAATTAATAGATGAGCGTATAGATTAAACTTTTAAATTGAAATTTGCCTTGAGCTGCACAAAAGTTTTATTTTGCTTTCATCAGAGGCGCGAGTCTGTATAAATATTAATGATTTTTATTCTCTGCGTTCATATTCAATGAAAAGATTCATATATTTTTGCAAAGGCTAGAAGACTTTACCGTGAAAAGCTAAAAAAAAGCTTCCGTGTGCTCTGAATAGAGATGACTTGGAGAACGTCTCGTGGAGTGATAATTGAAATGCAAACTCAAGTTCGCTGTAGTTAATTTAAAAGCTAAAATCTTGCAAAAGCTCCCACATTTCTTTTCCTAATTCATTCACACTCTCTAAATGAGTTTTCCACAGGGTACAATTTTTCCCACTTTATACGTTTGACGGTAAAAGATGAAGTCCATGATTAAAGCAAAAATGGAAATTCCCTTATCTCAAATTTCCATCATAAAGTGTCTCTCATTGAATTATCTCACCCAAGAAAATCCACATTCTATGCATATTCGGTATGAGTCTGTCCACGGAGTGTAGTTTTGATTGTGAAGACCATTTTCAATGGAATTAATTAAATCTGCCACCAAGAAATTCTACTGCCCGTGACTAACTACAATTACTTCTGCAAATAGGCCCAAAAGACCGAAATAATCTACATTATGCTTGATGGTTGGTGAACGTATTGTCTACAAAATATCCCATGAATATGTTAGGCTTCATAGAGCTTAAAACTATATTTTGCAACCATATGAAGCTATGAGAAACTTTTTGGCTAAAACTTAAAATTCCGATATTTTATAGCTTTTGTAACTGCTCAGCCCTGCATACAGTATGTCAACAATTGGTAAAGTCGGCGAAGCACATCCTCTCGGTCTGAAAATGTTCCACAAATGTATGGGTATAAAGTTAATGAAGTGAATCGGATGCACAGATGCAATGAAACACCAGATGATTCTGCAAAAGACCTATTATGGCCTCTAATTAAGCGTAAAATGTGAAACAATCAAACACCCTGAATTTTTCCCATCCTCCAGGGCTTCGTTTTAACAGTGGAATGGCTTTGGAAAAGGGCAAATAATTCAAGCCTGGATGAGCAACAGAGCACATTCAGCTCAGGCAAATGATAAATTTACTGAAAATGTTAATAGCAGCTCAAATTTCTCTTTCAAAGCACTCCTCTTCAACTGTTGGCATTAATTTGCAGAAGGCACTTTTTACCCACCGTCCAACACCACACACACACACAAATCTTTTGCTCGCCGAGTGTGTAAAAACTTTAAAACATTACATTTTTATTGCCACCGGGAACTTCAGCGGAATGGCGCAAAAGCACACGGAAGTGCTTTTCCAATTTCGCACTTCACTTCCACTGGAAAATACATAGATTCGCGTGCATGTAGAAAAGTTGAGAGTGCAGAAAAAGTGGCGAAGAGCAAAGGAATGAAAAGTAAAAGCTCACTACTTTACTATGGAACCAGTGTCCTCAAAAATGTATATTCTCTTCTAATGTGTTTTATATTTAGTGCCGCAGAGCACAGAATCCATTAACTTTATGTGTATAAAATTTTAATTAAATGTTTATGATTGTATATATGATGGTAATTTGTATGGCCTTTTTTCTTCTCAAGTAAAAATTATTCTATCTGCATTGTACAAAATCATAAAATTTACCCTTTTCTCCCCCGGGGACGACCCCAAAACAAGGGGTGAATTGCAAAAAGTTCGTGTTATTAAAAGCAACATACAATAGAACAGAAATATTTACACTGTATAAGACAAGCATTAAATCACATTAAAGCCAGTAATGGTTAAAGAAAATAATTTGCATCTGCAGTTCACTCATTTCATTCATCTCCAGTATTTTACAATTTTCTCTACCACTTCAAATTGAATGTTTTAAAAAGTTGAATGGTAATTTACTGTGCTTTCCCAGAGGAGTTTACAAAAGGAATTTGTAATTAGATAGCAACATGATATATAAAACGTTTCCTTAAAGCACAATGTTCTTCATCGATGAATTAAAAATGCAGAATTTAAAATCTAAATGTAACATTTAGAGAGCATAAATAAAAAATTGTATGAACTTATTATTATGCAAAAAAATCATATTTTACTTCAAGTGAACATTTTGCAGATAAACATATATGTAATGTACATATATATGTAGTGGTCATTCGTCTGGACATTGTAGCCTTGGTGGCAATCAATCTTTCACGCAAATACGTATTTGCTAATAAATTTACTTTAACCATTTATTATGTAAATCAAATAAAGCTACTGCACAATCCATTGGAAGCTTGGAACATTGCAAAATAGCACAATAAACGCAAGAGAATAATGATGGCATCATTTCAATGGGAGTAAATGAGAGATGGAAATATTGAATTAAATCACGGGCATTCAGGATAAGTGCAAACTCAGCAAGAACATTGCTTTTGCAGCCAAGTAATGCCTTCTTAATTGTGAAACTTGAGGAAAAACAATAAAGCATCTCCTTGGCTTTAATTAAAGTCCCCAATCTCACACTGAAATATCCACCTAATGACCATTTTAATGACTGCAAGTTCATGGTGTTGCAAAGTCACTGATATGGCCTCTTCTTTAATGACTCTGGGGTACTTGGAATTGCACCAAGATAGTATCCAATTTGCACGAGAATTGATGAAATTCTGCAACGGAAGCGAAGCTTCAAATCTCGCATGCCAAGCATTGGGAAATCATCAATTCCACCATGTGTCTTGTGAAATTATGTTTTTGCGGTGAAAGTTCAACATATTTCTCACCTCTTGAATCCCTAACTCTCCACTTCTGGGACCCAAAATCCAGGACTGTTGAGAAGAATATAGTGTTTCAGAAGCACACACACACACACACTGTCCCCAAATGTCAGCTTGAGCACAGTTGAGAAGAGATTAGAGAATGAGATTTCTCACCACACGTAATATGAGGCTTTCGCACAATCTGGCGTCTGTAGAGAGTTCGCACCATGTTTATGAATGAGGTCAAGAATAATTGTAATTCGAGTAGGTGTGGCCGCCAAGTGCCAAGAGATGTCCCCATCAACGGCTCATGTTTTCTGCAACTGACTTTTGCTAATTAGTTCTGAGCTTTTTAATTTCCATAATGGCACTATTGTGTGCCAATTCACTGAAAGCTTCACATCCCTCGGCAGAGTGGCGATATATAAAATGATGGTATCCATTCCCGATTGGGCAAATGGACCAAATGTGTTACAACCCAGCAATCCACCAATTGCATTTACACTCGGCAAACTCAATTTCAATCAGCATAATCACAATGTGGAAATGATTTATCCATGAGAGCAAAAATTGTGATTAATTTCCGGAAAAAATGTGCTAGTCTGGCAGAGATGGCAATGCGATTCCGGAAAATGCTATCACATTTGGTTATTGTAATAGAAATCACATTTCGAATAATGGAATTAAAAAAAAAAACATTTATTTCCTAAATAGTTTATTTTTAGAAAAGAAAGTGAAATAAGCTTTAAAAGTAAAATCAAAGTACCCAATTTTTCCTGCAACACTCGCTGAAGTACCTTTTCTAAATCTGTTTTAGTCCACAAAACTTTCATTTAGTTCATAGTATTGCGATAATGAAGGATAATTAGCAATAAATATTTAACGAAGAATCCTTTCGCTCCCACTTTCAATTAGTAGGATATTAAATTTTAAGTCTTTCTATTAACAATTTCACCGACTCGTTGGTAGCAATTAAGTTACGGTGTCGTCTTGATTCTGTTCCAAATACACTGCATCTTGCCAGGGAAAATTGTTTCAAGTAGTATGTATGTAGTATGTACTTCAACATGGAATTAGTTGCTGCTCAGTGACATACACAGTAGATTTGCTGCTCAAGATTGCTTTTCGCCACTACATAACAATGGCATGAATATGTCTATCATAAGTAGTGTAAGCTTCATACGAAAACTTCTCGTCTTGATTTTGCAGTATCTGGAAGTTTTGATATTTTAATATTACATTTTCTCCGTAGTCATTTCGTGGCAAATTCATACAACTTCCAAACCACCCTTTCCCTCCAAGGGGGTTTTCATGGAAACTTGCGCATGGTGCTAATTAAGTCTCTTCCATACCGACTAATTGATTAGTTGGCAAATTCATGAATAATAAATTATTCACAGAGGCTTGTGACAATTTTTCAACCACCCCATGTCGATGCGTGAGAGATTCCCACTTTTTTTTTTGGAGACGACAGACTTGCCAAAATTTTAATTGGATACCGTGATTGCTCCCCTCAGTGCCATGGCTCAGGGGAATGTGTAGGTGCAAAGCGGTTGAGCAGAATTTGACGCCAGCAACATGAGAATATCATGCCGCATCGGCAAATGGTGATGATAATGATGAGAGGGGCTTCATAGAAAACCATTAGCTGAATAACTGTGTGGAGCGTGTGTTGGAAATTTCGCACAAAGTTGTAAATATTTCAGTACTATACATTCTACGTGGCACAGCAGGAGTTTTTCATGATTGAATATCTCGGCAAAGTGCATACTTGGCGGTAAACTGCCCTATTGGCGGTTTTAGGGTATTGCCATAGGAAATAAAAGTACAAATCATTCTTGTCGATTAGCGCCAACACTACAAGATTGATTCTTCAGCATGAGTGAAAATTAGGAGAAAAAGTCCCCACACACACACACACCTCCATTAGCTACATGATTGATACTCAACCGATCCACTTTTCGCATCTCTTTTTACATTGCCCAAAATATTCTTTGCTAAGAAACCTTAAGGCATGACCATAAAATCACTTATCGATATAGAGTCGAAAAGAAAATTGTGTAATTTAAAATCAATACTTCAACGAGTAGCACCGAACGCAGTTAAGAAAAGTTCACATTCAACTGAAGGTCCCTAATGATGGCAATTTGAGCCTTAAAATAATAAGTGTCTACCCTCCATCCATCTCTCACCTGGTGTCCCCTCGTGGAATAACACAAGCAAGAAAATTCTTAAATCATTAATGCCAAGAATTTATTTCAATCCACAAGAGCGAGAGTGTGTTTATGTATAATTACAATCCATTTGGTGTGATAAATTGGCAGAATTTTCGGTTATACAGTCGCGAAGGTGCTCCAACTTGTACACAGTCATTAGGTTTAGAGATTTGTCTTCTGCGCTGCCTGGATACACTCTATGGCGAGAGTGTTCTCCAGCAGTATACCTGTAAAATAATTATTGCCCTATTCAGACGACTTTGAATTACGTCAAGGGTATAAAAGCAATGTGTTGCTGCGTGGGAAATACATTTTGTGGCATCAAGTCACGAATGCGCTAGCTAATCACTGGGGAGTATTTCCCCAAATCACGTGATACTCAACTACTAAATCAAATCTCTAAATCTGAACACTTAATCCAATCGTCTGATATTTTAATGAAATTAATCGTATGCATTTGCAAATTTTGCTCATCACGGCACGAAAATGGTCAAAGTTTACTTCGCGTCAAACCATTTAACTTAAATTAAGTCCTAATTAAAGCCAGATTATTTCATAATATAAACTCAATACTAGAGCATGTTCATGGCGTTACGTGGAAACAATTCATCGAATTTTCACCTAAATCTACTCCCTGTGTTATTCACTCTATTTCATGTGTGAAATTACAATGAAGAATGACTCTGTGAGATGATATTATAAAGCATTGCACGTATCTTGTCTGGGTGTTTTCCTTTTTGCGGAAAATTTGTTTAAGCAACACAAAACAATTAATATATACTGAAATGAGAAAGCACTCTTCTGCTGCCAGTGAGAACAAAGCATTGAATTTTCACACTCTGGTCTAGTTCTTACCTGTATATAAAGATATACAAACATATTAATCAAACACATTAAACTTATTTATTTTAATACACAATTCTCAACTCCTAAGAATCATCAAAACTGAGCAGGGAAAATTGCTAAAAGAGGTAATATTGCTTCCATTCTCTAATTGTTGCCATTGTTCTTGTATTTGATTTATATCAAGAAAATTGAAAGGTAATTCAATAGAAGGATATTTTCATTGTGTGTATAAATTTCAGGGAGAAATAAGGATTGACGTGCATTGTGCATGTCGATAGTTAGTGAAAACCAGCTAAAGATGCCACAAATGTGGGTGCCTTTGAAAGTGTATCGATTGTTGTAGAGCTTCTTATTGTTTGTCTTGGACGTCGTGGATATAAAATCCATTATTAATTGTCCGAGGCAGACACTTGATACAATGGGTAGGACTCAACAGCGTTCATATTCAACACCACATCGGTGGGGCAATGCTTTCCGTTCACGTAGAATCCTATTAATATTTTATCACGTAACTTCCTTGGAAAATATATGTTATGTGACTCCAGCAATATTTATTGAGAGAAGCACAATAGCTCGCCTTTCGGATAGCATTAATAACCAAATTGATATTTTTATTTTCATGATATTGCCAAACGGATTTATTTAATATATCTCCCATGAATCATCCCTAATTGATTTTCTCGATTGGTTTATCAACTATTGATGAAACCTTTTTTGTACAAAAACGTAGCGAAAGAAATCATTTCAGTATCCAATAATTTAATTTTTATAGCCAACATAAAAATGTGCTAATTTTTATTTAAGAGATAAATAAAATGTTGCAATTAGCAACTCTCATTTGGAATTTAATTACTTCTGCTAATGCATGATAATCAAGAGAACCATTGGGAGTAAATCAAAGTCACTCATCTTGGAGGAGATATTTCATCAAACTGACCGCAAATTAGTCCATTCTATTGATCAAATCCCAATGCCTGTGCATCAATTACAAATTTATTAATGGAAATCAAAATAGATGAGTTTCTACTAAAATCCTAACAGTTTATAATGACTTCTATATCAAATTGAAATGGATAACAAAATGTTTTGATGTTTTCTAAGTAATTCTTGAGTAGATTAGAATAAATGTCTGTGATTTTTCCAATCACGTCATTAATTTCTTATGAAGTCGAAGGTGTGCTCTTTCATAATATGTGCAAGTAAACAAGAATTTAATCTGTAAATGGGAGACCATAAATCAATTGAGTTGATTATGCACCTGGCACTTTCTGGGTTTTATTATACAACCCATCTCCCACGGGATTTCATTCCAATTTATCCACTGTGTGGTAAATCAGCACATTTAGGTTTTGGGACGGTGTATTGAATCTGACATCAACGATTTGTTATGCGTTTTACGGGTTTAACCTTCTCACCCCGTGTTGCCTTTGTTTTATGTTATGTCATAGTAGGACTTTTGCTATGTATTTCTCCATCCGCCAGAATATACCTTCAGGACCACCGGAGATATGTATTTGGGATATTGTCGTTAAATTGGGAAATGATTTGAAAATTTGTTTGTCGATCACAATCAAATAATGACAACATTTCCTCTCATAGCCGTTGGGAAAACGGGCCATTGTATAGATTTTTATTACGGAACTATATAAGGGTGAAAAAGGATGTAGAAATGTGTTTGTTGAGCTTATAGCATGGCTTTGATTGTTATGCTGGCTATGGTCATACGATGAGCAGGTGTAGTTGCCTGCAGACTTGATTGCAATTGTTGTTCATCCTTCTGCAAGCAAGTGTACTAAATTTTAATAGAGCAGAGGAATCTTCTGCTTCGCACATATCTTGTAAAGGGAAAAGGAGTCTCATATGAGAAGGATTTGTACGATAACTTGGGATTTGATGCGTTGACGGCGAGAAAAGCCTCATGAAAATTTTATGTACAGTCGTTGCATAAAGCGATGTTGCGAAAATAGTAGTTATGCGATAGCTTGGCGGAAAGCAATGATGGCATAGATCCTTAGCATAGAGTGAACTGATCCAGCCATAATCAAATAAAGTGATGATATGCAACAGCAGTTTCATACAGCGAAAACACCCTCAAATGTAATGTCTTCATTCTACAAGACGCATCCCTTTGGACCAATTGCCACCCACTCTGCTCGTCTCATAAAAAATACATTCCATATTATACGATCTGGCGTGATACATAATGTACAAACATTGCTATGTGCTCGTTTCGCCTAGACACCCGCATACCGAAGGTTACATAAAAATATTTAGCCTGCTTATGTATATTGAATAAATATCATGGATAAATATCATAAAGGGAATTGCATTCGAAAGTGACACTACTTAGGAGGAGAGGTCCTCATTCTTCATATCGTCTCATTTCCTGTCACCAAATATTAAATCGGATGACACTTTTACTGCTATTTTATTATTTATCTATCTCCATTGTGTACACACGAACCAAAAATTCCTTCCACATGATCGGGTGGTTGGGAAACTCATCATGGGATACTGTAAATCAAATGCCTCGAGGACCGTTTTGTTTCCGCTCCCACACCTTGCCTGAACCAGGAAAACAGACTTAGGGCTTGGCCAGGCGTGACGGTCACCAGGGATGGATAGTTGGGCTGTTCTCCGGCTGCCAGCTCCAAAATCTAACAGCGGTCTAAGACACTCTCACTCTCCAGGAAGTTGTGATGACGTTCGAGATTAGGCGAAAGCCACACACCCAAGGGGTTAGTAAGCAGTCCAAATCAATGTATCATTCATCTGAGACCCTCCCGAGGAATAAAATGAGAATTCTTGTAATGGTTATCACCCCACCACACACTTGTCAACCCCTTGAGCACGTCTGGTTGAGCAAATGGACCTAAGAGCCGCTTAGAGCAGTCACAAAACTTTTCGCAATACCCTTCCTCAGACACTTTCGTCCGCACCATCCGCCAATATACGATGACAAATCCATAGACAGTGCAATAAATAAATTTTGATTGCTACGAAAATAAAACGATTGTATTCTTTATCCATTTACTATACGGAAATTGTGTGAGGCGCTATATAACGCTGTATAGTGACTCGACTGTTTATGATTGGATTTCCTATATGTGCGACTTTTTTACGATTTTCGCCAGCGACAATTTGAAGCACAAGCGGGTGGGATTAAAGAAACTGTCAGAAACACAAGAAAACCCATTGAGATAGCATGACAACTTTTCTATCCGCAAACAATCACGTAAAAAATTCATATGTTTTGTGATAAGCGAAAAACAGGAAGGAGAAGGACACATGCCATTCGGGGGCCCCATGTGCAATCTCAATATTTAATCTTTAACTAAATGTGTAGTCTCTAGACATAAGCTGAAAATTTTAATGCGTACAAAATTCAATTTTTTGCGGTAATTGTAATGGCACTCTTGACATGCCGTAAATGAAACTGTCATTGGCATTAGTTGATTTCACATCCAATCTCGCTGCTTTTTTGCACAAATTCGAAAATCTCTCCACAATATTGTATGGTTTTGCATAGGAAATAGATTTTCGAATTATTTTTTAAAATAAATTGCGAGAAATTAGTGACATCCTTTCACACGAATAATCAAAAAATGATTGAAGGGAAACACGTCAAAGAAAGCAGTATAAAATTTTTACTAAAGTTGAGAATATCAAAGATAGAAGAACAGAAGCACATAACAGACAAAATGAAGATATCATGTTTAAATAGCAGTTTTTTAAATGCTACAACAAGTTTCCTCTCATACGTTGATTTGATTCACATTCACGTGCTAATTTTCGACATTTTCTATCACTCCGGGCAACTTTATTCTGGTAGCCATGCAGAAAAATAAAAACTGTTTATGGCTCTGCAGAAGCGTGAGTGTCAGTGTGTATGAAAATTAAATTTTCATTCACATTAGAATTTTCCAGTGAAGCCCATATACATTTTGTGCCTGAAATGAGGTAATATTTTATCGCTTTGGTGAGTACCGACGAGAAACTGAGGCAATTCACGTTGATATTAAATTCTATTTAATCTCAATACCTCTACTGGCTGTTTCGCATATTTTTATCAAATTAAATATTCACATTTTCGAGATGCAAATGTGGAAACAGAGGATCATTCTGCTGATTGTTTTCAGCAAATTCTACAGCTATTTTTGCACCATTAGCTGCTGACTATCGAGATTTAATTTTGACTAATGGCCTCTGGAGTGTGGAGGACAGTATATGTATTTAGACGGACCATCTGGTGTAAGTTGAGAGTATACATACGTCTTGATGACAGTGCAGTTCGGTGACAAAGAGGCATTTCCAATAAGAACGATGCTTTCCACTTTGGTAAATTTTAATCACTTTTCTCTCCTTTCGAATTCTTTTCCTCCTCAGCGTAAGTCATTTCGAATTTGGAGATACTTCCACATGAAAAATTCTATTTTCCCTACTGGAGGAAACACCATCAGATGGCAATTCAGTTTCATTATATGCTTCTTCTTTTTTCACCTCGCCCCAACCTTGCTGAAGAAAGCCGTAAGCTTTCGTGGATATTGCCCGCTTCCTCACTTGCGGCAGTGAGGTTGTGGTGTGATCGGATTTATGGTGTCAAGCACAAGCCTTGTAGGCATTTTTCAAAGAGCCCTTTATTCTATGCTGCCACATCCCCATATATAACAGCCCACCCATTTTCAGCCAGCACCACCTTGAGGTCGTCCCATGTGAGCTGTACCTCCTTATATATGCCACAGCGTACGGGGTTGCGGGGCCAGAGAGCCAATATGTGTATCTATCCAGGAACATTAACTCTATCAATCCTCCCGCTTCGCACCACCCCTGCCAGTATATAAGTGTTTATTACACTTACATTCCTAACATGCCACCGAAATTCACCATCTCGACCACTGCTCAAAAGAAAAAAGAAAACAATAAATCTTGGATTTATGCATGAAATTCACGCCTGCCATTGTTGGGGCATCACGAGCTCCAGCCCGGCCACACCACATAATAAACATACATTATGTGTATTATCGAGTTGTATGGGCCTCTCTGGAGGCATCGGGATCCCATAAAAAGTGATGGATATGATTTGTCATCAAAATACTCCAGAACAGGATATCCTGATGTGTGCATACTGGCTACCTCTAGGTAAATACCAGGGACCAACAAGGCAAGTGGTTCAATCAATAAGTGATTGTTGTTGAGTCGCAATCAACCTCAGCTCAGGGCAAACAAAAACCACAGAAGCCCATCAGACCATACGGCCCCTCCATCTCCCATATCGATAAATCCCCGCAATATTTGGTCTGTGAATTTTGCCTTAATAAACATTGCGAAATAGACCATTTGCCAAAATATCCACTAATTGACCATAATTTCACGATGACAGGAGATATATCAGCAAAGGTATTGTTTACAGACGTGCACGTCAAATCTCGGCTTGTCCAGCATGGCAAGGATACCATCATTAATTATCCGCCTTAATGAGTTTGATAAATCAAACCATATTCTTGAGTACATACACTTGCAACTTTATGGCTATAACAGCTTTACCTCTATAAAACTTGTTCAAAAAAATATTTTACATTCAGCTATTAAAATGTTGTCTTGTTTTTCCATACCTCTCTTCTGTTAGCATTGCATTGCATACATTGATTGATTTCCCGGTGCTACGATTTCTGTTGCCCTTTGTTTGACTGTAGGTGGTCTTTTATATATACCACCCACTGATGTTGATTTCTCGCACTCAATCAAAAACTACTGAGACCAGAAAAGAGACGCCAAGAAATCCTGCGGCGAACTTATTGACTAAGAGACATTGTAAAAGGAAGTTTGCGTGTTTACAGCGCAAATTACAAGCTTGTATGGAAATGTGTGGAAGAAAAATGAACACCAAAAAAGTAGCGACGTTATCCCTTCATCCCCCATATTTTTCTCTGTTTGCACTTAAGTCTCTCCCCCAACGCTGTTTTCCCACCTTTTTGCCGTGCACCTTGAATTTCCGATGCGGTGCTCCCTTTTTCCATGTCCACTAGTGGACTTAAATGCAAGCCGTATCTACAGCATATCGATCGAGTCTGACGCCAGTTCTGGTGAAGACTGTACAGGGTCTAGGTTGTAAGTGCAAAGGGCAACTTTAGGGGTGGTGCGGAAGTGCAAAGTCCAGTTCATAAGCTCCTCTTAAGTATAAAAGATTATTTATAGTGAAATGAGCAATGAAGCTGTTAGCATTTCGAATTGACTAAACAGGAAGATGCACTTAACTTTTTTTCATACACCATCATCATCATTCTCTAGCTCCCAGGGGAGCATATAGAGATATTTTCCAACTAAATGGGTACATATTGTTGAGATTGAGTGTGTGGGTAAATGCATTTACAGATGAGACATCCTTCGCATGCCTAGGCTCGGATGAGTAAAAAGTTCAACTTGAAAAAATGATAAATGAGCTTCTAGGCTTGAGCACGCATATAATCATCAATTATACAAACACTCAGGATGTTCTTCTCTCCGCCCACTTGTGCCATTCAAGAAGGAAAAACTCCATACCACATAGTCCACCACTTAAGGCCTCACATACACGTTGTGTAGAGTATATTGAGGTGAAATTTTCTATGCGAGCTCCTAAAGAATAACGTATACATAATAATAATGTCTCGCTAACGTACTATTTATTATCGTTAGCACACACGCAAGGAGAATTCCCGAAAGCCCTGTATAGCAATGAATATAGAGATAATATTGAGGGTGGCAAATAGAGCAGTACAATATGTATAGGAACAATAAGATATTCACTCAAGGAGGGAATCCATACTCCTTCTTAAAACACACATTTCGGATTTTGCCTCCCTCTCAAGCTCAGCAATTTTGGAATTTCCGAGGCAAAGTGAATTGCCTCACAATTACACATAAAATGTATAGTAGCTGTATTTAGCCAAAGTGCAAGGTTCAACTCAGACAATATCTGGATTGGGGGCAAAAATTAACTTTGCAAATGCATCTCTAGTGCAGTAGTCACACTGGGATTACTTCACTAACTCACTCGTCAGGCAATAGAAAGCAATTCCGTTCTGTTTATATTGGTACTTAATTACGTAAGCCATCACTTGTTACGATTTAAAACACGATAATTGGTTTACCCAGGCGCCCTTCAAGACATAAAGCAGCGTCTGCCGAAGACGAGACTAATTGCATCAAGCACTGTGCTTTCACAGCATCGACTGAAAGTTCCCTGAACAACGGGTTGCGCAGAACTGAATTCGTCACAAATTTTGCGACGATTGTGAAGAAGAATGGAAAAGTTACGATAGCAAGTCTAGACTCAATTCACGGATATATAAAATGTTTAAATCAAAGGTTCTAAATTAGGCTTAGAGATTATGTAAATGCACGCTGCAAACATATGTCAATATGTATCTAAGCCCACGGCGATTCTGGGCCTAAAACAGACGTTTGACATTTACTTTGTCGCACCTCTTCAAGAACATTCATATGTTCTTACCACGTCACTCAAGAAGCGTGTGTGTCTGAATATTTAATAAGTTACTCAACAGATGTCGTAAACTTTGGGCTAAAAAAGATGAGCTATGCGGAGATCTTGGTTGCGCCAAATCACCGTATAATGGAAATTGGGTTATATTTTTCTTATGTGATATTCACAAAAAACTTCTTTGTGTCAAGTTTGTAATCTGAAATTTGACTAGAAAGGTAGTAAAACGGTAAAATAAATTGGAGTAAAGAGTAAAAAATTAAATCAACTATAAAAAATTTTATATTAACATTTTTCAGCACACAATTTCCACTCTTCTATTCCTATATTTCGGGTGAGAACTTGATCGTAGTGCATAGCAAGAAAGAAACTTTGTATTTTTGAAATAAGCTAAACTTGTATGACGAGTTGAGTACTCTGACGAGAAAATCTCGCAGTCCTTAATTTGGCCTTAATATTTCTCTTAATTGACTTTGTCATTTTGCATACAATTCATTATTTAAATGATTTACGAAGATGGAGAAACCCCCAAATGGCACGGATGGTACTTTGTCATGCCCCAAAATGGGGTTATTTCTCTCTCATTTCTCGAATGCGACTCTCTCTCACTCTCCCTCTCTCACCGTTGAAAATAATTAGCCCAGCGTGCAGCGTTCTATCTTTTTATGGACCACAAAATTTTCAAGCCAGGAATAAAATGTTTCCCCGGGAAATGTCCCCCGCAGCAATGGAAGTGTTGAATTGTTATCAGTGACGTGAAATCATGTCGTAAAGTTTAGCTAATATATTTTTGCCATAAATTGACAAATAGACAGACAGTGTCTGCTGTTGGAGGAATGAAAGATAGGGTTGAATGGCACTGACTTTGATTACATTCATATTGATTTTCCCGTATGTCAGCACAGTCTATTGCTCTATGGGATCGTGATAAAATGTCAGGAATTTCATTATCATTTACACGTTGCAGGACAAACTACGGTGTATGAGAATATGTATGTATTAAAATGAGTTATTAATGTGTATAGAGCACATAAAATGAGGAGCCTTTTAATGGATATCACGTGTCAATGGCAGAATTATGCTACACATCCATTAACATGGTCCTCTTGCGTGACGTCTTATCGTAAAAATCTGTTCCACGAAACAGTGTTCTTAGAAGTAACAATGAAATATGTTCATACATGTAATCACTAGCTTTTAGTTCTAGTTCTGAGTTCATAGAAAGTTCAGCAGTCAATTAATTTCCCCTTAATTAATCCACTCAAAATGTTTTCAAAATTAATTTTATTTATACCTCATCAACGAGTTAAACGTGTTATTTTTTCACGCATCAAACTCTTTTTTAATGCGCTTCAATTTGAATAAAATCATCATAACTCAGTGAATTATTTGAATTTTATAATGCTTTTATGATTAATAGAATATCCGAGATAGCTTCAAATGCATTTCCATATTTCCACTTCCCGGTGATTATAAATCCAAACATTATCGCATAAATACACATGAAACATTGTATAAAATCAATAAATTAACGCAAACATGTCTATCTCTACCTCTCAGTAGAATGCAACACATTTTAAAAGTAGACATTTATATGTACAATATATAAATATTGAAATTGTATCATTTCCCCAACGTTGGTCCGGTTGGATTGTAAATCATATTATTATCACGTTTTTGTTCAAAATGCTACACTAAATAATAGCTGTTTTGACCGCTTTGTGGATTTTAAATTTTTACTTCATCAATATTTATAATCATAACCATATTTATAAAATATTTTAGAATCATCACTGCGTAAACATAAAAAAAAACATAGTTGTTTTTCAACGTAAACATCAAATACAAAGCATTGCAAATATTTATGGTTGACTAAAAAGATTGTGCGGCGGTATAAATTAATTTTAATTTGATTTATCTTAAAATCTTATAAATATGTCCTGTTGTTTAATTATATTGACGTGCGTATAAATGTTGCTTTTCATTTCCCGATCACTTGTAACAAATACGTATATAGCAGAGGCAGCAATTTTGCTTTATTTTGATGTAATTAATTTACATATTTCCATTGACGAACTTTATTTGCGCTGTAATGAAAATTTTTTAATTAAAATAATTGTAAATCACCCACAAGGCAAATAACAATTTAACACGAGTAATTTGAAATGTAATATTTTTTGCAAATTATAAATGTTTATTTACCGCAAACTATTTAATGCAATTCATTTTTCCAATTTCATTTAACCCTTTCCCGTCTGTTATTGCAATTTCTTCGGAATTCTTTTGCTATTGAAAATCTCACAAAGCAGTCTCATAAATAAAATGCCTTATCAAAAAGTGAGTGGGTGGATCAATATGACTGTATGAAGTTGGAAAACGATTCAGCTGTGAAACTCAAAACACGGAGAACAATTTCCTGTACACAAATTCACTTTTATTTTCAACTTTATTTCCTTGTCCGCCTGCGAGGAAGCTTCCACAATATCTCGTGTACTTTATCTCCCTCTGAAAGCGCTCAATACAAGAGTTTAAATCTGAAACAGGTGGCACAGTTCAGTAGGAAAATACTTGACGTTTAGCTCAACAGCAATTTCAAATTGCAAATTTGCACACTCTTTTTGCTCCCTTTTTTGCCTTTGGTGAAACTTTACTGCTATACTGTTAGTTGGCGCTTTTTTTTCACCTAGCTAAATGCACTCACTTTTACTGGATTAATAGACCATATTCTTTTGGATGCGTGGAAAATGACATGCACTCTGTCTCATCCGTTCTCTTGCGCACTTTTGATGTATGATGAATGGAACACGTTTAGTGGGGATGTATAGCATACCGATTCTCAATGCGAGTAAAAGCAAAAAGGGTTAGGCAATCTTTTTTCCTTTTTCGCATGCAATGAAACTTCCCTCAGCATTTTGCGCGTACCTTTGAGCAAAAAAAAATTGAGCACAAGTGCAGCCTAGAGTGCTTTTGCTACAAAAGTGTATTCACTGACTTCAATATGCTAGCAAAAAAGCTACATCCACATCTAATCATTACTCCAAAAAAGTAATTTCTACTCATACTTAATCCACAATTCTGTATATTGCCAATCAAGTGATATTTTTTTCTTCAAGTTAGGCCAAATTGAGCGAATGACTTTAATTGCCGAAGAAAACTGTTCTAGATCCTTGTGCCAATATATGTTTTTATTCGCTAAATATCGCTGTAACTTCATATCGCCCCAATATATAACATCCTTTATCCGTCTCTTATAGAAAACTTTGCACCAAAGAGTGAATTAAAAAAAAAACTCACCCTTTTCCGATGTTCCACATATTTGGCGAATTGCTCATCCTCTTCTGTACCCTTGAGCAAATTTTATGATAAATGCATGGTTATTTGTCGGAACTACCAACCGATTTGTAAGCTCACATTATTGGTACAAACATGGAGCTGTACATGTGTTACTATCAGATATAGCATGTCTGATATATGCACCATTTTTCACCAAAATGCCAAGGCGGTGGAATATCCTTTTTTTTCTCCTGTTTTCAGAATGGCAGGAAATGAAATGGAGATCAAGGAAGGAAAATGGCAATTCAATTCACGTTTTCGATGATGAATTTGAGTGAAAAATTCAAAGGCGTGAAGGTAAGTGTATATGATATTGAATCAGTATCATACGAAAGAATCTCCTCATCCTCTATATTGACGTTATCAATAACGATTCCTGGATTTATGTACAGTGAAAATTGTCGAGAGGAGATAAATAACATCATTGATTTGATTTACTTCCATGAAAAATACTTCAATTTCCGCATTCAGCTCAAAAGAAATGGGTAGCAAAAGGAATTTGGTGTACAAAGTTTAAATTCCGTGGTGGAATTGAGAATCCAACAACACGCAATTCTCAGCAATATGAATCAATTAGGTTTTTATATTCAGTTTGTTTGATGGGAAATCATATCTTGACCGCTAATCCTCATTTTCCATATATATAAAATTCATAATGTGAAAATTTCTACATGCGATTTAAAAAAATGTTCTTATCTCCTATTCTGTGTATCGATTAACAACAAATATTCAAAACACGTACATAATTTTAAAGCGACAAAAAGTGATCTGACACGTTCTGACGCTTTCTGTCTCTCATGTTTGTCCGTAAAATTTTAAAATTATGAACAGAAAGAAACCTAAGAGAATTTTCAGAGCGCACTATTTTTTACTGCATAAAAAAGTGCTTCTTTAATTGATTCCTTTGAAATGAAAATCGAGCAATTTCGATGAGCACACATATATAACTTTTTCCAACTGTTCTTCCTCAGTTTCCATGTTCTCCATGGAGAACTTTTTTGGTCCCTCTATGAAGGAGGAAATGAGCAAATCAATACCCAAAGCTCATCATAACACCCAACGTCTCGTCATTTAACTGAAACATTAAATTAAATGTTTGCCATTGTGTAGTTTATTGAGTCACCAGAGATATTTAGTCTTGATGTCTGACAATTATTTTGATGATTTTGCTCTCTGGCATTGTTTGAGAATAAATATTTCCCATTACCCAAAGATGTGCAGGACTTTGCTGTGCATTTCCACAAAATTTCTCTGTCATGCGTTTCACATTCCCATTCCTTTCTCGAATTGATTCCACACATATTTTCATCATGGCATTGGAAGGTGTGAATAACTCGATATGATGCCATGTATATGACGAAATATTCGCATTGATAGTCGATGGAGAAAGAAAATCGAACATGGAAATTACAATGCGAATTCCAATATATTCTTTTGTGTGCAAAATGTATTAAATGGTATGCTCATTTTGCCACCATGCCTGGCACGTATCTCACCCATTCTACCCCACATTCCCACCATTTTCGCCATTCGCACACAAACGAATTCATCCCCATCAATGGAATGGCGGAATGAGGAGAACGAAAATGTAGCATCAAGAGTGAAGCAAAAGAGAAGCCAGAAAAAATTCTGTAAAATTCATTCGCACTTTGATTCCTAATTCTAGTTGAGTTGAGACACATCCGCATCCTCTTCACGTTACATCCCAACCCTCTCGACGCCACTCGTCAATCTCTGACGATGACGGTATAAAATACATGATGTGTGTATTTCACTGGAAGGAGACGAGCACGGGAAATCAATCTTTCTACTCGCGTCGTCATTCACAGAAAAGGTGCATAAACTGATGCTTTTCCGTATGTGACTTTATACATTGTGAATCACTTCTTCGATGTTTCATTTTCCTTTCATGAACTCTTTTGCAAAATTGCAAACACTATACCTACATATACAAAAAGCTAGGATGTGAAAATCTTCGAATTGAGATGAAATTTAAAATATTCACATGATGGAAGCATCAACAAATAGCGAGATACTTAAATGAAAGCTCCTTTTTGTCTTTTTATTCCCATTTACTCCTTGGCTTAGTCGAGAATCACAGATCACACGAGCTTTTCGGAGCTTAAAACAGCTTTTCTGTAATTTTTCCACCCTGCTATCTACCCCCACGAACTCCTCATAGCTATCGTTTTTCGCACCAGCCGTGTGGCTGTCAAAGGAAATCCCGGGAAATCCGTCATCATCAATTGAAGGAGGGCATCCCATGTTGAAATTGTCGTGATGTCGCATGCCAAATTCACCCTTTTAATCTCTCCTGCCTGCACGAGCAATACGATGTATATTCTGTCAATTTATTTATTCGATGTTTATTCAAATTTGTGCCATCTGAACGGTCCCGGCAGAAGGGCGCGATACTCTAGCAAATATTATTCATGAGTTCATGGAATGCAGAAGGTATGTCAGTCACATACTTTCGCGCAAGGATTTTGCTTTTCTAAATATTTAAATTTTGCATCCCTTTGTCCACTGTCAACTTCCAAAATGTTGCCATGCTTATCTTTCAATCTCCTGCACTCAAAGCCACATAACATCTATATTCAAAAGAAAATTTGCAATGAATTGGCGAGACAAATTTTGGGTAAATAAAACCTTATTGTAGACTATTAAATTACATTTTCAAACATTATCAAATACAAAATGATTTAGTGAGAGTGAAGCTTTGTGCTTTCTTATAATTTCAGAGTAATTCTAGAAAATTTATGCTTGTTAGCTTCTCAATTTGGTAAATATTCTACACATTAGACTTTTCATTGAGCATAAAGTCGAACATTAAAGAGAATCAAATAAAAACGAAGCAAGTAAAGGCACAGAATTTCTTTTTAATTCAATAGATGTACTTCATTGCGCCGACAAAAGGAATTTATGATGTGAAATCAGAAAACAAGACTATTCTGTATTTTTTTATTTGTATGTTTCCGCAAAAAATAATTCTATTAATTCAGTGAAAAGCCTTTTTAAATCGAAACTAATACGATTACTGATAATTTTTTTTTACTGTTTTTCAATATTATATGAAAAGTATGTATAGTTACATAAAATGAACGTAAATCATATGCTGCAATCAGTGCAACGTTTTATTAAATTGAGATTTTTTATCTGAATTCCGTAAAATTGACCTTTCAAAAATGAGTATTACCTTCTGTACCACAAAAAAAAACTGATTAAACCTTCACCATGACTGAACATGGTTATTCATTCGTTGATTATCTCGTGCCTCGTCGAAAAACAATAGAAATGCATATGAAATTCATAGTGAGGAACAATTTTTAATAACGCTATCAATTGCCATATGTGTATTTTAACTCTTTTTATATTGTCTGTGCTCTCACAATCAACTTCATATTTTATCGATAAACGCCGTAGATGATATCAAATGACTGTAATGAAACAATGAGTAAATTGTACCACAGAAATGATTCCATTTATTGGATCCTGTCGTGTGTGGAGGAAACAATGTACTCTTCACCTGGACTTCGTACATGTTTCATATTTGAAATGATACGGAAAGTGATTAAAATGGCAAAATTATTAATCAAGATATTATGTGCATGTCCAACAACTATGTAATTACAGATATTAATTAATGAACACTTCATTCAGTTGCCTATATCAATTGTTTACCGAGGTTTTGAATAGCACTAAACCCAGGAAAATATTTATTGAAGTACTTCTCTGGGAGTTAATTGTATTTTAATTAATTTCCAATAATTATTTGCTGAAATTTGAACGTTGCTCATTGATATACATACAATGGTGAGTTCCGTGAATGAAAGGTGAGGGTAATTTTTGGAACATGCAACTATTCAGAATTGATGTTTCATACGGTTTGTAGTGTGTACGCGCACATCACATATCGACCTTTTAATTAACGAAACAGCAAGTGAAATGGCAAGAGGCATTGGAGGGTAGAAGAGGTGGTAAAGTTAACAATTTTGTATCCTCCACGTCATTCTCCGCCAAAATGTTTGTGTTTACACGATGGCAACATTGGCAGAGATTTTCCTATATTGACTTTTCCGTGATTTCATGAACACAGGATTTGGTCAGTCTGGGTATCATTTACATGGAGCTGCGAATTCGACTGCCGAGCACAGTATTCAAATCAAATGACCATGTGATACAATTTTGTTCGCGAGTGCGTATCGACGGACAAGAGAGTGTGTTCCATTCACCGACGCTTGGCACATATGCTCGCAGAGAGTGTGAGGCGTGTCTAGTTGAGATGTAATGTAAGAAGAGATTCGCGCTCTAATGATGTTCTTATGTATCACAGAATTAATTACAGCAGCAATGCGCAAAACATATCATTGGCATTGAGCACTTTTGGCCACTTTTTTCCTCCAACTTCCTTTCGCCTATTATGCTGTGCCCCCTAATTCGCACCCTCCTTATGCTGGCGGCTCCAGTATCGCCGTCCTGGCCCACCCCTCCACATTCACACCCCGTGTAACCTGTTCCCGACAAATTTATACTGTTTGCAGAATTGGGTGTTACTTTGCCTATATAGCATAGCACAACTTTCGCTTTGGTTGGCTTGTGTCGCGCGACAATTGCATTCTCGTCCATAAATTTTCCGGCCAATTTTCTTCTCCACGAGGTAAGTTTCCTTTTGATGTTTTCCGGTGCACACGCTGCAGATGTACTCCCTCTTCCGACGGTCTGGCAACAGTGCAGCAAGGCGTACGAGGGGCGTAACAATGGCAAAGAATCGTAATGCAATTTTGAGACACTGTAAAGTGCTTTCCATGGGCAAACACTCATGGTCCAAACAGCTCACTTCACTTGGTATTCATGACTTTTCGTGTTGTGATGCAAGAAAATGACAAATGACGTATGCACCAAGTCTGAATTATTTATGCTCGAATTATGATATGTAAGAATTCTTTAAACACAGAAAATCAATTGCTTTTTTACAAGTGCAAATGTATTTTGTACATTTTTTTTTTCATTGTAAACGCAAAGGATTTTTCACTGAAAAATATATATTTCAAATTAATGGCTTATTTTTGTCACAACGAAAAGTTCTACTTGCATAGGAATAAAAAAAAAAGGTTCAGTACTGTATCTCTTCTAAACATTGTTTTTTTTGCTATTCCAGGAAAACAATTAAAACAAAAACATTAATTAAATTTGTCTCACCTTTCTATGATATCTTTTGTCTATGGAATATGCTGTTTCCGCGAAGGTGTCGTCACCCTAAGGTGGTTGCAAAGTTAAACAGTAGAAACTCCGCACTCTGTTTCGCCACAGACAAAGTATCAGTTGGAGAAGTAATACAAGAAATGGATAAGTTTACTCTTTTCTATGTCTTCTACTTTTCCCCCATGCCACACACTTTTACCGTCTCACCAGTAGTGCACTTTTGTGCCCTAGTCGATATACGATCTGTGTCTCTTGATTCACCTCTGTTCTGAACAAAAGCCCAACATTCACATTTAATTTCACACACAGTGAAACACTTTTACCGCCAGACAATTGAAGTTCCTGTGAGAAATATTGTTCGGCACCTTTTTTTGTGCAGTGCGTCTTATCTCACTTGAGGTTGTGAAAATAGATACGACTTCTTGTCCCCACAAAGCGTTGTCACAATTCTATGGAGTTGCGCTGGCTGAGGTGCTTTAGCTGCACATATAATGTAAAACTTTCCAGAACCGCCCCCTCGTAGGCGCTTTCTAATTAATTTTAATTACACACTGGGTTATTATTTCCATTAGTTTGAGAGCACGTAAATCTACCACTGAGTGTCTTGTTGAGATGCACTAGAGTAACTCGCAATTTGCCGAAAATATTCACATCTCACCGACACTTGTGCTGAAGTTTGAATTACCACCTCAAGAGCGAGTGAAGAGTCGCATAATTCTCCACGTTGAGAGGGGTGAAAAATTTCGGTGGCCACTCGAAATGTTTCTCTCTAAATTAATCAATGAGCATATTGTTGCCACAGGGAAGCGAGGGTCGCCACTCAAACTGACAGTGGCATGAAAAATGCAAGGGAACGCGACACAATTGCAGGATGCTTCAATGAAGAATATTCATTGGATAAATTTTAAATATATCTCCATTGTCTCTAACTGTCTGTTTGAGAATAAACTGCCAACAGACTTAATTGCATTTGCATAAATAATTCTACCAACCAGAGTGATGCTGATAAGGAACAGTGGAGGAGACAAATCAATTCAGATTTCCATATTTCTCCCCTAAATTGTGTTGCACATATGCAATCAAAAAAGGAAATGAAGCACTTCAAAATGTTAAATATGCACAGAAATCACTGTAATTGAAATATCTTGTCTGCTTATATAGTTTCAAGAGTCACAAAGTCACTCTGTAAGACCGTCTGCAGTCGCGTTCACTGAATGACTGAACATCTGGACACTTGTCGCGAAACTGAAGAAGCCTACACAGTCGGTTTCTACCCTTAGACTGAACACCAAGAGAAGACCACGGCGGCTCACAACCCTCACGCGATAGAATGAAATTTCCACGAGACGAATCTCACCGATAGACCTTAACACAGTGAGTTGTGTGTAGGTTGGTGGTTGTATGATTTTCCCAATGAACGAGGGAGGTTCGGTGTTGGTGAGAGTATGACTCTCTCTCGGCTTTACATGGCAAAATTGGGGGTGATATCAAACAGACAGAGCGCGAGCGCGTGCGCCATTCAACCCCTCTGCTAGTTAAAATCGCTGGCTGTTGAAGGGTGAGTTCAGCTCTCAGCCGAAATGACTACACAGGGCATCTTATGTACAAACAGCTAATGTACAGGGATGTCTTCTTCACTTTAACTTTTTACACTTGGAGTGTCTGTAAAGAATTTATTGCAAATAGCAACTTTGCCATTTTTTGGCAACACTTTCGCCGCACATCTCCGGCCGGTGTTTGTCTAGTTGTCGTCCCTCGCGCCACTGTAGGACACCATAAGGAGGCCCATCACACAGAGTGACGCAAACTACGGATGTGGGATAAATCTTGTCCGTGACACAATTTTCGATAGAGGTACTGGATAATTAAATCCAATTCCCCCACCTTCCCACCCAGAATGGGGAGATATTAAGTGGCGAAAAGACACCCCCTTCAAGTCTCAGTCTCCTTGTCGGCCAGACAAGGGCACTCTATCCACATCAAATCCCAACTAACCACCCTTCGTCTCGCATTGATGTGTGACTTAGGTGGAAAATGCTGTACATAGGAGACGCCGAGGGGTCAACAGTCTCGAGCAATTAATAACAATTACACCTTGGCATGCAATCTAGCCCAACCGAGAAATGCCAGCGGACGACGGAGGGTATGTGCTCATATTCTCCCCAAAAAGTTCATCCCCTCGCCTTGCCCCACTCGGGGCGATGTTGTTTATTTGGTCCTCCGGTCTCGGCATTATTGATGGTTATATTAATTAGTGAAATTCTTTGAGTTGTTTATGTATTTGAGGCTGCGATACTTGTTATCACAGATATTATTCATCACACAATTCCGCCGGAGGTCATTTGTATGAAATTCCAGATAGTGAAAATTGCAAAATCAATAGCAATCATTTAAACAATGAAAATATTTCAGAGACAGTTGTTGGCGAAAATACTATAATCGCAATAAATAAACACCATCAAGAGAGTTGAAGCATCTCCAAAGTGCTGCATTACTTCTGCATTTGCAATGCAGAAGGTGTGTCTCACTTCACCCCTCGACTTCCCACTACATAGCACGGATCTCTCAGTCGTCGCATGCGAGAGTGAAAAAATACAATGCAAGGGGGCGAAGTGTATGTGCGCTTCCATGTAGAGATTTTATGTGGGGTGAAATTGTGGAAAATTTCACAAATAGAGTAGAGCTGTGCATACATATTTGCATGAATGGGGGAAATAAAGTGGGAGAGCGCATACTGATGGTGAGGAAAGTTGTCTTGATTGACGATGTCGCGTCTTGCAGAGAGCGCACCGTACAGTGAAAAATGCTCATCAATTCTCACTCTTTCAGCTTCCACACCGACCAAATTTCACGCACATAAGATGCAAGCATGACGAAGATGGTGATCAACATTTCATACATGAGAATGCGCGCGTCAAAGGGAACCTTCTTATTCAATAAACTGCGAATATTTCAGACAGTCTCCTCTTCTAACATTTCCAATTAATTATGGAGCTCCTTTTTTCTTCGCGTTCCACCAGAAAATTAATTTATTACCATCGGGGTAGGAAATATTAGTACATCACTCTCCTTCGCTATGAGACCACTTTTTCCTTCGCCAATTAATTTCCCTTTGATGTACTTTAATGTCCCGAATTGCGCGCTTTCTCTAGCGACAACTAGCCATGCGACACATGCAAGCGCTCCTTGTGTCTTTTGAAAATCGACCTAATGAGATTAGTGATATTCAATCCAAAGCCAAGGGTGCGATTGGAGACTAAATCCGATTGTGGATGTGAAATATGAGTTCTCGCACGTCCCACCCTCCACAATAGTCAGACCATTTCGCTTGGAATGGGATAAATTATCGATTGGAAATCATTGATAAGTAATTCTGCTGCAACTATGGATGTTTTATTGTCGTTCCAGGAGTCAATTTTGTGCGTGAAACCATGTACAAATTCATGGAGAAAGCCACCCCTGCTTCGTGTGACTAATGCAGGCATACAAATGCACCCTTAAGGGGGTGTCTCCCACATACAAAACATTTTCAGTGCAATAAAGCCACCCCCAGAAATCGGGCATTAAGAGCCAATTGAGCTGTGAATCCTCTAGTCAGCAGTTCAACTGCCGTGGGATGAAATGCTCCGTTCATCACGAATCTCTAATCATGGTAAACGCATTTGTTCGGCAAATTTGTCCCACAGGACCACCTTCAGCGCTGCCAAACTGCCTATGTGTGTATGTGTTGTGCAAAATTACAATTTTCCGTTTTACTTTTTCATTATGTGGTGAAAATTGATTGTGTGCTCTGAATTTTTAACCATAAAATATTCAATATACACTAATTCTCTCATCTGTCAGTAAAAACCACGCTTCTCAATTTATCGCCCAGATTAATTAGCGTGTAGAACAATTCGTTTCGTATATGAATACACCTCCGTATAGAGGCTTATTTGATAAATTTCCCCATATTATACCTAATTAGTTATTGATTATATTCCGCTATTATAGGATTACTCATTTTCGTGCGCATTTTCGCTGAAATATCTAATCAAATTAATTTCTAAAGTATGTATTTGCTCAGTGCATTACCACTATAAAATCCAGTTTAACAAATATGTTCGGAATATTCCTGCTATTTCTACTTATGCTCGGAACTTTATACGAATATTATGCACATAACAGTGTACAATGCAAATAAACCTCATCCTTGATTGCATCATTTGCAGTTGTTTTTAAATCATCTTGTTTTATTATTTTAAATATGACAGAAAAAAAATTTATTGCATTTGCTATGCAAATGACATATTGATTTTTAAAAAAAACTCTTGATAGTAAAAGCCATAATAATATGATTCTCCCCAATAAATATTTAAAACGCACCTAATACATATAATAGAGGAAAAAATTCAATTTGCTAATGAAAAATCAGGAAAACGGAATAAATATTTCACACAAATTTTCCGTTCAAATAATATCATCCGCAATACAATTCATAGAGTATTTTCAAGTTGTTTTCGTTCTCTAAATCACCGAATACGCATCGATTTGTATCAATAGTGATAAACAGATTTATTGGCAGAGGGATTCTCATCGGCACCCTTCCAAAAAATACTCTCCATCGAGTGAGGAAGGGAAGTTCCAGTGCGGACACTGTCTTAGAGGACATTCTGCAACTTCTTCACAATGTTCAACCACCCAGATTTCTACCAACCCAAACTACAAATGTACAATGAAAAGACTCTGAAGATTTATTTGATTTTGGGGTGTTTTGCGAAGAAAAATTCCAAAATAGTGAATTTAAAATGGGTGTTTTTTCTTTGTTTTATGATAATTAAATTCACAGTTAAATTTACTGCCATTACTTCCGTCTGCATTCTTCTGATTTCCTTCGCGATACAGCAAAGTTGAATAAAGTTGTGAAAAAAATGAAAACATTTCGGTTATCATCATTTACTGACTTCACAAAATTTCCTACATTCCACAGATTATCTTGGAACTTTGAAGCACAATTCGCTATCTTTTCATAGCGATAGTTAGCATTAAAAACGGGGGCGATAGAAAACAGCTCCCCTGTTCTGTAATTTTGTCAGCCATAGAAGTCGAAACCATATAACTAATCCATTGTGGACGGATTAAAGTGGGGGATGAAAAAGCCATGTATTTGTACTTAATACAGATCGAGACAATGGGGAAGCGTGCAGAAAAACACGATTGTTGTGTGTGCTCAAGTATTCACAAGCCGGGACAAAAGAAAGCGCCAAGGGTTGGCTGCCTCCGGTGAGTTTTGCACTCTCTATTCTCCGGCCGAGAGCATCATGTGGTTATTGTTTTATTGAATCTCATCGCCTTTCCTTAATTGCTGCTAGAGTGTCTATGGTACACATTTATGTAAAATATGATCCGCCAAACACATAGAATAATTAATGCTTGTTTGAGGCAGGGGGTTGAAGCCGCACAAAAGAGAAAGAAGGCAAACCCCTTCATTAATTTCCAAGTGTGTTTTCCACAAAGTCGTCAGAGGAAATAAAAGGGGCTGAATATGGAGTGCAATAACTCTAAATTGGTAGTTTATTTTAATTATAATGCCCGAGTCTATTGATACTTGTAATCTGGTGTAAAAAGACGATTCACTGACCTCTATTTTATTTCCCAGAAGTGAAAATGACAACCGGTTGAACATGGAACCTCACATTTCTGAGAAAATCCACAAGCTTTTTTTTTAGAAAAATCATCAAAAGTAGTGAAGCAATTGTCAAGAATTGTTTTTTGGAAATTACATATATTCTTCTGAGACGTGATTGAGTTAGAATTTGAGTATAATTCGTATAATTTATGTATTAATGTATTCGTGTATCGCTTTTATCACTGACCTGTGAAAAGTTCGCTCCTTTGGCTTTCCCTTATTTTCTGGAGTGTGCTCCAACAATTTGGCCAATTTATACATCTCGTCAATTCTCGATTATCTGAAAAAGCAATTATTGGATGCTAATGAACTGGATTGTAACTTCTTGCTGCGTATTTGGCGTATTTTCATTAATTTTTTATGAACTCTTAAACAACTCAGTTCTTTGATGGTTTGTTTTTTTTTTTAAAACTCACAGCATTTTACAGCATTTGCAGTGCAGCGTCCTCTGGCGAGAATTTTGGCTGTCATCCAATGTTTTTGTTTTGCTTTCGCGAATGAGTGGTTTTTCGTGATTTTCTCAAGAATTTCCCCAGAAAATGTCTGAATACGAGGGTGTTCGCAGAGGAAAATTGGTTCTAAAGGGCGAAAGTTCAAAGTAAGCACGCAACTTTGGGTCAAACAATCAGTGCAACCCTATTTCTTTTACATTTCCCTCAGGACTCAGAAGCGGAAGCACAAGAAGGATAAGAAGGAGAAACATCAGAAGCGCCGGAAGCCCAAGATTGACGAGGATGCGTTGAAGCATGGTGGTTGGTGGCAGTGTCGGAAGGTGGAGGAAATCACTGGCTCAGTGGCCATTCAATTCGGGGAAAAGACGTACGTGAAAGCCCTGGACAATGGTCTGTTAACTTTGGGAGCGCCCCACAATGACGGCGACCCGCCGGCACCTGAAGAGATCCTGACAGCCTTCGCAATCAGCGACACGAAGGTCTCGTTCAAGTCTGGATACGGGAAGTATCTGAAGGTGGAGAAGGATGGCGTGGTGACAGGGCGCTCGGACGCCGTGGGCGCCATGGAGCAATGGGAGCCGGTGTTTCAAGACAGAAAAATGGCCCTCCTTGGCGCCAACAGTTGCTTCATGGCCATCGACCCCGAGGACGATGCCGTAGTGGCGCTGAAGCGGAAAGTAGGCGACGCCGAGATCGCCGTGGTCAGGAGTTGCGCCACGAAGGAGGATGAAGATGTGGAAGTGAAGCCCACGGAGGAGATGGGAGACTTGTCTCAAGTGGAAATCAACTACGTGTGAGTGTGCATTTTATCCATTTTACGAATTTTATTGATTACGTGCAGAAAATCTAGAAATTGATTTGCACTTTGTCGTTAAGTTATACTTCGTGAACTCAACACTTGCTGTGATGATAGAAGGGAAAAGAGTGGCGATCGATGATTTACTCTGGCTTCTCTTCAGTGTCAAATAAATCTTTCGCCTTTTACTAAAGATTTCTGTGGAGAGGAGCACTCAAATGAGTCTAAATTGAATTTTTTGTCAGTGCCCGACGAAAGTTGGGCCAAATTAAAACCTCAATATCTAAAATAACATTGAAGAGTATGTGTAAAATGCATTTTTTCCCCACACAGTTTGATAAAACTACTCGAAATGATATAATTTTGGGTGACAGACAATTACAATTATTCACGGCGATTCTTGAATCATTTTTTTTATTGCAACTCTACTCATTTTAATGACATCCAGACGATAAGCATTCAAATTAATCTCAGTAATACGGATATATATTTATTGGAAATTGACTGAAAGTTCTCGGATAAAACCTCAGTTTCAAGTCGTATTTTTCATTCTGTAATGTCTAATAATTGGCCCAACTTTCGTCGGGCACTGACAAAAAATTCAATTTAGACTCATTTGAGTGCTCCTCTCCACAGAAATCTTTAGTAAAAGGCGAAAGATTTATTTGACACTGAAGAGAAGCCAGAGTGAACCAATGATCGCCGCTCTTTTCCCTTCTATCATCACAGCAAGTGTTGAGTTCCCGAAGTATACATTAGTGAAAAATACTTTTGAATCATTTCGTATTTGGAACAAATTTAGGAATGTGTTTTCACGGCAATTTCAGGAGGAAGTTCCAGAAATTCCAGGACAAGAAGCTGAAGGTGAATCAGGAAGACCGCACGGAGCTGGAACGCGCCAAGACGGAGGGATATCTGCACGAGGCTCTCCTGGACAGGCGATCGAAAATGAAGGCCGATCGCTACTGCAAGTGAAGAGGTGAGTGAAAACAACGCATCGTTTTACTTGTGAATCTGTAAGTTTTATTGCGAAACAGGTATATAGCATTGAGTTAATGAAATTTCGAATGTGTGTATCTTCTTTGCAGCTAAATATTCACTTCATCTACAGTTGTAGCCCTCTTTTTGCTATTCCATCGATCCCCAACCTCTCTTCTCCAACAAATTGTAGGCAGTCCGTTACAAAAATGTACTATATTAAAAAATATCGCTCTATTTCACTGTGACGACACATCCGGAAAAAGAAAAATTGTTTTGTATTTACATAATGACAGAAAGTAAAAACATTCAAGTTTGTGAGGTTTTCTTGGTGTTCTTCAAGCGGCACTCTTCATCTGATCCCGACCAGATATTGACAGGCGAAATCAAAACGCAGTCGTGTGTATTCTAAACTCCACTAATAATATGACTTAAATACATTATTAAAATTACATTTTACTGACAAAAAGTTGTGTGTAAAGCAATTGGTTGTCTGTCCTCTTTATCCCTTTCTTGTGCTTTCTCTTAAATAAGTCCTCTCAATCCAAGATAAAATTGGATTTTGCAGTGGGTAAATCTTCCCTTCCTTACATTCTTTTTTTTTCCTTTTTAAATATATTAATATTGTTATACAGACTTATGACGTTTTGTGTAATCTATTCAAAATCATTTAAGTAATAATTGTAATCGTTATCATTTATCCTTTATTCACTGAACAAGTTTGCTCTCAGAAAGGCTCCTTCATTACATTATTATTAATTTTATCATTTCTTCCTTATCGCCTGTACTCATAACTTAAAAGGCTTATTTCATGTTTTTTTTCTCTCACTCTTCCCTACTAGAAAGTGATAGTGGACTTGAATATAATGCATCACTTCTTCTACAACATTCACCGAAGTGTTTTGTCTTTGAAAATCTCCTTCCTATCTTTCACTCTCTCTCTTTACTGAGTAACTTGTTCGAGTCTATTTAAGTTGATTCTTCTGTTGTTTTTTTTTAGTTGAAATATTCATATTTTATAGGCATATTGTGGGGACGACGGATTTCAGCTAGTAGATCCACCGTTTCGTTGATGTCTTAGCCACTCTACGAATTCATCTAGCATCACTGGCCCTGAAATACAACAAGACGAACACATTACAATCGCATTATTTGGCAGTGAAAAGCAGGAAAACTCACATGCGCCATCCACATCGTAGTTGGATAAGTCGGTGTTGATCGTGCGGGAGAATTCTAGTATGTTAGACCATTGGTCTTTGTTGATTACTTTGTACTTTGATTGCTCCACAAATTGGGCAAAATGCGAATAGAGAATCCAGTGCTTGCCCAAGAGTAGCTGAAGCATTGCCTTGGCCGTCTCAATATCCATACTGCGCTGATCTTTATCCTGAAAGTCAAAGAAGACAGGCACACAAATCAATATTGACACTCAGAAATTAGTTCAAAAGCTTTTACAAAGAATTAAGGCCATCGCCGTGCATCAATTTCAAGCTAAATTGAGTGATAATAGTTGAAAAATAATGATAAATCACCATTCAAAGAGGGGAATCATTGAGCGTAATCAACGATATTTTTTTACACCAGCGATATAGAAAAGACGAATTAGTCTTTCTCTGCCATTTCCTGCTTTTTCAACCAAAAGTGCTGACGAAATTGAGCAGCAGAAGCACATAATAAAATGTTTGTCTTTCGTCACATCAAAATACGACAACTTTACCACGACCTCACAATCGCTATTCGCGTGCGAGGAGCAAAGAAGCAAAGAAGATAGTGTTTGAGACTCACCCTGGCGAAATCATACGCATATCTGTAGATGCTCTTGAAGGTGTTGGAGTCATTGAGCAAACTCCTGAGATAGTCAAGCTTGGCCTGCACTTTGACAATTGTGTCGCATTGGAGGTCCGTCAGTCCCTTCAGCCACTCGCTCTGTGTGAAGAAGCCCATCTGCCTGGCGCCCATCTTGTACGCCAGCACCAGCATCACCACATTCTCCGGCTCCACGCCAATCTCCTCGCAGAAGCGCTCCATGCCGTCGGGCCCGAGGGTGTCGGGATCGTCCATGGTGGTGTACCGCTTGAACCACAGAATGCACCTCTTGGAGCTGAAGCCATCGTCGGCCTTGCTGTTTCGCCGGGAACTGCTGCTCATGTCGCGGCGCGCGCGGAAAGAGAGAGAAAGAGAAAAATACAAAAACGATAAGCCAAACTGATAGCACTCGCACAAACACTGACCTATTGGAGGGGCACACATCAATTCTCGCTCAATTTTTCCATCTCACGAGGAGACGACACTGCCCCCCCTCCCCCCCCCCCCCCTTCCCTCCCCGGCCCCAGCCCCAGTATACAGACGAAATACATATGAAGGAGGAAAAAGGGAATTTTGCGTGGGAAAAGAGGTGAAAACAAATTGGATTGCAGCGGAAAATCTCTCACTCATCACTCACTTTTCTTCATCCATGCAACACAAGAATCTCTTGAGCTTCCCAATTTTTTACACCCCACACAATTCGCAAGAGTCACACACCGAAGAAGCACTCCAGTTTCCCTCTTTCACGCGATCACTCAACGCGACGACACTCGCGATTTTGTGGATTGAGAGCAGTTGATAGTGAAATGATTTGTGTGTTGATGTGCACTGAAAATTTTGCAATTCACCAATTTTTGTACTCCTCAGCTGGCAATGAACTAATTTTGCCCTCCTCACGCCCGCCACCAACACACCACATTTTAATAATAGACCCGAAAACAAGACTTTTTCGACGTGCCCACGAGTACAGCCGTTCATCCCATTCAGCACTGTCGCATGCTTTGCATTCCTCGGCGCCTGAGGTACGCCGCGATTCCGCGATGCGAGTCAAGGGCAACTGAGATTCTGCAGGGGACAGGAGAGATCTGCTGAACTTTCTCCGCGATTGCGAGCAATCATTGCTCAAATCAAATCTTAGCGCAAAAGTTAATTGACTGGATTTTACGTAAGCAGAGGCAAGTTTTCTACAAACACACGCGCTTGAAGCTAAATGTCAAATCTGCGCTTCTGAAATTCTCGAGAACAACACAACTTATCCATGGTTTATCCAGAACTTAAAATCCTTAAGAACCCGTGTTTTTTTACAAATGTAACATTCAGCATTTTCTCTTGGGACACACCAAAGATTTCCGGTTGGCGCACTTTTTCACGGGATGTGCGACTTAGTAATCATTCCGAAAGATTCATACATGATTGGGTTAAAAATAAAGGTGATTGTTTCGCCCTGAGAGTCTCTCAGGAGACAAGCTTTCTCGTCAACACACGTCCGGCACAGGGACAAAGATCAACCCGAAGAGAGCTGTCAACTTGCACAAAAGCAAAAACCTCTCGTGAGCCGGCTTTTGAGCTGCTTCGGGAACTGATAGCGCAAACTGCATAGGCGGTGCCGTTACCTGGTGTAACTGTGACGCTGTCTCTTGGATGCTTGCCGGTGTCCTTCGTCGGCGGGAGGCATTGGCAGGACGTCAGCACGTCGTTTCGCACGGGGCATGGCCAACCTCAGGAAGTCTCTCTCTCTCTCTCTGCAGTGACCGTGTGAGTCTGTGACCGGATTCACTGCAAAGGAAAAGGTCGAAAGTAAGGAATTTCCGCGCTCCAGTTGATGAGAAATTGGGAAAAATATGCAAATTAATCGATTGTTAGGTTATGGCACACTCGATCAATGAGAAAATGCTAGAAAAAAGTCACCATTTTCCGCACATTTCACATCTAGACGTGGAAAACGATGACAAGACAAGCAAAAAAGGGCGAAAGGATTGGTATTCAGGGGATATACATACCAAATAAATTTGCATAAATAATAAATCCGCTGCCAAGGAGTGTGATGTCAATTGTTTCTCTCGCCACGGGTTTTCCGCTTCACAGCCAATTGAGACGCTTGAACGGCAGTCTCACCCTTTACACCACGCCGTGGGGATCAAATTGGGGAATACCAGGGATTTCCGGGTGGAGAAATTTAGCTGGAAAATGCAATTTGCACTACAAATTATTGTGACAGCTTGAAAATATGGAAATTGGCGTGATATCTGACAACATCCCTCAATTGAGCAAAACTGAGCTCGTGAGAGGTTTTCGAGCAGTGTACACTGTTGAAAACTGAACGAGAATCAAAACTTTTCCATGCTTTTCACATTCTTCTTGGTAATGCTATCCACCGAAGAGCTGAAAGAACTTGAAGAAATCCATATTCGCCCACCATATGCCCGGATTTTTAAAGGAGGAATTCCGGAACCCTCCGAAATTTGCAGTGCACCAACTGTCGTATGTTGAAAGAGAGGGAAAAACTTCAGTTTGATGCCATTGTTTTCTGCACGCAGAAAATGTTTTGTGCCAGTTTTTCCGCGATTTAGCAGCGATAACCGCTGAGTAGGAGATAAATAGTCAAGTCATAAGTTAGAGAATCTTTCAGTGCGGCCAATTAAAGTGAAAATGGAGCAGAAGAATAACAGGGGAAACAGCAATGTGTTTGCTGAGCTTCACGAGATGTTTGGAGAGTGCGTGCCACGCAACGTGATTAACGAGATAGGCAACAGGATGTCCTGGGATGGTAAATGTGGCGTGAGAGTGATGTGGCAAGGTATATTGACGGATTTTCCTTTGCAGTCACGAGCACGGTGGATCAGCTGATCAAGTACATTGAGCAGCGAAACGAGGGCAAGGTCGCTGGCGAAGAGGTGAAAATCCAATACAAGGTGTCTGAGTGTCAGGAGAATGATCGGGATTTGGATGTTCTCATTGAGTCGGAGAACTTTTCTGGGCCATCAGCGGCAAATGAAATGCCAGCGAGAGCCACGGGTGCCATACGGAAGCAGCCACAGCAGAAGGCGCCGAACTTCGCGGACTTTCTCAAGGGCGGGAACAATGTGTTCCAAGACATCACGCCGAAGAAGCAGCCGGAAGTCGCGAAAATCACTCACCCACTGATGGAGGAGGTGTGCAAGGAGATAAACTCAGGAATTAGAGTCATGGTGCTGATGAGGGGTCTTCCGGGCAGCGGGAAGACCTACCTGGCGAGGAAGATCGTCGATCAGACGGCTGGTGGTGACTACAGACGCCACATTTTCAGCTCAGACAACTTCTTCTACGACGTCAACGGTGTCTACAAGTATGATATTGACAAGCTGTCCGAGGCGCATCTGTTCAACCAAAACTGCGTGTTCAAGAAGGCCTACGATGGCTGGAGTCCGATCATTGTGGACAACACGAGCATGAAGCTGTGGGAGTTGCACATTTACTGCAAATATGCCGTCCAGTTTGGCTACGTGGTGCGCGTGCTGGAGCCCACGACACCCTGGGCGTGGAATGTGTCCCGCCTCAGCCAGATGAATGTGCATTCCGTGCCTCGGGACTCCATCGAGCGCATGCTGCTCAAGTACGAGACACTATCCGGCGAGCAGGAGCTCTTGAGCATCTTTCAGATGACCTATCCAGTGCCCATGCCCCATCTCAGGTACCATCCGCCCATCGAAATCACCCCGCCGCAGCCCTCACCGCCGGCGGAGATCCACAATGATCTGAGGGACAAATCAGAGGCGTCTGTATCGAGTGACGACAGTCCTCTCGTCACTCCCGAGCACATGGCCGTCGATTGGCCAACGCATGAAACCGAAGCGAACACGTTTTGGAGTACAAACACCGCTCCGGAGTCGGACGGGATCAGTTCGAGTCCGTCCGTCGAGGTGAAAGAGCAGAGAACGCAGAGGAAGAACAGTTTACCTGAAAACTCCTTGCTCGATTTGCTAAAAGAGACAATCATGCCGAAGAAGGAGAACAACACAGTCATTAAAGTGAGTTTTACACACACTCTCGATTCTTCGAAGAGGCGATTAGAGATATCATTTTATTTTGAGTTATTTTATCTTTATAACTTCGTTATACTGTGTTTCTAATCCAGTTCAGATAAAATACGCCTTCGTTTTCGGTTATCAACATTTTTTTGTTCTCAGAGACGCCTTCACATTGAGTTGATTAAAGCATGATTTTAGAAAATGCTGATCAAATGCTTTATCTTGCAGGCCGTGAAACTTGAGAAGCATCGCAAGGGATGCAGGAATGAAAATGAGTCGTTCGTTCAAGTGCGCCAAATTTATCCATCCATCCCTGTTCAGTATCTCTGGGATCTGTTTGTCAATTGCAACGGTGACATTGAGTGGACGGTGGATATAATATTGCAAGATGAGATTGCAGTGCCTGAACTGAGCGAGACGACTGCAGCTAATGATTTATCGTGCTCTTGTGATGGTCTGGAGTACGCAGAGACTCCCTGGGAGAGTACAGAAACTGAATCGTCGCCTGTACAGACGAAAAAGATTAACATTCCCACATCGCAGCGTCAGCGAAGTGGTCGCAAGAATGCGGAGAACGATGAGTTGGCGGCGGTGGCGAAGAGGAGAATCGAGGAAGCGATCAGTATCAATAATGAGCACTACTCGGATCACGTGAAGAAGATCAGGGACATCAGGAGGGGGATTTTTCCCACTCCTTCAACGTCATCGGACATGGTAACGGAGTCTCCGGACAGTTTCGAGATGGGAGCCTGTGCAGTGACGCGGAATCGCGAGGAGTCGCCGTCGTCGGAGACTTCTGATCCGGAAGATGAGGTGGTGATTGAGGTGGATCTGGGCGAGACGTTGATCAAGCACATGGAGAACCTCTTCTTCGATGGCGGCATATGTGAGAAGCCGAAGGACTTGAAGAGCACGGTGTTCATGCCAATGTCACTGCTGAGGCAACTGCATGCGCTCTGGGTGGAGTCGATGTTTAATCAGCTGGAGGAGCAGCGTGCTAGGGAGCTCGCGGAGGATGAGAAGTACTCCAAATGGCTGGTGATGAAGGATTATGCCCAGAGTCCGGACTCTTTCCTGCAGGACGGGGTGGATGTGGGTGATATGGCGGACATGGAGTTGGCCTGGGAGGCGTACAAGAAGGAGCAGTGGCGCAGTTCCACGCCACAGGATCTCGCATCGCAACTCACGCGGCAGAAGTTGTATGAGACCTTCCCGGACGCGGATAAGACCTTCCTGGACGAGATTCTGGCGTCCAATGGCCATAAATTCGTGCCCACTGTGGAGCTTCTCATGCATTCACTGGGAATGGAGAGGAGAGACGTGAAGAACAATGGACTGAAGATCATTGAGGAGATGAAGCAGGAGAATGACAAGATGGAGCAGAAGGAGAAGCAACAGCCGACGAGCAAGGGAGACGAGAAGGATAGCGCAGTACGGAAGCGCAACGAGGTGCTGTTGGACTTTGAGGAGAATCGCAACAAGGCGAGTTATCACACGCAGCTCAAGCAGGAGTGCTATCAGAAGGCGCAGGATGCCATGCGGAAGAATCTGGCAGGCGTGGTGGGATACTACAATCAGGTGGCGAATCTGCACAAGCGAAAGATCGACGAGTACAATCACAGGGCGGCGAATTGTATTGTGGAGGCCCACGATTTGCAGCAGAAGAACTCAGACATGCTGGATCTGCACTATCTTCACGTCACAGAGGCGATTGTGTGCCTGGACTTGTTTTTGGATCGTCATATCAACTACTTGCGGACAAGGAAGAAACCATACAAATTTGTCTTTGTCATCACGGGCCGCGGATTGCACAGTGCCAGAGGCGTGCCCACGATCAAGAACAAAGCCAAGCTTCATCTCGTGCAGCGATATCTTAAGTGAGTGTGACGAAAATCCCTGTTATCTCTTTATTTAATAATTGGGATTAATTGAAATTGCAGGTGCACAGAAGTGAATCCGGGGCTGCTGAAAGTGAAATTATTCTACAACTCGAAAATGTCCGAAGAATTCTGACAAGAAGCTGCTTTTGATTGCCATCATCTTTTAAGGCTTTACTGGCTTTACCACAGTTTAGCACATATTACACCGTATACTTATGATCGACAAAGTTAAGAGACAAGCGTGACCAAAATATTTTTTTTTTCACCATTTGTAAATCATTTTCAGGTAATTTTTACTGAATCAGGATACTAGAATTAAGTGAATGTACCTGAATTGTGATTGATTCATTAGACAAAGACTATACTTAAGCTCATATTTAAGTGATTGATCGAATAATTTTTATGAAATTTTCTATGACATCGAAGTTAATTCTTTGAAATAAAAATTAATTACGCTGGTGCTGCGTAAATGGAAAATATGAGACTTCTATATTTCATAAATTTACAATGAAGCGGAAAATTAAGAGGAATAATATTATCAAAAAGCATCTGCTTGAAGAAAGCTCTAAATATTCGTGGCTGAAACCGCATGAGATCTTCCGATCGAGATTTCCCGATAACTTTAAATTTCCCGGTATTTTCCTGAGACCGTCGGGACGGGATCGGGAATCAAGTCGGGAACCGAATTCTCGCGAAATTGACATACATGTCAGACTTGTTTACGGGGGCTCTTTCGTGTGTGTTTCGCGTGTTTCGCACCTCTCGAGCGCTCTAGCCACTCATGGAGACCTCATTTGTGTGGAAGCACTTCTCAAGGGACTCCCGCGAGTCTGCCACGTGTAAATTTTGCAAGAAAGAGCTCAAGTGCAAGGGTTCGTCCACCACGGGATTGCGAAGGCATCTCAAGAGCATTCATAACTTTCACCACTTTGGCCGGAAGGCGGCGCTGGAGAGTGAATCGAGCTCAGAAAGCATGTCAAATGCAGCCGACGAAAAGAAACCGGGTAAGTGCAAAAGCGCCAAAAGCGTTTGGCTTTTTTGAAATTCCCCTTTAATAATATGAAAATTCTGAAAATTCCAGTTGTCTCGCAAGCTTCACCATCAATAATTGCAATCAGAAATGACTTGGATGCGCAAGGAAGCGCTCAATCTACCGAGTATTTTGACTTCTCCATTGAATCAGCAAATAATTCTACGTTGCCCGAAAAGGCAAAACGCAATGTTCTGCTTGAGCTGGTGAACATGCAAAAGGAGAAAAAGGACGAAGATGCATTATTCTTTGAGAGCTTTCTGCCTTCAATTCGGAATTTGGCCCTTCAGGACAAAATGCAGTTCAAAATGGAGTTTCAGCAGCTCCTCTACAAATATATGTTCAAGGAATCAGATCAAGCATAAGAATATTATTGGTGAATTTACATTATATTGATCAAAATATAATTCTCAAACAAAAAAGTGTGTTTCTGGCGCTTTCATTGTTTAGAGGTTATGTTATTGCAGTTGCCCAAAATCATGACAGATCAACAGGTTGCTCAATTTCGCTGAAATCAACGGATGGAAATTTATCTATATTAAAGGTGTTTTCTGTGATTTTCGCTGCAATTTACACTGCCAGATGGACATGTGTGACACAAACGTGGCCAACAGGAGCCTAGACAGCTTTCTGGCGGACGAATTGGCTCCATTCTCCATGAGAGAGCTTTCCGGCGGCGAGCGTTCGCCATCACCCATCGAGAGCACGCCAAATACTTCACTGGACAGCCCATCACACTTCCAGGAACTTTCTTTTGATTCGCCAGACGCCAAGACGTCTCTTCAGGCAGACTGTGATATCAGCTTCGTCTCGATTGAGGACGTGGATGCGTGCATAACGCCGCGGCCAAATTCCAGGGAGCGACAGGAGAGTCTAGAGACCATCTTTGAGGACGTGCTTTTGGACACACCGCCTCGGAAGCATCAACACACTTCTCTCATACGCAAGATGGTGCATCGGAAGTTCCTGGAGCACAGCCCCGAAGGATATCCCAACAATTCTCCGGATTCACCCACAGGATCTCCTCTCCGGAAGAGACTGAAGGACAAATGAATCGACAACACTGTGAAGTGCAGGATTTTGATTTGGTGAATTCTTTTAATTTGGCATAGTTTTTTTTTGTTTAAAAACAAAGAGCATAACCTCACATGTGGAAAAATGCTTCCCGGCTGACTGAACTCAGTACTGAATAATATACAAATGCTCTCTTGGTAATTAAGAATTTTGTAGATGAAAACTATTGAATTTGTGTAAAATCATTTTATTTGTATGCTTCAATGCCATACTTTGTGAATAAAGACTTAATTTTTTCTGTAAAATAGTTTTTATGAAGGTGTTTAGATGTTCGCGGATATTCGTGAGTTTGTATAGCGACGAGTTAGGGGAAAAGTATGCATTCTGCGAGGCTGCCAGCTGGGCTTATCAGAAAAGTGACTGGAAAACTGTTTTGATTTCCTGTTTTTGGCGAAAACTTGATTTTATGGATAATTCAGCTCTTAATACAGTGAGTATTTGACCAGGATCCTGTTAATTGGTGCTGAGAATAAGTGTTATTCTGTCAACAGGCTCACAGATACGCAAGAAGGGCGGAGGCTCATTTCTGCTACAAGCGCTTCGATGAGGCCATTGATTGCCACAAGCAAGTGATCGAGCAGCTCCACAATGCCATTCGCCTAGCCACCGTAGACAAGAGCGTGGTGTCCCTGCAGTTGCAGCGAGAGTACCACACGAAGCAGATCGAGTTCCTGGCAATGAGGAAGGCGCAGTTCGAGAAGTATCGGAAGGCCATCGAGCAGGAGAAGGGATCTGAGTTCTGGGAGCAGAAGGAAAAGACGCGCTCGATCCAGACGGAGCTCTTCAAGGCCCTCGAGAGCTCAGATGGTTTACTTGCGAGTCTCTTGGCGAAGACACAACAGCCTTCCGAACAGAATCAGCCTGAGAATTTAGCTGAGACTCTTCGGGAGTTGCAGTCCTTCAACAAACACATCCACACTATGAGTCACATGCTGGCCGAGCAGCTGGACGGCTGCATAATCGATGCTGATGTCTTACGGGAGAAGATCAGGGCAGAGATGGCACCCAAAGATGACGAATCTGACGACAAGGAAGTCGCCAGCGTGAAGTCGACATCGCCAGACAAGACAGAGTACAAGGCTGTGGAGTCTCTGGACAACATCCTGCAAGATATCAACGATATCCAGGAGATCCCCACGCTTCCACCCCTGCAGCTGCCCACCTTTGACTATTCCACCTTCAGCGATTCCGGGAGCAGCGCCAAGGCGAACTGAGGTAAGAAACCATTGAAATGTCCATGGAGGGGAAGTGGAAACACCGCAAGTGCTCTCAGTAAAATCCGTTTATTCCGGCTACCGCCTGGGCAGCCTCCTCAGAGGGCTCCGGCTCACTTCTTGAGGAAGGGCGGGGCGACCGTGGACACGAAGTAGGGCTGGTAGGGGTTGGGGTTGAGGTAGTGCTGGTACGAGGGCGCGAAGTAGGGATTGTAGGCGTTGTAGGGGTTGTAGTAGCGAGGCTGGACGTAGTAGCCGGTCTTGGGGGGCACCACAACTGACTTGGGAGCCACCACGGCGGATGGTGTGACTGAGACGACAGGGTGGACTGTGCTGCTCTCGACTGGGACGACTACGGATGCAGCGGGTGTGAGGACGCGGGCGGCTTCCAGAGGAGCCACTTCGTCGGGCTGCTGGGGCAGATGATCACCGTAGGCGCGGTAGCCGTTGCGGTCGGCGATGTAGTGCACGGTGTAGGTCTTGCCGTCGGGTGCCACGTAGGAGTAGGAGCCACGGACGACGTGCTCCAGTCCATTCTGAAGGCTGCTCTCAACGGCACGGATGCCGTTTCCAGTCTCATATCTGTGAAGGGATTGTGAAATGTTTTCTTCTTATCTCGATTCGAAACACTTTTAATCTCAAAGGACTCTTCTCTGCTATTTTTCTTGCAGATTTCTGACACTGGCAGGAGTTTGTAATAGCTAAGTAATATTTAAAAACAATGAGATAAGTTTTTGATTTGAAATGACTTACTTAAAACTATGAAATTTTCAGAATAAAAGTGTTTTTGAAAGCAAAGAGAAGTTTTCAGAAAGGCTATCCTTCAACATTGCTAGATTATGCTGCTCTTTTACTGAAACTCTAGAGTGAAGCTGAGATTGAAATTCTATGGAAATCAATAGACAAATAGCTTTTGGTAAAAGCAAAGTTTTCTGACCTCACTTATTGCGGATTCTCAATTTAAAGTCAAGCAAATCCCCAGAAATTCACAGACAAAATGGTAATTGCAACAGGAATGGTAATTCTAAACTCTTCTTCAAAAATATCATTGCTGCATTATCAAATTTCTCTGGATGTTGCACATGTTTCGCCACCACTCAGGCACAACTTTTGCACTTTTGTTGGTTTTTCAGAGAGCTTTTGAAGTTTGAAATCAAATGAACAAATCGGATATTGTTGTGAAAATTGACCAGAACAGCTAACAATTTTTTGGTGATTGAAATGTGTGGAGTAATAAAAAAAAAAGTTTTAAAAACTTCAACACGGGATAGACCAAATTTCCACCCAAATTGGTCCAAAATTGGTTTGATGAATGAATTCTTTGGCACGGCATTTTTTTATTTGGCCGAACTGAATTTTCTACACGTGCGTGCGAATATAGTTTTGCGAAAATTTCCCTCAATTCGACAGTGAGGGGGAATTTAATTAAAATTTACATTGAATTCTTTTAGTTGCTGCGCGAGCCCAAAGACGCTGAGTTAATCTCCCTGGACTGTGGCAATTTGCCTGAGACTGAGGGTGACTGTGCGAGATGTTGTTGCGTGAGACGAGGGGCGGCGGGAAAAAATTGACATGAAATTAAATTGTAAAGGAGAACGAGCGAAGGAGTTCCTTTGAGCCTGGGCCTCCTTGAGACTCAACATGCCTTTTCGCAACTTCCGCCCAGAGTGGAATTCCAGTTTTTTGTGCACGTGGGACTTTCGAGAGTGAATGAGAGACAACAATTTCCCCCCCATTGAGTCATGTCAAGTGGAAATGTGGAGAACACAGCATTGTCCAAAGTCGTGTTCGGGAAGGACAACGAGGGTAGTAGCTGAGTGGCGCTGGGAATTTCGGGAATTTTAACGAAGATCCTCGGCGGGCATTCGACGGCTGTGCCTTAGTTTTCGCGAGTGCTTCACACACAAATCCAATGACTACTCACTCGTAATTGTAGCTGCCGTCCAGATGGGATTGCGAGCTCTGCTTGAGGATGGGCGCGGCGGCTTCGGCCGACTTGTAGGCATACTTCACAGTGGGCTGGTAGTCGAAAGTGGGCGCAGTGTAGACGTGGGGGCGGCGGTAGTTGAACGGTTGGTAGTAATTGCTGGTGAATGGGCTCACAAAGACATCGCGCACGTCGCGAGTGTCACGAGGCTTCTCGTCCTTCTTCTCCTCCTTCTCCTCCTTGGCAAGTGCAACTGAGAACAGTGCCAGCAGCAGGATTGCAATCACCTGAAAATCCTCATCACTTCAGGAACTTTGGCAAACTTTTCAAATTAATGTGGTTCGAATTGGTTTCTTTTTTTGGGTTCTTTAACCAGGATTTCCGTTAAACATTACACTGAGTTTTAAAAGTTTTAATGCACTCGCCACAAAGAATCGCGGTGTGATAGCAATTAAAATATTTTCAAACCAAAACCAGGAACAGCCATTTAATTAGCAATGCGTGATTCTAAATTGGATTTATTTAATTTGATGTTTGGTGTTTTTCATGCATTTTCCATATTGTCATGCTCTACTTAGTCATTCAATTAATTATACATTAATTAACAATTATATTTCATGGAAATCATTATGCATTGAGAAACTATATTTTTTTTATTCATATTTGGTAATTGGTTGTTACAAATCATTTAAAATGTCATTAAAAATTAAATGATTTTTACACGTCAGTAAATGCAAAACTTTTCGCAATTGCAAGTTATAGTAATGAAAAGCGAACGTCATCAACACTTGGTAAACATTGCTGAGTGTTTTTCTTAAAATTTTAATTGAAATGTGCGATGAAATGAATTGATAAGTATATATTGACGGTAAAATGTTTATAAAATTTCAATCAAATTGTCAATTGCATATTTGCAACCATAATTTGTAGAATCCAAATATAAATTGAAATGTGACTGGAAATCCAGAGTATAATTGCATTATTTAACCCAATTTATTATGTGACGAACTGTGTATTCAGAGGCGAAAATTCTATGAAAAATTCATCTATTCTGAATGCACAAGATTTTAGTTTCACTATTGCTGAGGACTCATAAATTTTTTTTTCTCACCAATATTTGGACATGATCAAATGGCACAGACTTTATGGATCAACTTTTAGACGGTAAGCCAAATTTACGAGTAAAATTTGATAATGCATTTGCTCTTCGTGCGGAGGAGCTGAAATTTAAAAAATCCCAAATGGATCAAGCGGCCTTTTGTGCTACCTTTTCGAATTTTAATTGGTCAAATAAATATTTCTCATCTCTTTTAAAATAACCAATTGTTTGGCGAATGGCCTCTCGTAAGTCACTATTTAAAATACCACATGTCTCAAGGTCTTCAAACTTCACATTTCAAATCACTTTTTCAGATCACATTGAAGAGGCACTGTTAATGAATGTTAACGTCAAAGAAAAGGATTTTGTATTCTGTTATGATGTGAGATAGAAGTGGATGTGAAAATACCAATTTTTTGCTTTGTTATTGTGTTTATGTATAAAGAAATAACTTCATCATCAAATGACATATTTTACAAGCTAACAACAATCAATTATGAAATGATAATATTAAGTCATGCGAGTGAACATCAATCACCGTGTTCTTTTCATCCCATTGAATTTTTGCGACTCTATCCACAGCTTTATTAAAAATTAAAAAAAAACCAACCCCTCAATATAGTGAAAAGTATAAAAATTCCATTAAAATTTTTTGTAGCCCTTTTTCTATCGCATTCCTCATTGAATATTCATGAACACAGTTTATTACGTTTATTATTCACAATAATAATTAATAATGATTGAAAATTCTTACCGCCTTCATGTTTGGACCTTTTTTGTCTCCCGTTTCGGGGTTGGAATGTTAAATGAAATTTGGTGAATTGATTTTTAATATCACCCTATCTGCTGTTTGGCCACTGCTACGATATCGCCTGCCACAAAAAACCACACGATGTGCTCTATTGAAGATATGACAAAAAACTGATCTTGAAAATTCTCAGCGTCATACATTTATATATGGAGCAAATCTGTCCGTAATTTGCATACATAGGAATTTTTGAGTTGGAAAAGCAAACAGAGAAAAAAAATGTGAATCCGAAAATCTCCCATTTCTCACTCGAGTGTCCATCGATGTATTGTTATGTGACGGTGAGACAATCACCAAAATACCTGAAAATACCACACAAGAGAAGACGAGAAGTCTCACAAGCAATTATTCAGTTTCGCTTTCATTATATGGTCAGCCGAATAGGCATGGGAGGAAATGGCGCTGAAGAGCGTTTTCGTGGTTTTCGTTATATTTGGGATTTGCCATCCGCACTGGGCTTAAATGTCAAGTTTAAGATATTCCAGCGCGCGCTCGCGGGAGGAAAATTCTCATACACCGAACCATCTCTGCGGATTACTCACTAAACTGGGCGCCTCCAGACCGCGGAGAAAAAAATTACGTGCCTCCAAAAAATGTGGTTTATTCGAATCACTCCAATAAATTCTTTCAACATGTTTAATGCCACAAGTCTGCGGAAGCGTCGCGAAAGCTCTCTGAGATTTCATTAAATTTGAAGTATTTAGGGTTTCGCAGTGCCATGAGGAAATTGATGATGCACAAAGGATATTATCAGAGTGGCATTATTTGCTACTTCATTTTCATTAGGATAAAGTTTTTCGGCAATATAGATTGGCTAGACAGGTAAAAGATGGAAGATTGATTGATGGTTTTGGCCATGATGCAAATTAGTAACTTTTGTGGATTCACATTTCCATCATTATACTATTGAGAATTCTTCGCAAATACCAAAGAATTAAAGAGGATATATATTTTTGCTCTCTTCTCTAGATTTTTTTCTCCATACCTATATTTATTCAAAGTTTCCGAAACGTGCTTCAGGATGGAAAATCAACTTGACTTTTTTCCTCCCTGTCTCATTGATGGGGAGACGATGAAAAATTAATGGTATTTTCTACGAGTAATTTAGAAGAATTTTAAATTAGAGCAGAGAAGAAATTTCTGCTTTACTTTATTGTTCTTTTAATGAAAAGCACATGAATTTCATTTTTACTTGAATGGCGAAGTGGTGAAACCTGAAAAGGCGATTCTGTATATTTTATTTCATCTTGTCGAGTACACTTGCAAGTCTTTTCAGTAGATTTTCACCGCGGTTTATACGCGCCGCGGGTATACTTTTGACGAATTATTGAATTGCAAATATTTAAAATTAAATTCAAATGTGAGAAATATGTATGCAAGCTTTGAAGTGGGGTTTGATTTGTTTGAAGAAGCTGTGCTTACAATTCAGATGAATTCAATTTAATTTTACTCTGTCCAATAGACACTCTTGTCAGGAATACAAAAGTATGACTATGAGAGTTCGACGTCCAGCATGGATGAATAAAACTATAAAATTCTCACACATAAAACGTATTGAGAAAGAGCAATAAAAAACAAATTGTTGACCATTGAGACATTAAATATACGATTCGGAGTATTGCCCAAAAATGGTGTTCATTAAAATAAAAGGACTTTTTCCCATCCACATCATTATAATAATTCCACAGAAGATAATTTTACGTCGGTGGGCATGACTGTAAGTCGTTGAACGCATGGGGACTGTAATTTAACTTTTTTCCCCTCTGAAAATTTCTGGCTCGTGTGAAGAGACACCGCGTGATAAAATGAATATAAAAAAGCTTGGAATTCAGGAAGAGCGACAGAGGTGAAAATAAATTTCACTTTTCCGGACGCGTTCCGATGGACGAATGGAAAAAATTTTCTCTAAATGGTTGTTGTTTGAATTGCTGGGCGTGTAATTAAATTTCCAGCCCGATTGAGGCCCGATAATGTTTGTGTTAGGAAATCATGCCTTGAGGATATTTTCCTCGCGATTTCCCTAATGCGTATCTTTTGGGTCGGACAATAAGGTAATTTGAGTGTTTAAACAAGAAATTGTAGTTTTAATAAGATTTTGATGCTGCGATAGGCAAAAATTGAGTAATCAGGGAAATGTTTTTGGGAGTTTTTAGAACACAAATATTTGATCAAGATGTTTTAGCGTCATGGGATTTTGTAACACATGGTAAATGGAAGGCTCTCAGTATAAATCAATACGCTGAATACGTATTCGCATATGTGATATAAAAAAAAATCCTGCTGATGAATGCAGTCCTGGAACATTTGAATAAAATATTAGCAGAGAGAGAAACATTTATTATTCCCAATTTCTGTTACTGAAAAATTTATTGCAATTTTAGGAATTTCGCCTCTATAATTCTATAAAAATTTTCACATACTTTGAGTGCCTTTCATGCCAAATAATTCGCATATTCAACACACAAAAAAAATACTGCATTCAAATGAGATCAATGGTATTCATGGTCGATGGAACAATGGATGATATTGAAAATTAATAAATTAACCATCAACCTGTTACTCGGTTCGAATGCAAGCTCTGAGTTTTCTCACAGACTCATCGAACAAAAGAAGGCACATCTGAACAACCTCTTGTGTTCGTGATGATGAAAAAACAGCGAGGAAAAGGTAAACCACTAAGAAAAATGAGGCAATGAATGACCAAATCACACGAGAAGAGACTTTCCAGAGCGTGGAAACTTGTACAGTGCTGAGCGCAGTGATGAATATTGTGGGTGGCGCATTATTAATTGACTCCAAACCAGACCACATAATTGCCGAGTTTGCTACTGAACATCGTCCTCCATGGTTGTGAGACAATGAGGGGGTGAATCACTTGTGTAATTCCGCAATATAGATTTATTGTGGCATCAATTGTACCTCCTTGGGCAAATAGGTGATCATGTGAGGCTCAAAATGATATAGAGGAGCTCGCTCTTCCTGTCGTCGCCTTACTGCGTGTCAATGTGTGTGTGTGTGTGTGTATATATGTATATTGAGTCCAATATATTACTTCCTTTTATTCATATTACTTCCTCTCCTGATAAATTGCTGAAGCATCTCCAGCCCTCTTCCGCCCCATCAATGACAGTGTGTAGATGAAATGCCGACAGGTGAGGCGCATGTGTTACCCTTGATGAAAGACTTTTAAAGAGCTATTTGCAATATATCAAAGATCGGCGGTGTGTCAAATCTCATTTTGCCTAACAAGAAACATTACGGCAAGAAAAGTGCCATCACACATCTCAATAAGGTCACTTAAAGCTATTAAACTCGGCTGGACATCTGATAAAATTGCCATGAGACGGAAAGTAATCCCATACAGATATGATTATGTCTGGCGCTGTGCCAGAAATAATAAAATATGATGGCTCTATGGAGCAGTGATCAACAGTGAATTTCCATAAAAATCATATTTAGTTTATCTAATAATTCGCATAAAAGGTGTTTTCCACTGACTATAAAAAACTCGTGTACATAAATTTTATGAGACGATGAGTGACGCATTCCGTGGACTGAAAGATATTCAAATTTTGTGTATTTTTGGCAAGTTTTTTTAATCCAGATAAATTCAATAAATACCTCGTGAGCTATTGTCATAGTTTTATCGTGGCGTGCACGGTCAAAATTAGAAATATCATAGAGAATTGTTGTCAGCATCCGCGTGCCAAGAGATTCTTGGTAGAGAACATCCAGAAAGAGATTTTCAACAAGGTCTGTCATGTTATTAAATAATGTCCATCAACCGAGAGACAGGAAGACGGAACAACTTGCAATTGCATTCTCTGTTCAGATTGCTTTTTATCAAAGAGAAGAGCTAAAGCGTGTGTGATTTTTTTTAAATCTTAAAATTAATAAAAGTCTGAATAAAAGTACTCAATTTAATACATTACTTCGCTTGTGCCAGAAATATACATCGCACATGCAAGTAGTAAAAACAGTCTCTTTTCCATATTATTACCCTCTAAAGAGATTTTGCGAACGAGTTGTTTTAAAGTTGATGGGAAAAAGAGATGGAAAAATGTCAAGTATCCACCAACGCTTTTCAACAAGATCAAGGTTTTACGGCGAACTGACTTAAATGCCAATGGACTCATGATTCTGTGCTTGAATCCCAGATGGAGATTACCCTTGACGGCACTCGAGAAGGGATTCCGTGGTGGAAGAGGAAGTCGACTTTCCTCTTTTTTCCCGGGCTTGAATAGATAAATCCTGAAGGTGTGGCATGTCTAATGAGAGTTTGAGCACGGATAATCACGACTTTTCAGTTTCTGCGGAAATTGTATACCGCATTGGACTATTATTGTCAACGATGGGCAATGAAGAGAGGAAACTTTGCATACGTGACGAAATATAGTTACATAGTTGAATAATTTTACATAGGCTGTATGTGTGATAGGATACCGAAATTCTTCATCGTGTCAAGAAAGGGATTGGTTTTTCTGCTTTATAAACAGCGTTTTAGAGAATTTGTGAATTGATTTAATCTTATTGGCTAACTGTCGGCATTTTTCATCACTCCATTGTCTATTTTTCGCTAGAAATGGGACAGAATTGCGTTGTATGGGTATTAATTCGTGAACAATAGGCTCCTCGAATGTCGCCTTTATGCTCAAAATTTAATGATACGCGCTTGAAGCTTTGAAGGCAAAATATCACAGCCGAGTATAATATGCGATAAGTGTTCTTTGTGAGCTTTCGCAGTATGGCGGAAATCGATTCTTAATATGCATTATCTCATGGATGACTTCGTCTTTTATATTGGCACAAGATGAAAAAGCCCCCGAGAAGGATTGCTTCTCTCATGAGGGATGGGCTCTGGGGTGGCTCTTGATGGTGTGTTTCTGTGCGAAGTCACACACGCTGAGAATGATGGGTAAACCGCATATAAGAGGGTTTTCCACATCCATTCTCGTGCGGTTGAAACGGCAAAAATGGGAAGGAGGGATCATTTTTCACGCTTCAACACGAGGGGCAAGGAAAAATGCTTGTGATCGCTCTCCCTGCAGATGCACTCAAAAGATACGGCTTTGTGGTAGAGGTATAAGGGCAGATCCGAAGGTGAGATGATTACGCAAGAATCAGCACTTGTTACTAATGGGTTGGAAAGCTCGGATTTTGTAAAGTTTTGCTTGGATAACTCAAAGTGTGGAGTATTGTGGAGAAAGAGAAACTAAAAGCATCTGAACTTGAAAATTTTCTATTAGTAGTCAATGGCAAAGCATTATTTCACTCTGTCTGTAAATAAAGTTAAACACTTTTTATATGCACAAAGAACTTTCTTTTTCATTACATTTATGTTTTTCTACGTACAAAAGTGAAAAAGTTCTCTAAATATTGTGAAATTCCATGTAGCTTTGAGCAAACAATGCTTAACTGGGGTTTTTTGTCAGCACACCAAAAGCGTTGCAAAAAATTCATATCACATTACTGTGGCTTTGTTGAAAAAGCGAGAGTGGTGAAAAAAACAAACACGGTTGAAGTGAGAAGTGATATATAGTGGAAATTTTCCTCCCTTTCACAGTTTTACCCAGACAAACACCGGTTGGCCAATTCATCAGGTTGATAACCGCAACATTATGTGCATGGTATTCAAGTACGGAAATGCGGCGAGAGTTGGCCACATGATCTGCGATGCAACATCCAATCCCATGAGTTTTATGAAATTCAATTTTGCTGTATTTATTGAAGGCATTGCTCGCTGTGAAGTGCATGATAAATGTGTATCAATTTCAGTAGAGAAGCCTGACACGTCTCTGGCCGCAGGCAGTGCCATATGACGCCATACAATCCATCATGCAGCACACCTTCAATCAGACCACATCGAAGCCACACCGCAAATTGCTTATCTTCTGGCACACAAAGAAACCGCCAAAACACCCCCACTTTGATAGCAATTGGTTCACCCACCCTAACAATTTCATCGCAATTCCTTTTCGATTAATTCTTTCTATTTCACGTTAAATAGCTATGGCTTCACCCTCCGGGAGGTATTAGATACACGTTTGCAGTTCAATTGAAATGTTTGGCCCGTTTCACAATACAATCTGTTAGTTTATCCATGAGAGAGCAAAGGTATGTGTAATTTATCCTCTAACGAATACCTGTTTTCTGAGCTTTAGGTAAAAGCATTGCTCGTATAGAGAGAAAATTGACAAAATCTAGTTTCTCTCTTCATTTCTTTTTATATTAGTTATAATTTTGTGATAAAACCATTGTATTCAAAATTGGATTAGAGTATATATATGGTATGGAAATCGGAACTACCATTATGTTTGGAGCGTATGCTTTAGCTCTAATGATATTGATATTCAATTACTAATAGCAAATTACCAGATTTTCTATTCGAGCAAATTCCATGTCTTGTCTGGAATTTCAATCAAACTAATTGAGTTTTATATGCCCTTAGATGTTTGTATAATTGAAATGTGTGTGTTTGAGGAAATCAAATGTGAGATGTGCTTTCGTCCCGATTTAAGAACGAGAAACACTTTACAAAGCCACTCTATTTCACTTTGGCAGAACTCTAAATGAACGCCCAGGGATGTCTATCCTATAAATGAGTTGTGCTGTGAATAGTGCAAAATTTTGATAATTGCTCCAAGGTATGTTGCGAAATACTTTTCCTGGTCCTCAAAGACTTGTCTATGGAAAATTGCACATTTCGCCTGGAGTACTTACGGTAATCAGTCTATCTGTGCCTGTAAATAATTCATGAACTCTTGAGGGGACAAATTAGGTGAAGATTCATGGGAAAAATGATAGGAGAGACTTTTGAGAGTCATTTTGATGGTGTATATCGGGTAATTTTGGAACAAAACACTCTGACATGGATTCGATTACCATATCAATAGTATAGTTCCCTTCTTTTCTCTCCCCCCTTGGCATTTTCCGCTGGAGTGGGAGTGATTGCTCTCGATGCTGTACATGTTGAATATTGATGAGAGGTTTTCCCTGATCAAATTTGAATTTGCAAGAATAATCGAAAATTTTTCGGTGTTGCTTCCATTTGTGGAGGGAAATGTTTTGGACTCCCACACCATCGTTTGCACGAGCATTTTCATGCCACAATTCAATATGAAAAGTTATTCAAATGAGTAACACGGAGTCAGGAAAAGTCAAGTGAAAACATCATAATTGCGACACGGCGGCTAGTGGGGGTGCCAAAGAGGGTTTTTCGTGGTTCGTTTGCGGTAGAGATTTGCTGGTAAATCGAATGAAATTACGGATGGTTGACCGTGAGACGAACTGGAGAGCTTTACATATTTTTGCGTGAATCTCAACAGATTGCTGTCGTAAATATTGATCCACGGCCGATATGAATTTCAATGTAATGTCACGCAACGATTTGCCTCTCTTCTCACCACAAAGTGTTATTGTTGGCAAGAGATGTGCCGGCCTTGAGGCTTCTAACTTTTACTCTGGATACTTTCCAATAAAATGACAAAACACCATGAGCATTCCCACAGTCTGTATAGACAGAATGCCTCCCCATTTCGCACTAATGTACTGCCGGATGCCCTCTGCATACTTATAGACACTCCCGGAAAGGATATACTTAATCGATTGGGCAGAGTGTATTGAAATGGATGTCACAGAGGAAAATTGTTGGAAACATTTCGCCATGATGGCAAACATTGACCTCAGGAATTGTGCTCAAAGGGGAAAATCCATTTGTGGCACTTTAGCCTTTTATATTTCCTTTTCTTTTTTTTCACCCTTCATCTGACGTCTGTTTTCCCTATACAGAAATTTTATTTGAATTTTTTCCTCTTCATTTTGTGAATTGAAAATATCATTAATTATATGTTCATCTCTAAAATGTTAAATGTGTCAATACCAAGAAGATGTAAAATCAATTTTCGTTCATTCCCCCTGAATTTCACCGGCTGAAATATGTTTGTCGGTGGATTTCGCTGGAATTCCACTCGATATTTAAATATAGATTCTCATAGCTGAATATTTCCCTTAAAAAGCATTTAAAAGCATGGAGTTCCACTGAATCAATGTCTAAATTGACTTTTCAAATCCACTATGTGAGAGGAAAAACGCTTAATTTCATCATAAAATCCCCTGTAGTTTTTAATTCAATTTTGTACCTGTGAAATTGAATGAAAACCGTGTGATTTTGCCAGAGAGTTTACAATATTGAAATATTGGTATATATAGTTACGTGAAAATATATATTTGGAGTTTGGACGCAAATAATGATTTAAATTAGACTGAAGATCATGGTGCTATAATAATGTAAATTGGCTTTAGTAGTAGCATTCAATTGCACATAGATTGCATTTGTATCATCAAATTAAGCAATTTATCTGGCTTTGAATATTGGATGAAATGCAATTATGGATTTCCAGGCATTTAACCATAAATAGAAAATATGGAGTAAATTGTGTGCAGTGAAGCTCAAGTATTTATATGTGCAATTATAATAATCTATTTGCATCTCGATGTTGTGACATTATGGAAATTCAAACTAAATGGAAATTTCACATTTCATCATAAGCATCTATTGACATACCTTCCGTTGAGGTGTGAAGCAGTTTATATGTTAATAAGAGTCAAATATGCACCTGAAAATTTGATGAGTTATTTCATAGAGTATATAGATGAAAGTTCTTTTCAACATACTCGAAAAAATTAATACCTCCCTTCATCCAATTTAACATGTAGTAAAGTGGAGGAACTTTCTTATATTTTTCATGTTTCTGACTTGTGATATTTTTTTCCTCCTCACGTGAAAGCGAAAAGCAAAAGAGAGGAGTTAATTCTTCTAAGGAGCTGCTAAACACTAATTACTTCCTTCAGATGAATTTTTTTCTGGAAGTTTAACAAACTTAACATGACTTAATACCATAAAAATGTTCAATTATTTTTTATGAGTTTTTTTTTCTCTTTTCGTCACCATAACTTTCACATGGAAAATGTGCTTATGAAATTGCCTGAGCGAGGGCAAATGCAAAAAATTGAGACTTTCGCTTTCTTCGATGGTGAAAATTCATGAGAAAAAGAAGCTGAAACAGGCGAACGTTTCAACCTTTCAAGCATACACTTGGCTAAGTATAGACTTTGCGATATAGAGTTACACTCCTTCGATAGTTTACTCTTCCCTGCCATCAGTTTGCAATATTGTCGAACGATGGGGTGACGAGTAAATCCATGTGATTGTGGCTTTGCGGCTCCTTCATGAAGATCGATACTATTTTACGATTGTGAAATGTCGGATTTAACCAGCACGCGACAGCGTACTACAACTCTATATCCTTATATTACATCCATAAGGCTACAAGAATCAAAGAAAGTAACAATGTGTGGTGTGAAATTACAATCAAACTTTCTGCAATGTACGTTGAAAATTATGGCTTAGTAGACTATCTTTAATTACTTGAAAATGAATTGTGAAGCAATATGGGGAATTTTCTCAGCTCATATGAACCATGTAAGGACTTTTCGAGCAGTTGCGAGCCGGAATGTCGAGGACAATTGCTTTAACGTGAATGCTCATTGGTAGAAAATCACGTGAAGAATTAATGAAGAGAATTACAATGAGCTTTTTGATGGGACACCCTTCAAATGTGACCCGTTTAATGGGACTTTTTGGGTAATTATACCCTTCGTAGTTGAGGCAATGAGATTGTCATCATTTGTCCCTGGTTACCGTCGAAGGGACATTTTCATTAAATTTATTTAATTCGCTGGCGTCTTATATCTGTTCATATTCCCTTGTTTATGAAGTGGTAGCACCTTAAATCTACACCTTAATCTACACTTTCCAAAGTGACTATTTGCTGGCATCCACAAAACTATGTTTACGCAAACTTATACGCCACACATTACGTGCATTTTTTTGACGGAAAATCGTTCAGTCTATTAACAAAAACACCCTAATGACTTTGGAGAATGATTTCGAGTTACTATAAGAAATACTTACCAACATCTGTATGGATGTTCCACAGAATTTCATTGTTGCATAAGATTGTAGCCATCTGTTTGCAATGGGACACCTTGCTTTCTCTCTCTCTCTTTCTTTCGCAGCTAAAAATAACAACATACCACAAATACTGTACAATCTGCCACAAAACACGAGGAGAGTTGGTCCAAAAATATTCTAAACACAAATGTCAGGCATTTTATCTTTACCAAAATGACTTCAAAACATGGTATCTTTGTGGTGAAAAGGTAGAGTGTACTTTTAACATCCGCAAGTTAATTTTTGAATTAAAGAGGAATTGCCAGTGCATCGCATTATTCCAGAGTTATGAAACAATGCTTTCGTACAGACTTTCTGGTTGCAGGCTTCATAAATGTGGATTTTATATAATATGAAAAGGGGAAATGATAACCTCATGACAACTTGAATCAAGAGAACGGAAATGAAGACTTTCAATTTGCCCGAGAATAGCCAGCAAGAGTAAATTTAGCAATATTCCCTGAATAATCAAATTAATTGAATGATGAAAGTAGGAAGCAATTCTGTTACAGTTGATTGTATTGAAAAGCGTTTTACCAGCGGAAAATAATACACTTTTCTCTGTAAAATAAATTTCTTTAATTTCTAATTCAAGTTTACATGAACTCACAATATTATTCACTTAATACTCTTCCACATTCAGGGCTATAATTAATCCGAATATCATGATGTCGCTTGGACTCTGGTCTACACAAGTTCTACATGTAACATTTACTTGAAGATTGATAATATGAATAGTGTATGATGTGTGGTTTGATGCTCGGCGAGAGAAGATTCTGTGCTCTTTCAGTAATATACTCTTTAGGGCTCTTTCAGTGAGTATATTATTGGAATTGCATTGATTTGTGGATAATTCCCTCACGTTCTAAATAGACTATGCAATATCTTATATACTTTGGTGTTTGATTTAGAGATTAATAAGTGCTCTCCAGTTAAATATTTACTATGAGATTGAAGTATCAACATGTACTGCTATCCTTAATGCTGCTCTACTCTACATTAAATAGTTTCACTATTTTTAATTTGTATTTACATTCACATTGGCTATTAACCTATAGTCATTTACGATATTTCATATATGTATATATTTTTTCTCTTTCTGGTCAAGAAAATATGGCAACTTCAAAACTCTTCCACAACATCTCTGGAATTATATATAGATTGTTTTGAATAATTATTTCAAATTCATCTGAAACACAGCTTCTCACACAAATTCTAAATCTACAATTTACTCCAGTAAATTATCAGTCTTTCGTGAAACTTATTTATACATACAGGAAACAAAACTTAAATTTCTCTTTCATACTATCAACAAATAGGATATGAGTGCATTTTTGAGTTTTTATAAAACTTTTTTTTCTCTCTCTACAATGCATTTTCTAAGTTATATTCACAGTTGAGTATTTCTGTATTTCATCCAATTTCTCTTATTCATTTTTTACATACTAAGTTCTGTTTCGGAAAACATACAGTGTGTCTTAGATGAAAAGAACTCGCCAGAGAGGTATTTACAATATAGATATTAAATTAGAATGAAATCCAATATTTATGAGACAAATGTGAGCAAATTATGTGGTAAAAAATAACTTTTTAGAACTCTAATTTAATTTACAATTGCATAAAGTGTTAAACAAGTTGTGGCTCAAATGCTTCAATGTCATGTGTAGACATAAAGGAACTTTATAAAAGCTGAAAACAGGAATTTTCTGTAAAGTCTCACTAACTCCATTTACAGCGAAGCTGTGAATCCAAGTGAAAATTACATTCAATTGACGGTTAAATTGCCTTTGGGCATACACAGGCTTTGTTAAAGTACTCTCAGTGGTCTTCTATGCGAACAGTACACAAGAGTTCTTCAACGAGTTCAACTAATCTTCGACAATATGAAAGTTTGACGAGGAATATAAACTTTCTTTAAAAGTAATTCCCCCTTTCAAAACTAATAGATTACTTGTTTATTAAATTGTCTGTCCATGTTCTGTAAAATAAGGGAAAATTGAACACTTGAATATGTTATCCAACAAACACTGCACATGATCCTTTAATGCTATGAAACAGATGAGAAAGTCGTCGATAAATCACAATTTAACTAACCTTAATGCATTGCAAATCAACGTAATTGATTTTATCCCATGACTTTCATGAATGTTTATTAATGAGTTGCAATTGCGGCGATTCTCCTCCTGTCTTAAGTAGACTTTATGCTCGGCTGAGAGTGGGTTTACGATGTTGCAAATTGCTGGAATTCATCTCACACCGATATCCCGCTTCCACTTTCTCAATTAGCCTCTTCCCGGTGCCTTTTTTGCGTCGTGCTCATGCGGGATAGACGATCTCTTGGGAGCTATGTATGTACAGGATATAATCCATAATTTCATATACAACATCGATTATTACGTCTTAATGCCTAAGAGTTTCTTGAAAGCCCTCCTATAATCCAAGTTGAAAATGGTGTAGATAATGGGGTTGAGGGCCGAATTGATGTAGCCGAGCCATGTAATGAAATTGATTAACTTGTCCGACGGACAACACGAGCCGCAAAAGGGTAGGGTGACGTACATAATAAAAAACGGAAGCCAACACACCACGAATACACCCATGATTATGCCGAGCGTCCGCGCCGCCCGACGCTCTTTCGACAGGGAGATTTTCTGCTTTTCCTCGATGAATTGGTACATACCACCTGCGCGACGCATTGATTGCTTCTTGGTGTCCTTCCTCGCCTTGTCCTTGTCGTTGTCAGTGGCGATAGTCACCCCATCACCGTTCGGCTTTGCGCTCTCCGATGACGCTTCCTGGTTGTTCTCCGTGACGGAGTCCTCACGAACAACCGGGGCTTCCAGAAGACAATCCGTTTTCTTATCCTTGTCCTTCTCGCGCTTCTCCAATTTCTTCTTCTCGCGCTTCCGTCTCTTCTCCAGACTCTTAGCATTGGACGTGCAATCCGAGACGTTGGGGTGCTCGTTGTGATTCGTCTCGCTGCTCACGGACTCCTGGTCGGGTGCCGGGGCCTGAGTCTCCTTGCCGCCTGTGCTCCGCAAGGCCATGGCATTGATCTTGGATGCCCGGGCACGCTCTCGCAGTCGTCGCCGGGTGGCAATGTAAATTTCGATGTATACAATTGTCATAATAACTAGGGGTATGAAAAATGAACCTAAAGACGAATAGATCACATAGCCACGCTGCGCCGTGAGCTGGCAGGGATATTCGCTGCTGAACTCCTCCGGCCAGTCATTCCAGCCAATCAAGGGTGGCGAGCTAATGATAAGGGATAGCACCCAAACACCCGCGATCAGCAGCAACACTCTCTCAACCGTGCGCTTCTGGGCATAGTTAATAGGGTCGGTGATGGCCCAGTAGCGATCCAGAGCGATGGCGCACAGATTGAGGATGGACGATGTGCAGCAGAGCACGTCACAGGTGAGCCACATCTTGCACAGGTGGATGCCGAACTCCCATCTGCCGAGGAGGGAGTACGCCACATTGAAGGGCAGCACCAGCACCGCCACAGTAAGGTCCGCCACGGCTAGCGACACTATGAAGAAGTTCTGCACAATCCGCAGCGGTTTGTACGTGAATACACTGAGAATGACGAGAATATTACCGATGATGGTGAGGAGTATGATAAGCGAGAGCACCAAAGCCGTGGCGATGGCTTCCCACTGGGGTACGGCCAAGTCTATGCCAAGAACAGTTGGGTACCACACTTGCACCGCTTTGTGACATCCCTCGTTTGAGGAATTTAAGCTAGTGTTGTTCATCATCACTGTCGTTAAGGTCATGTTGAATCCAGTCTGCTCAGCACACGGGCAGCTTCAAGTAATCTCCTGGTTACGTGCCCGGCGTAACAAAGTGCAGGTGCAGCGGAACATGATATCCTCTCATGAGGGCTGACATAACACACTGATGCTGCAACGAGACAAAGGATGACCGTTAAATAATCGTGACCGAAAATGCCCAAAATATTATATCAGGCCAGAGTTGGAGGGATTGGAATATGTAGAATAAGGATTGGTAATCGAATTAGTGTAAGTGTTAAAATGTGCAAAACTTTTCGAATATAATGGGTTCACAATAAGATTATGCAATTGAAATGTTAATAAAGTGTTTTATTATCAAATTATCATCACTTTGTAAACTATGGTTTTTATTTGAAAGCTTGCTAAAAGTGCATAAAGCAATTGAAATAGAGGAATAGTTCCTTACAATGCAGTATATTTATACAAATTGAGCTGGTTTTATAATTGCAATAACTTCAAAAGTATATGACAAGTTTTACTTCCTTCTGTATTACGCATTACCCTAGTTTCCTGTCCCAACATCTTTTGTATATGTACATACAATTATCAAAAGTTCCACTAAAATCAATTATGATAATCAATTCCTCATTTAAAGTTTCCTCCCACTTTGTGAAAACATCTCTAAAGTTCCGTCAGCTCTGTGCTTCTCGCTGCTATTAAAATAATTAAGTAAAAACCTCAAGTGACATGGAAGGGTGTTTGCCAGGAAGGCGAAGGAAGTTCGAGTTGAAGAGAGAAAAGTCTCCCTTTGCTTTTTCCTTTTACTTTTAATGCGAAATTCCATAAAGTCAGTGTACAAAATGTTGGGGTATTTGTACGTTAGTTGAATATCAAGTGAATTTCCTTAATTACAATTAGCTGTTTAAATATATACCCACACTCATTACATAGACAATTTTCACCGTCCGACACGCTGTCGAGCTGTTTTCCTTTCCAGTCAGCAAGCTCTATGGCAAGGCCATCCGGAAACTTTTCTATTAAAATATTAAATTCAAATTCACCAGCCGTGCGTTTCAGTCCTCATTTCCAGCGTGCACACTGAACTTTAGACATGCTCCTCATGCCACTCGTCTTGACGGTGTCGTGCAAAAACATTTAATCCCCACCTCCTACTTGTGCACGAAGGGAAAGTGCCAAGTCGAGGGAGTTTTGACATGGAGTGCCACTGCTGAGAAACTGGATAAGGTGCAAATATTGTGATAAAAGTGTGAGAAGAAGCATGTTTTAATGCCATGTTGCAAAAGGTGGCTTCCAAACTATTGGAATGAAATCGTTTATGTCTAAAAATGTCGTCATGAATGGGCTCTTGCTAGTGATCTTCCTCCGTCTGTCCGAAAAGTTCAACTGCCATTCAGTTAAAAAGAAATTCTCCCTTAACTTGTAAATCTTTGTGCCGTCTTTCCTTGCTCTCCGCTTTTATGGCGATTATATGGGGCATAAATTGTGTTTAGTAGTCAATGTTGTCATCCAAACCTCCCTTGGGGGACTTTTGGGACCGAATTATCCATTCATGAATTTTTTTCTTCATCATTTTTTATATCGTGTTCATCGCGTAAAGCATAGAACGTTCTATTTTCTCACGTCATCGATTAAAAGGGGATATCATGTTTAAATATTTTCTCATTTAATCTATTTAATATATCTTGGCGAAACTTTGGCACGAGTTGATGTCATCGGTTGTAAATTGAATAAACATCACAGCTTGGACACTAATTAAATACAAATAAATTGGTTTTATTTTTGCCGATTTCCTATCAAACGCAGAGCTGTGATTTGTTTTCTTCAATGCGAGGCGCGTTTCTAATTAATCGATTAAATCACATTCTGTGGCTTTATATAATAATTACATGCAAATACATAAATCTGCTAGGATTTTCCTATTACTCACAAATTGACATAAACTTGCCTTACTCATATAAAATCTCACTGTGCACAGTATGCTCGAGAAAATTACATTTTCCCAAAAATTAATTATTAATGATCGCAGCAAAGGAAAGCCATTTTCCATTTTTCTTCCTTCTCTTTCATCACAACCACGTGTCTAATATAGCAATGAAGCATAATAGAATACTGCACAGCAATTATCATAAAGAAGATAAATAGTCATTTCATATTAAATGTATTATCTGTTGGCAACTTGAAAATAATTGGATTTTTCTCCTCTCGCATGCCGCGTCGTCCTCGACGTAATCCCCATTCAATCTCTTGGAACTCTCCAATCACTTGTCAATAAACAAACAATTAAAGTGAGTTCTGTCTGAGACGAAACATCTTCCACAGCATCAGCGCTCCATTGAGTATCGATCAATTGAGTTTCTCAAGCATTTTGCATACTCGGTCAGACATTTGTCAGCAATTTCGTTTGTAAGGAATGTGGAACAAATGATTTGGGAGATAAGTGCCTAGAATATTATGAACGATATTAAGAAATGTCTCGCCATTTGCTGGGGATTTATTGAAATTTTATTTCTCTCGTCAAGCGTGGGACAAATTGCCATCAGGCGAAGTGACATTACCAATGCCACAATAAGCTCTATTTGATTACCAAACTTACTGATTTATTCGGTAGCTAATGAAGTGTGTCGAATGAATTTCATCTTTATTTATTTCTGAGATATAGATTCAACATGACAATTCAAGGGGTATTTCATGCAGCTTCTGGCAATACAACTTTGCCCATTATACTTCAACTATGGCTTTAACGAGATTGAAAACTTTGATAAATCAATAGAATTCATACTAAACCGAAGTGGAAAAATTCGCACTTGAATTGTTAAAAACTTTGAAGAATTTGAGACTATTCAAGATACATGAACATTTATTATGCGCTTTTAGCAGAAGCAGCTATTGAAACTTCCAAACGAAAAATCATCTGGTGCTCCAATGAGAGAATGAGAAATTTCTCCCTCTGGCAACTTTTCAATAGATCATTTAAGGCCGAATGTGAAATTCCAGACTTTCACGAGTTAATATGCTTAGTTGTTAGGATTTCGTGCATTCAACAGATGATGGGGTGACTTTTAAAAGCACCTGACACAGGGAAGCCCGTAAATCTGACGGAAAACACGAGACTTGACGTGAGGAAGTGGGTGTACAGTTATAGGAAGTCTGACAAACCCCTTCGTTATGCTCCGCGTGGCTTATTTCTTCATACGGCTTCGTGCTCACAATTCAATGGCTCCCATATGAATGATGTATCGGGAAATTGTTTGTGATTCCTCAGCAGCCAAAAGGAAGCGTGTGTGTCTATGCCAACAATGGAAATGTATCTTGGCATAAAGATGATATTTTCGATGAGGGAGATAAAGTGAAAATTGAGTTAATTGATGTGGAAGGAGGAGAACTTTTGGTATTATGTACACAATAGAGTGCTAATTATTGATGAAGGAGTTTTGTGTTTGTGTTACCATCTTGGATGGTCGAGAAGGAGGAACTTTCTCAACAACATCTCAACTTGATTGTCAATCATGCTTGGCAAGTGACAAAAGACAAATTTAATTACCATCCAGGAGATACACATAATCACTTGGGTGAGTGTCTTTGCCCCCCAAAGAGCTTTAAAGTATGGAGAGCGTCACATTCATTACGATATCAGCCGACGTGAGATGGTGCGATGGCACAGCGCGATGCATGACAGGAAATTTTATCGACCTAAAATTTTCACGCAAAATGACAAATTTGCTCTTCGTCTAAACATTCCTATGATACCATCCCTAACACAATGTAATTTAATTTTTTTTTCCCTCCACACATGGAAGACAAGAGCGTGTTTTCTTGAAGGCGGCCCAGCAACAAAATTTATAGGCATTTTGTATTACAGGAATTAAAATAAAATTCTTGCCAGAGTGTGTTCTGTCATGTGGTTTCCAAGTGGCATTGAACAGAAGAGGAGGCATCCATGGCGTATTTTTTTCATCCCATTGCAAATATACATGTTTACATTTGCGTATTCAAATTTTTACGCGATCGTAAAATGAGCTTTCATGGTACATACTTATGTGTCGTGTTACATACCAATATTCCATGGAAAATGCGATAAGAGAGAAGCGACATTGGAATCGTAACCGTATAATTTTGTATGGTGGTTAGTGAAGATAGTTTGCTGCATTATGCATGTGGACTTTTAGGTGCTCCATGGGGAGAATTCTGCGAAAGTACCAGCATACAATTAAAAAGTTCTATTTCTGCCCCCAGATTCACAATTTCAATGTAATTTGTCTATTGAATTATTTAATTTAGCACATTTAATATAATTAATGTGCAAAGAGTTTTACGATACATAAAAGGTAACACATTGCCGGGGGGTTAACATCTCAAATAGATTGGTAAATATTCCAAGGACAATAAGTTTGTTAAGAAGTAATTTTTTAAACTATCATTTATTTTCTTTATTCTATAGTTGAATTTGCATTATTCTAAACCCCCTGCTCGCATACATATAGCATTACTTATGTATGTGAATAAATTGCATGATTGTACAACATTTGCTGCGGAAATTAATGAGTAATGCTGAATTTGCTGAATGTAAAAATTATATTTTCATACAATTGAGCTTCAAGTGTGCAGAATTGAAGTGGCAATGGCGAGCAATTTGTGGTAGACCATCCTATTCAATTGCGTAGTGTAATATGTATCATTATGCCTTTGAATATTATCCCACAAGTTGCGAAGAATGTACTTGTGTTCTGCGTTGTAGTAAATTGAAAATTTTCTGCTTGAATACTGCTATAATAGAAATTATAAATTGTATTGTCATAAATTGGATTATATGTCAGTGAGTACAATGGAATTACGACGTATCTCTCTTGAATGCTATATAAAGAGGGATTGAAAGGATAAAAGAGTTGATTTATCAAAGATTGACTTCGCAACTATTTTCTCGTGTCGCGCAGTTCAAATTTTAATGAAATTCTAAAGTGAATCTCTTCTGCGAGGAGTTTATTTGTGTCACACTCTCCACTTTCATTCAATTCTCTTTTCGCTCCCTTTTTGCATCAAAGCGCGTCTCTGGGTGAGAAATATATTCTATTTGTCTTCACTTAACCAGTTTAACTCGTTTAACTGATCAATCACAAGCGGCGATAAATTAAAAGAGAAATATCTCGGGAATTTCTGTTGGCGTTAGAAACATTTCACTCAGTTTTTTGTCACTCCTCTCGACACGCTTTTTATCGAGAATCGCTTAAAGCGTCCTGGATGAGAAGCTAAAAGATGAACTAATTACTGAGAACATTAATGTCTCTCTTCTTTCGCAGCTATGCGTATATTTCAAAGGAAAATCATTGAGACGTTGCCGCAATATTTACATAGACATGACATCACTTGCAATTCTATGAAAAAGAAATGTACTTTTCAGGTGTATTTAAAAATTTATGTTTTATGCTTAAATATTATTTCAAATGTTAAAATTTTTTGACATATCTGAATATTTCAAAGAGTTCCCAGGTTCAGAGTCGTTCGATATGGATTAATGTTACCGTATGATTTATGTCAAAATTTATATCTCATGACGTACTTTTCCATGATGATAGCTTAATGTTTTGTTTGCTTTGAGTATTTACTGTGAGCCATCAAACTGTAAAATAATGTTATCATCAGAGTTACTGTGACGAATGACATATTGAGGCTTGTATTGAGGGTTCGTAACTTATATGTTCAAAAGTAATTGCTTTAGAAATAACTGAGATAGCTGAGAAATTTCTCAGAAGGTTGGTAAGGTAAGCATTGTCATAAACAACTCCCACCCGCATTGAATAACAATGTGTCAAGTAACGTGATTGATATTTGGGTCCTGAAAATTGGCTAAAGAAGGTTAAGAACACCTTTCTCTCATAGGAATTTTCTCAGATAAAACCATACCTCAACCTTTGCTCTGTATATAATCCCATATCATCTGGAAAGTATTTTGTGAAAGAGTCTTACAAAGCACCTCAAATATGAGGGTTTTCGAGCAATAAGTCTCCCATCTGAGATTTGTGAAAAAGTGGAAATGCCAAGTTTTCCACATCAACAATCAACAAAAGAAAACTTTCTGCGGAGTGTGTGAATGAGTCCCAAGTTGGAGTGTCCCTACATCGGGAGATGACTTATGATATGGGGTGCGAATATATATGGGGGACATACTAAAATATACACGGAGAGTTCTGTAAATTGATTTAAACAGACATAAACAAATTATTATTAACTCTTCATTTTCCGTGGGAATGAATATTTCAACCTCTGTTGTATGTTTACCCAAAAGTTCATTTATATATGTATGTATGATACATAATATAAACAAAAGACTTCCAAAGATTTACCACAGCTCACGAGAAAATCTCACTTCTGTTCTCTGAGGCGATGATCGAGCTGCAAACGTGTAAAATTGCGCCTTTGTAAATTACCTGGCATCAGGCATTGTGAGTACACACACGGCTAAAAAATCCCATGAGGGGAATATGCGATGGAAAATTAATTTTTTATTCATCATGCAGTAAATCAGGCAAACGCCCCCTGCCTGTGGCAATAAAATCGTCTCGGATCGAAAGAAAAACATCCTGCATTTATTAGTTTAACTTCACGGAATTTTTATTAACCACCATAATATTACTTTTCTGTATTTTATTGGTGAATCCGTGGTGAAAAACACGTGTAAAAATACGAGAGATAGAAAGAAGGGGACTTCTCCTCCCACAATTTCCCGATTTATTGCATTTCACACAGGCATTATATTCTTTGAGTCGCTTTCTCTTTCAAGTTGCCCCACACATTCCCTGCAAAGACCCTCCGCCACCTTTGCAGGTGTGATGGAATTAATTAAGTTGTGAATAAGGTCAAAGTGTGTCGACACTGTCATCAACAAATGCGAGCGCTACACACTGGCTGCACTTGATCATTCTGTAGAATATGTCAGTATTATAAAGGACGAATTCTCGGGATTATTAAGTTCTTCTCAAATTGCTTGTGACACGTACATTTCCTTTTAGTTCCACATTCGCGAGGTGTATTTGGGTTGTCTGAAAGGCTGACACGGAAAATCTTACATTTTGTGTCATTTGGAATATTGAAACTACTCAATCAAAACCTTTGAATTGCGGCTCTGAAGGATTTTATCGTGTACATTCTCCCACAATAGTCTATTCAGACGGGCGAAATTGCCTTAATTGAGGAGTAATCAAATATCACTTATGCATGGTTTTCATTTACAAGAAAATCAATTGAATTAGGTAAAATCGATATGGGAAGTGAGCAAGCTTTTTAGACCTTTTCACTGAAATAATGACACTTTTTATGGGATGTTAAACGAATTGAATTGTATGAAATAAATTTATTGTAACTTTAAAAAACTTAACAATACATTAATAGAGTCTTTTTCTCAAGATATAGAAACTTAATATTAAAAAAAAAACACTTTTTTACTTAAAGAAAAATTTTGTGCAGAGCTTGGTGCAGAGTTTTAAATATGAGACTATGATATTTCACACTTTAATGACATAATTTCTGTCTGGAGAGTGTATAGTTACCGAAGCATGGGATGGGCAGCATTACAGTCCTTGAAACTTGATCTGAGGTAAAACGTCCTAATTGATATCCTCTGTCGAATGTCACCCTTCCGGATCACTTTCCCTTCTGTCCATCTCACTTGGGTCACATCTTAAAGCTTCACCCCACGTCGATTGTGTGGACATATAGATACACCGAAAAATTCATAAGAAGTTTATGTTGGTGATTTTTATTGGGTGACGGTTAACACGTAGAAAATCGTGAAAAGGCAGAATAATAATGTGAAAGCACCACCCTTTCAATAAATCATTCACTGTCCCTGTGGTATCGAAGATGCTTTGTGCGCAACTTATTGTTCGTGCTCTCTGCGCTTGAACATCACCGATCGCGAGTTATTCACACACTGACTGACTGTCACTCCAACTAAAAGAGTGGAAATTCATTTTCCACAGCTTCTCCTTCCGTTCTTTTTCTGACCGCCTCTTTTCCATACGTTGTGCGCTCTTAAAATGTGTTCGCACTGCCAGTACAGATAGCAAACACATTGAAACGTAAGCAGATTCAATAATCTCTCTCTCCTGTGTTTTTACCCACCCGCGTCACGCGGGTTGGGGAGCGGCAAAACATTTGCAAAATAGACATTTGTGGAGCATCTTTGTCAATACAACAAAACACTTAAAATTGATCACGAATTGGCTCAATGAATAAACACAGCGCGTGAGGTGGGAATGGGATGTTGATGCTTCGTCATGGTGTGTAGAAAAGGGGGAAAAATCTCCCACACATCCCGGAGAGTATTGGAAAATGATTAATACTCCCCTTTTGAGAGAGTGTGTACATGGAAATTTCATGTACAGAGCTTTTACGATTTTAGTGTCAATTGTAAACCAAAGGCCGCGGTGGTGTGGGCGGCAATATGGTGAAAAAATGCCATATCGCACGCAGAGAAAAAGAATTATGCTTCAATATTGATTTTTGCCTCTTGTGGCTGTCAACGCTGTACATCCCCTTCAATCCCTCAAGTGAATTTTGCCTTTGTGGTTTCTGATTGCTTATATTTCTCCTTTTGTGCCTCAGCAAACAGTCAATTATGTCGACTTTATAGTTCCATACGCTCGATATCATAGCAATTTCCATGCTCCATCGCTCCGCAAGGAGTATTTTCCACGAAAAAGGCCTCCTTATACAAAATTTTCTGCGTGACTCGCAGTCTCTTATTTCCATTTTAATTTAACTTCCTCCTCGCTCGTGTTTATTTGATTATTAGTGCAAAATTTTACAAATTAAAGTTCTTTGTTTTTTTCGGAAGCTGTTACATTTTTAGACCACGCCGCTGGCTGTTTGGGGTGAAAAAGTTTTATGTTTCTTTATGCTCAGCTCATGAGATACTGAAAATGGCACGTCAATGGCCGAGGCAAGGTGTATGAGTAATGGTATAATATTCACGGACAATGAACTGAGCAATATGCTCGAGTTAATCTGTATTTTCACATTCTATTCCTTTTCACAACATTTGTTTCACAATTTTTTCACGAAGAAGATCATCTTTTTAATATCTACTGCTTTCTTTGTTAATGTTCTGCTACTATGTACATATTTTGATGAAAGGAATGAATGAATTATCACAAAGCTCCTTTTTCACAGTTTCCAGAATGGAGCAAGTAAAGAGAAAGAAACTAATTTATGCGCAAGAAGGAAAACTTTAACTTTCTCCCACATTTCTTACGTTCAGTGGCTTTCATTTGATTTATTCTCATGTCGACTCTTCAGGAAAACATCACAGTGCGTGATATAAATCAGACTGAGATCTAAGGATAAGGTGATTTTCGTGTAGAATCAAGTGAGTCAATTCGTGAGAAAGTTTACATACAAGTTTACAAAATTGCTACAATTTCCTGGTTGATTGGAAGGCATTTGGCCCCATTGATTGCGTTGAATGCTGAAAAAATGCTTGATTGCTTCAATATTTACTCTAAGCATTTACACAGAGTTCCACACCACACCACTCTTGTCGTTTCTTTTTCCCTCATTTCCACCCAATTCTGTAATTAAGCCAAAAAGTTTTTCTCCTCAGTCGACATGAAACAGAAACCAACTCGGTTGTTCCTCTCTCTATCTCTCTCTCTTTCTATCGCATAAATTAATTCTTAGATGTACGAAGCTTTCGCACGCAGTGATGCCTAAATTTTGAGATATTTGTCTTGGAGCGGTAACTATCTCGCCAGAATGGAGACTCTTAGTACAGCAAAGTGTAATTACACACATGGATTATGTTATATGCAATGGAAGAATATCTTTTGAGAGAGAAGAGCCGAAAGGAAAATCTTCAATGACGGATATAATATTTCAGAGTACGTCTACTATATAAATACATGTAGAGTAAATAGTGCATTTACTCGAGTCATATTCCGCTAGAAAAGAATTCCAAGTAATCTCACTCTATTTACATGGTCTTGGCTAAGCTAAACTCGAATGTGTCACGGAATACCAGATGAGAGAAGTTTTTGTGAAAATTTGTTCGTGAATTCTAAATAAGGCGGCAGCCACAGAAGTATATTTGAAAGCGCAAATTTATCAGATTTATTTGATTGAGTTTCATTGACTCCAACATGTTTATTTTCAAGCGAATCGCAGAATATAAATACAAAAGATTTGTACTGAGAAATGCTTTGATTTTCAAGAGGATGTTTGCTTTCCGTATGTCGAAATGCTTGATAAGAATTTCTTTAAGCAAATGATCATGCGGCACTTAATTGCAAAATAAGCGTAAATTTGATTTATGAATGACTGTGCGAGAGTCACTCGTCGATGGGAGGAGATGAACCAAAATTATCCTCACTCTGTGCTTCATAATGGCCCGTAAACTTCAAGATGCCGAAAGGCACCGAATGCCAGACAATAACAAAAGGAACTTTACCTGCGAAAATAGAGTCTCATCCTCTCGGAAATACAAATTTTTGCCCACAAGGCTGTATTATATGGACGAAGAAAGTGTTGTATCTCAATTCCCCTGTGGTCAAGTGAATGGCTATAGTAGGGAATCTCTTTGTCATAAACTGTAACTCAATACCAGCCCTAACAGTATGAATGTACAGAAAGGCTTTACCCTCACAGTCAAATGCTCTTGACATAACAATGAATTACCATATTAACGGTTTGGATTACCTCATCTACGCCCAATTCCCAGAGCATCTCATGTGCTCTCATGGAAAGTTTACAGCAGGTAATAATGGCAATCATTTATGATGTTTATAAATCCGGGCGAAGCTTCAGTGATGAGATAAATAAGCTTTCAGATTTCCTCGCATCGCAGCCATTCGGAAATCCCCTAGCCAAGTGCTAATGCACGATATATCCCAACTCAAAGGATGGGGTGATAATTTTGCAAAGTCACAAATTTATTCCCTACAGATTACACAGATGGATTAGATGTTTATTGCTTCTGCGACAATGGAAGTTCTAAGCTGAGAGAGGAGAATTGCATATGCATACGATGTTCATTCTATTAATTAAAATGTAATTATCATTGAAAATCGAAAGTGAAAAAGAGCTGTTTACATATTTTACTCGTAATTCACAGTGTTGACAAGTTCTATAGTACATCGTAAAAAATATACATTCGTATCCGATAAATCCATTTTATTTCCTGGTATTTTGTATTACCAGTTCTGCTATATTCTAAGTACGGCTCCGCCCAGAGTACATTTAGGCATGAAAATTGTGCAAAGATTTGAGCGATCATAAAATTAAAGCGAAAAGAGCGTAAATCCTTGATTTTCATGGGGTGCCAAATAAAATTCATGGGATGTTTCTTGCAGAGTGGCTTTTAAAGCTAATTTAAATCTTAACTAAATCCTACTGTGTGGAGATGATGAAATGGAAGCCGGTGTAGAATTTCTCAGACAGCTTCGGGTTTGCGGAGGATTTTGACTCACTGAAACGTGATCCCTCTTCCGAGTCATTTGTTACTCTCGCAAATATTGATATGAAGTCTCTCCTCCATTTGCTATGCAAATAGTTGCCCGACACTCAAGCGTGAGCCCCTTTTTTGCCCCTTCCCAAATTTCAAGTTCACACTAATACAAAGTTACTAATTAAGGGCCTCATCGAGGCATTACGTCGCATTTGATTGGAGAGCCACAAGAGTAGGATGGGAAACGCAAAATTAATGGAAGGACTTAATACACCATCGGAGTATGAGTTTTCACTTACTTTCTCTCAATTTCAGCTAAATTCCACTTTAATTGAAAATTTTATCACTTACTAGGAAGCTTAAGCGCCCATCATAGTAAAAAGAAAGTTGCGGTTGAGTTTTTGCCATGTTTGTACAGCATTCTGTCTCTTATTAAATTTTCAATTCATCTTTGGTCTTGTCGACTTGAACTACACTTGAACGATGTATTTTTAGAATACGCTTCTGCTGTGGCAAGTGTTTTGACCCGCAAATGACAAAGTGGGTGAAACTATCTGTGATGTCTTTTCGAAAACTCAACTGCAAAACGCACACCGAATTCATAAATATTTTAGTAATCAATCAGTTGGAAAGGCACTCATCGAACTTTGCTGACATATGAACAGTTTATGAGCGATGAAATATAGAACATTCATGGACACAAAGGATAGACAAGAAAGAGTGTGTTTCATGTAGAGAGTCAATAATTCACCCAATTTCTAGGGAATAATCTTCATTCTTTGCTTTGCGTTCAGAAGCAGACACTCTGTAATTCGGTAATGTGGATTCTCTTTTACAGATTCTCATGTAAACAAACGATTTTCATGAGGGATAATCAATATTTTACTGATATACGATTATTGTGAACGTAGACACTTTAGGTCAATACTCAAGAATTATATTTTTATAGTTAAAACGTATGTGTAGAAAGTTTTATGTGGTTGAGAGATGATAAGATAAATTAAGCAGTTATAGCGACTGCAGATACATTCAGAGAACGCTATGTACAAAGTCAGTATTTGAAGTGTCTACACCCCACATACACACAAGATTACATATATAGATGTATAGGAGCGATAACAACTTCATTAGGGGTTAAATTATATAGTTAGTTCCGAGAAAGTGAAAGTTTCATCTTAAGTCCCACCCTCGGTGACAAGAGAGAAATTCCTTAAATAATTACAAGACGAACATTCATTGTGGAAATTGTGTGTACTTTTTAGTTGTCGCAAGAAACTGCTCAAAATTATCAATTGTCTTCCACGAGGAATGTTTAATTAAAGGCTTTCAGAGCAAAAATTTGTAGGAGGTTTCTGTCCTAACTCAAGCCAAATCTGAGAATTTCTCTCGATAGACAATTAAATTTATTTGTAAGTTCTCATTTTCTAGCCGAAAGACTAAATGAGTTATCCTGGGCACTATTGCTAAGTGCTCTTCGGTTTAAGCTACAAGGGCAAACATTGCGTCGCTTTTGTCAATATTAACTTAGATATGTTTAAACTTACGACAATTACTATTCGGATTGGGTGGTATTATGAGATTTTGCTTCTATTCGGTGGCGGTTCTTGAGGTTACTCAAGAATAAAAGGATACGAATGAAATGACCTTGTACAATTCACATTTTCTTGTGTCATTATTTACGTAGTAATGGAAACATAAATAAATACATCAAGACCAGGCTTTGTGAATTTGAAGCTTCTCAACATAATCTTCTAAAATAATGAAGCTCATAAGTTGATTAAATGCGAGAGGGAAATTGGGTGGGTAGAGTTTGCCGATAAGCAGAGATGAATGAGCCAAACTCAATTTCCTCTCACCGCAATTATAGAAAAAAATGAGCCATCACTGCCTGCAAGCAAATAATTACCAATAATAACATTACAGAATATTTTGGACGAAAAATAGTATGCTTATTACATACATATGTGGAAAGATTTAGATAATTTTGCTCATGGGAAAATATTCTCGGGCGGAGTAAAAGTTTTTCCTCATTGTACACCACGTTGATAAACTTTAGTGGATTAATAACATTTAATAATGGAATTTTATGAGCTGTATGCAAGCACATATGCTACATATGTACAGCAACATTACCGCAAATATGGAATATCCAAGTCTATTAGATTGTACTGTTTGCATTGAGAATACAAACACCCATGAGATGATTTCAATTTTACTAAAACCTCTTTAGAGCACTGAAATGCCTAATTTATTAATGTGCTCTTGGTCGACAATGGAAAATTAATAAGGACTGTTAGCAGTACAGCTCTTGAGTATTCTTTCTTCGCTCCCGCAGATGACTCACATCAATCGTTGTGCGGTCCCTGAAAGCTTCTCTTTATTGGAATTTCATTTTAACACACAAGATGAAAGTTGGCGAAAGAGAGAGTCTTGAGTGTCAATCCCTGGAGATTTTGTCTTTAAAAAATATCTCAACAAGAGAATATAAGAGATATTTTCTGTTGTCTGCTGTACTTGGATTTTCTACAGTATTCTCAGGGCATCAATCACAAAAAATTTGACGATGGACTTGACCATGGAGTATCGAAAGCCGAATTTTTCTCTTTATTGAATGTTCGCTTTCCACCAACCTTTGACTGTAGCTTAGTTGGGAGTATTAACATATGGGACGAAAAATATTGTTCTCGACCACATTTATGTACACACACATATATATATATATTAATTGATGACAGAGAATAATAGCTGCAGGCTTGGGAATCAACTGAAAAGCTTTAGTAGTGGGTGGAGTCGGTCGGACGTTCTGTTTTGGTGACTGACGGTGAAGCTTTGCATGGGAATTGCCGCACTCAACTGGTAAAAAGTTTTTATTGCCATCACAGTGAAAACAAATAATTGTGCAAAGGCAAAACTTTCTCATTATTTTCATTCCTTCTTCTATATGCATGTTCCACTAGAACAATATTACGACTCCTTTCGATTGTGGACAGAGGATTGTATAAATAAATTAGTTTACCATGATCAACATTGCAGAAAATCAAATCATCACATACATCACAGTATCAGTATTGTCTGTTATTGTATTGTATTCTTCTTATATTATCTGCATATATCTATGTATATATGTGTGTAGCTTTTTCATCTTGGAGAAAACTGTGTAATAATTTTGTGGTTTGGAAAACGACTGAAAAAAAAAAATTTATCGCCCCTAACTGCTGCCCAATTCTACATTAAATAAGCTGTAATGTGAAACTTGAGCGGAATATATGCGAACAATATATTATTGAGTGTGAAACTACATGGATAATATAGTATTTGTTGTAAAACTATAAAATACTAGAACAGCATTCAGTGCCATGGGACATTAGCAGAATGCTTAACATGTAGTGAAAAGTTGTGGAAATGTTCTCGAGAACCTTTATATGCCCTCTCTTTCTCCCCCATTGATACTTTTTATTCCAACATTTCCATGCCAGATGTACATAATATGCGTCGTGACCCTCGCAAAGGGTGTGTGTTGAGGAAATATAGTTAGATCACGTGCTACGCATCACCAGTTTTATGCCATAATATAATTTTGAATACGTGAAATAGAGAAGAAAACGTATTGTGGAGCTTTTTGTTTCTAAATGCCGGAAAAAAGCTCTCCTTTCATGCTATATCATGTCACAAACAGTCTTGCATAATTAAAACCCGGATAACACCGGCTTCTCCCTCACGAAGAGAGCAATAATAATTTTTCCTTTTTTGACTTTCTGACTCTCAATATTTGGCTAAGAAAATTGATGACACCATGTCTCGCTCTTCATATTTTGTATCATCTCCTCATCCTTCAACTCTGTTGCTTCGCAACATAGGCATTTGTCACGATAGAAGATATATCATTAGAAGACATGTAAAGTACATTACACGTGCTGGAACTCACATTACGCGACTGAAAACAAACATATCTCGACCATTATGAAAATCGTCCCAGCAAATAGGATTAACTCAAAAGTGTCAACTGTAAACGAAGTTAAGTGCGACGCACATGAGAATGTGACACAATTTTCCGCAGCAGAATGGATAATGTGTGAAAGATTTATGACTGTCCTGATGAAAATGGACAAAGAGGAAAATTTCACACTAAGATACACTCCACTAGAGAAACCAGAAGCATTTTTCATTATTAAGACATTTACAATTTCATTGCTTTTAGCGCGTGGAAGGCGAAAAAATCTCACTCACAATTCTTTAGCTTTGTGCTGTAAATGTGAAAAGGAAATCCATTTTGAGATTGATATTGATGGAACTTTCAGATTCAATTAAAAAGTGAGCGGAGAACAATTATTATGAATCACAAAGAATTCGCAACTGAAAGGACTCTCAAGACAGCTCTATTGTGTTATACATGAATTACAGTGAGAAAAGTTTCGTGCCGTATTTTGAACTTTCCCAATGACGCAGACCTAAATGGGTTCTCTATTATTTGGATTAAATTAAAAGTTTAACTTACTGATTAAAAACAAATTATATAGAATTCTTTTTCGTAAACCATTATTTTTCTTTCAACTCTGTCTAATTCTCAATTAAAGCCGCAACTTTTATTACTCATTGCTGGAAATGAAACACGAAAGTTTTTCTATTATTGGAAACCTATCGAGGGCACAAATTCGACCATTCCAAGAATGCTTTTAGAACAGCAATTATCCTAGAATTTGTATTGAAGCTGTAAAAATGATATATTTTTGAACAAGGTATGTTGTATTATATAGGGATATAATAAATACAAATAAATATTAAATGATAACATAAATTTAAGCTGTATTCCTGTGCATTTCTTACAAAACTATTTTCACCGATTCGGCACCCGTTCCGATTGAAATTCATCAGATAACTGTCCAAGGATTCGACTTGTTAAGAACGCATATTGACCGAGCTCAATACACTCTCTACGAGAACTCGATGAAAGACCATTGCATAAATTTTGTTGTAAAAATATAGTTTTAAGTAACTTCGATTTCTGCTGTAGTTTCACATGCACTCAACGCTAAAACGTCATAATTGTAGTCTCTCTTGCAGTAGACAATAGTGATAGCGTCAAATATTTATGTTGTATGGCAATTTGGAAATATTCTGGAAGATGCGCGATGCATGAAAGCAGCATCTTCACACTTAGTATGCATTTAATGATGTGGTTTTAAACAGTGCTTTGAGAATTGCTATGGTTATGAGCCAAACATAATCGAAATAGTGTCTTCCACCATGCAGACTATAAATTCTATAACCACATTTCGCTATTAGTTGAGTTATGTTTCAGCAAAATCGAAAATTATGCGCGCTTTTGTCACTGACAGTGATAATTTAATTTCAAAGCAATCAAACGCAGCAACTATATGGAGAATTAGAGCCTTGTATTTATGCAAGTTGCTTCAGTTACATTTGACGCTGTTGTTGCTTCATTGCGTAATATTCTATCTATACACATCTCGACAGCAACTTGTAAGTGTTAAGAGAATGTAACATTGCATAAAGATTTGAAAGTTTCTGGAACAGTATATTGTGTAGTTTAACTTGAAGAGAATTCACTTTGGCAAACTACACCCCAACTTTTAATTAAATTTCCAATTATTCAAATTCAAAATAATGAGAGGAAAGGGGTTTAGAGCCAGACTTAGAGCAAATTCCGGAATTCAACGAGTATCTCACTCGTGTGTATTTCATTTAACATCGATGGCAGATTTAGCGTGGATTTTGGAACATCTTTGGGAATGTAGAACACATGGCATAATATCTATTCAAAAGTTTCATGGAAAAGCTAAGTAGAAGATAAGATAATGTTCCTTGGTACGCTCATTAGAGAGCGTAAATAAAAAACGTGAGGTATTTTACCCCATTAAGAAAAAATGAGGCATATTATTTTCATTTCTTTGTTACCTCTAGGATGCTTATATATGTCTTAAGCTGAGAGATTAAGATTTGTTGTTTTCTTGGCACAGAGAAATATAGTATGGTTTTTTTTAATGATAGGCACAACACATTATTTATCCTTTAGACCATGTTTCGAACTCATTTAGAATTCACATTTATACCAGTCTAGGCTCAAATGTTCTAATAAAATTTTCAAGAATGTCGCTCTGTGAAGAGCGACAAGAGTATCTTATCTATAGCATACCTATGTTATTCAAGTATATTATTGCATCATTTGCAATATGGTGGCATTCTGAGGCCAATAGAAATGTATACAACTGGACAGAATTTACTGGCTCAACATCTTCTACGTTTCTTCCACTAATAATACGCATACATTCCAATTTTCTCCGACAAAATTACGCAACTTAGATGTTTCTTTGACACAAAGCTTAACCAAAATTCAAATTACTGTATGCTATGCTAATGTCATAGTGCTGCAAAATGTCTCGTAAATTTGCAATCATTTCGATAATGTGCCGTCAAACTATGAAAATTGATTAACAATAACACAGATAAAGGTGCGTTGTAGATCAAAGTATTAATTAAACGTGCTGATGACATTGTGTAACAACATTGTCAGATATCAGCTGGAAGGAAAATTGGTTCGACCTTTTTCATGTGATTTGATGTCCTTATATTAGAAATACTGAACTCTGAACCATTTTCAAGTTCACTTTAAAGTCGGATATTGGCGGTGAAATTGCCCAAATTACTCGTGAAAGCATTTGTAATGCAGCAGAGAGACTATTGTGCCAAATTGATTTTTAATATCCAACACCCAGAAATTAGCATAATGTGTTAAATTGAAAATTCATGTGCCACAGATATGCCAAGTTGAAAGTCTCATAATCCGCTTAAAATTCTATTTTCTTTTTGCCCGCAAATTTTTCTTCAAAAGACGGAGGGATTCATATTTCTGAAAGTTCACAGTGCGCCGTGTTTACTCTACCTCCGAAAACAGCAGAACTCCTCAACTTCAATTTACTCGTTCCTATTGTGACACAGAGAAAAGAGAAAATTAAACCCACGTCAAATATTTTTTTCTCTTATTTTCTCCGCTCCACTTAGCCAATGTGAGAAGGGAAAAAATTTCACAGGCAAAATATTACCTATATAGCCACGTATATAACTACGATATGTCTCGTAATATCATGAAAGAGTAATTTGTGGAGGGTTCCTAGACAAATATGTACTTTTCCTCATACTATTGCTCTAAATGTCTTGCAATTTGCCATAAAGTAATACAGATGACTTTTAATACGCAATATTGCTTATCTCTGAAATTTTTCATTTGCATTCCTCTTCTTAGCGCCTTTTGTTCATGACTAATGGCTTAGATTTCACCCAGGGCAAAAGAGGCCCTATATTAGCTCTTAAGGAGAACAATCCTTTCCCATTTTTGCTGTATATACAAGAATAATGTTTACCCGAAGGGGCTGCTCAACACTTTTGTTTCTGACAGACAACAAACTTTCATGGATGTTGTTTGTTCAATACTGGAAAATTTTGGAGACTCAGGGGAGCTTTTTAAACTCATTTATAGTGAAAGATTTTCTCCCCGAGATACTTTATGACACGTTTTTGGTCGATGAGTCTGAAAGTGTGTCTACATGTTGTGCCACCAATTATAGCCTGATTGGTGTCAATTTTGATTTAAAATTAAAGAAGTGGTAAAGAGAATGTCTTGTTCACGGTAGCAAAAGTTACTACAGTCCTTTCTTCATTGTGACGTTTTCTAAGGGGAAATGGGAAATAATCTAATTACACTTTGAACTTTCATTCATTTGGAAGGGAAGCATGACGATGCACCACTATCAAAGGCATCACATAATAATGAACTATACTTTATTATTAAATTCTTACGCGACATTCATAGTTGATACACGATTGCGTAAAATATCCAAACATTGTCAGAAACAATGACACTGAGTTACAACTTGACAAAAAATGAGTGATTCAGGAAAGAAAATGAATTCATAAAAGATATAAATCACACAAAATTGTGAAGCGATTACAGTTTCATCAAGCAGCTGACTTTGCGGAAAGGCAATCCAAAAAGGCAATAATATGATATCATACGAGGCTTATCAAATTTGATGAAAGCTCAAGTTTTACGAGTGCAAAATAATCAAAACCTGCTATAAAATAAATTCGTTACGTTGATGCCAAATAGCATGTACCGTTGCAGCTTTTTGTCTGTATTTGGTATGATATAATAAATTTATATGGCAATATAACAATTATTGCCAATAATTTCTCAAGTTTGTAAAATCAATTTGCATTGCAATTTTGGATAACTTTATTACTTCATCCCACTTTTTATGTTTATATGTATTTTAACTTTACTGCCTGTAAAAAACCCTGCTGACTCTGTCCTATTTGGCGATATGCATGATTCCACATGAAAGCTTTGGAAAAGTTTCAGCGTTAAGCCATTTATTTGAATTTGGTTGAAACCTTATTTGTGGCAGGTTATATTGACGTGTGGATTGATGTCGTCAACAAAATGAAAGGTTCTGCATTTAGGGTAATCTTAAATGGTTACAAGGAATACAATTTATTCGTATCAAAATCTTCAAAATTAGAATATTTCAATAAAATTTACAATTCGTTAATTATCTCAACGAAGTTACTTTAATAAACATACTGAATAATATAAATATGCATGAAAGAAGATATCAATATCATATTTTGCAAGATACAACGTGCCATAATTCACACAATTTTCTCTATATTTATTATGTAGATGTGGTGAACCGAATCGCGGATGGAAAATCCGTGTGTTTGATTTGAATTAATGGACATGCAGTGAAAATTAATTGTGCAGAAAGCAAACGTAATTGAAAAGAATACATTCTACAAACGATTTGTTAATGTTTCGCTCAAATTCTTATTAAAATCTTTGAAGGTGTGGAAAATTGCCATTTTCTTAAACGTCAGGAAATTGAAATCACTCATATGAAAATTTTTTTTTCATTTCAGAAAGCCAGATGTGGCGAAAGTATAGCAAAATATAAATATATGTAGGTATGTCATGAATTTTCAGGCTCCTGAAAATATACATCTTTCCTTTGCTAAGCATTTTCACCAATTCTCTTTTGCCATTCTCGGTTTTTAGAGGCTCACGATGTTTGAAGAGGGATAGAAGGAAATTTAAAAAGCTTCTGAGATATTTAATTGACTCTAGAAGACGTATGTTATTTAAATTTTATATAATTTTACAACATCTTTCAATACTCTTTTTACAGCATTTCCCTTTAATTATATTGCAACTTAAAATAAATTATTATTACGCTTGTTATTACGGGCTTTTTTTCACCCCACGTCACAATTTTCCACCATGGTAATTATATTTCATAATTCTTTAGTCATTCATTCATGAAAACAACGCTCGGTTTGTCTTCCATCAAAGTGATTAATAGTTTAATTAATGCACCTCTGAATTTTTCATCGTACCGGGAAAATGTCTTCATGAAGATTTTGTATACATTATCAAAGCGTACAGCGACAAAGCCATTAGTAAGGAGTGGAAGGAGTATTAAGAATTCACAAAGGCGAAACAAAAAATAATAATTTTTTAAATAAAAGGGAGATATGAGAACAATACGCGAAACGCAAAGCATAGAAAGAGACAAAAAATCTGAACCGTTCAAAGGTTTTCGGAAAATGCTGTGTTTTCATCATTAGAACTTTATTCTCTACGGCATTGAATTGATGAATTAATTTTCAAAATTAGGGTTTGTCCAAGATCGTTCTGATATAATATTTACATTTTCCAACCTTCATTGACATCCTTAGAGAACCACAAGGACAGAAAGAAAATTTTATCAACATTATACGTTTTTCATAAATTATGTTGGAGGTCACATACACTCTGCCCATTTTCACATAGTTAACATCATGCATTTTTAATTGCTCTGTAATTGCTTCATAGCATTAAATTTATAATATTGTTGTATAGAAATAGGATGTGTAATAATTGCGGTTCTTGCGGTTCCTATTATGAGTTTTAGGGTACGCTAACAAATAATTCTCATCTTCAGAAATCGTATTGTATGTATTTGAATCCCTCTTCCGTTCTCATTTCAAATTCTTCCAAAGTTCCCTTCATAAGAGAAACATTAGTCTTTTCAGTAATTTCCTCATCAGACAGTAGATTTTATGGAAACAGACACGTTTGGTTGGTGAAAGAAGTTTGAAAACAAGGTCAAAATTCACTGCAAAACGTTGATGTGAAGAACGCTGTGAAATAACTCACAATGATATAAATATTTGAATAAACTCTCCAATAAGCTTGAAGTGTGGCATAAAAGTTAATAATTAAAGATACGGAGTGACAAAACCGGAGTTTCACCCTTTCACTGTTTTGAGCGTGAAATGGTTATTTTTCATAATTTATATCGTTACACGAGAATTTAAGTTGAATCTATTGTCAGAATGCATAATTCAGTAGGAGGTCCAGAGGAAAAAATCTGACTGTCGCGATACACATAAAAACGTACGTGAATTGAAAGTTGATTACATATTTGCAACTCTTTCCGCAGCATTTTTCACTTCCACTCGCAGTTTCATGTTTTTTTTTTGAATAAAATGGCAAAGACCGGCAAAAATTCAGCGAGGCGCACAAAACATATAGTGTATTAACATCAAGATTAACATATAAATTCTGGAGAGAAATGCATTTGCATTCAGTGAGTGAGCATGTTATACTCCTACCTGTATTTTCACTCCTGGAAAAAAGTGCTACAATAGCCAGCCTGATAAGGCAAATGGTTTCCCACTGTAAGTTTGTTTATACTTTGTATTCATTATTTAAATATTAAATGTCTGTTGACTTGTGAATCTCTTTCCCAGTTTCTGGAACTGTTTGCACGCCAAATGTTGTTTTCTAATAAAATATTAAGCATTTTCATCTATGAATATTTTCACAGACAGGAAAAATAGTAGTGAGCTTCATTTAATCACATACAAATGGATTATTTCTGAATTAATACATATAGAAAATTTGATTATGTCGCATTCAGATTAGATGCCTTTCTCATAATGTACAGCAATAGAAGTTGCTAAATATTCAGACTTTCCAGATGGGGTACAAAAGGTCATCATCTCTATACAAAATTCTGTCTGAGGGATTATAAAACAAAATAACTCAAAACACTTTTGATGTTTTCCTCCACTTTCGCCGTAATTGGCCTTCATTAATAATACACCTATTGAGTAGCTTAAATTTTATAACGATATATTTGATTAGGCTTAACGAGCTGCTACAAAGTTTTTCAGAAGAGTCCCATCACACTTTTCGTTGAATGCTTATGTGCACAAATACGTATATAATTGAGTCTAGTCTTTTAAATCCTTATATATACGTGAGAGGCGTGTATATTTTAATTAGTACATTGAGCGTGGGTCTTCAAGGGTCGCTGATGAAAGGCGCTCAATTAGCTGAGGAGTGATTATGGCCTATGCACCCGACGGGGTGGAAATCTTACACACAAGGCGTTCTCATGATTGAAAAATCAATTACTTGCCTGTCACTTTCAGGTATTGATTGCTCGCATCTTATTTATGGGGTCATTTTCCCTTTCAGATCGTCCCCAAGAGATCCACTTCGCAACCGCCCGATTGAAAATGGTCCTCATCGGCTCAAACATTGCTTCACCCACTTCTATATCATGCCTTTAATTAAACTTGACATTTCCTGCAATATACATTACCACCAAGGGTGTATTCTCTAATTACGCCTTTAAAATTAATCATGAAAATAAAATTGACAAACAGCAGGTTTTCCATCTCCTAACCTTTTCATCCTTCACACTTCTATCGTCCCAGGAATTTTTACTCAAGAATCATTTGCCTCTGCTCCATTTTTTTTCTCTATCACTCCTCAGGGTTTTCTATACATTGCACAAAAGCAATTTGAACAAACATTTCTCACCTCCTGAAATATTTGTAAAAATAAAAGAAAATTACAAGGATGTTATTCAAAGAATATTTACCAATGTGAACATTTTCAATCTTGCATGGACATGCATATTTTATTCCAAGAACTTTATCAAAGAATGTTTTATTCTTTTCCTTTGCAGTTGAATAATCAGCTTAGAATACTCTTATTGAATAAGTTTATGAGCATGCAAAGTTCAATTTCATGTATTGCATATATTCTATGTTATTCCATCACTCAAAAAGGATAACTAGAAGTTTTGAATTTTCAAATGCACTATTGCAAAGCAAATTTCAAGTTTTACATAAATTTGCTTGAATGCATGTTTCAGCGCAGAGCTCAGGGTGTTGGATGAATGGAAATATCTGCGATGGAATTGATGCAATGGGTGCAATATTCGTCTAAATATTATCTCTCACTTAAAGAATAACAAGAAAAAACTTGATGCACACTGTGAATGCTCATCCATTGGTAAATTTTCTTATGTCGGGAAAATGTGTACAGCATTTGAGTAAGATATATGATATGTACAATAGAGAAAATTTTGCAAAATGCTCCATATACTATATGAAGGTATGTTATATGCATTTCGATAGCATGAAAATTTTATTCAATTTGGTTTGGAAATGCGAGGATTATATTTTATTTCACACCTAAATGCTGTTCTTTACCAGCAAACTGTACGATTTTGCATACGTGATGCGAGAATGATTGAGGGAAAAGCAATATTCAATAAACTGGAGCATCCATCGTTCTGCAAATCACTAGATTTCACCGTGATATTTATTGTGTTACATTGCAAAATGTTCAATTCATCTCGATATTTCTCAATCTGCCTTTCGTGTTGCCAAGTCAACTGTTTCTGACCGATTCCTCACATCCACCCATCTTCTATCGTCCCAAAAGATATTGGTATAATAATTTAGCCAAAACAGCCAATAAATAAGAAAAATGAATTTTCACTGACTCCTGCGGAAAGTGTATTAGAATGAGTATTTTTTTTAGGAAAGAGAAGCTACATATATCGTTTGAAACCAAAGGAAACAGATTTTCGATATTCCTTTCGAGAGCTGTCGCTTTATAACAAATTCATGAATATCGAAATTTACATGCAAATACATTTTATTTTTCATGGAAAACCGAGAGCTGAAAAATTCAGTCAAGACTCAAGCCCTAGAGACAAGTTGTTTCGCCGTACACTTTGCACGTTCATAAATTCTGTTGAATTCTAGATCTTAAATATGATGAAGTTCTTTTAACGTAGAGTTCGAAAGGTGCCGCGGTACTGTGAAGATGGTGACAACGCAATTCCTGATTTACTATTTTTGTCACAGTTGCCACAGGATGCGAAAGGTTCGTGTAAAATCAGGTTTTCGAGTGAGATTATTCAATTCAATCTAAATACAATTCGAGAGGTTTTGGGAAAATAAACAGTGTGAAGGGAATTTTCTCTAACTTTAAGAATACCTTCCATGATAGTTATCTGAACAGTGGAAATCATGAAATAACAAAACGTTCAGAACAATTCCTGTTGTAGGAGAAGTATTATAATTCTAAATGAAAATCAAATAGATTATTGAAATATCTAATATATGTTTTAGCGAAAAAGCATGAACCCAAATTTTGGTCGTTAATACTTAAAGGGATGTTTAAAGAGCATCTTATACATATACAACATAATATAACAAATTTCACTTGTTAATTATATTTCTATGGAGCAACATAACATGTTATGTATGGATATTTTGTAGGAATCATAAAATACAGCCTAAAACTACCATATTGTTGCTCAACTATGGAAAAGGGTGTAATTTGCATTGAACAACAGCTATAATTTGCCCACATGTGTGTTCTTCAACCAGGACCACTCACTGCATAAACAGGACATGTCCTACAAAGAATTACGATCCATTTGGCTCTGCATCACTGTATGTCTCTCCAACGTTCCCCATTTGAAAAATATTCATTTACGCGCAATATTGAACTCTGATCCCCTGGAATATTATGACATGAAATCCAATCATCAACTCGTATCCGGGAAAGCTTAACAGTTAAGCGTTGGGAAATGCAAAACAGAAACTCTCAGCTCAGAAGGTTGAGCCTCTCAAATATCCATTTCTTGTGTATTATTCAAGCACTTTTGGGGGAATGTTTTTTTGGAATAGTGGATGTAATCGGAAAGTGGTATTTGGCTGAGGGCATAGTTGAAGGTGTATACAGCTTGCACGTTCCAATGAAATGGAAAAGCCAGCATCGGATTGTGTAGAAAAAACAGCCCGTCGAAGGCAAAGTGGCGTGTCTTAGAAAAATAGGAAAGACAAAAGCTTATGGAGCTTTTAGGCTAAAAGGCAGATATGTATATGTAATTATCTTCTATATATCTATACAATGGTTATTTACACATTTGCCAAAACCCTCGGGGAATGATATGAGATGTACACGAGCATAGGCATCATAGTGAAAGTACACACAAATATTAAGAGCAGCACTTTGCGTGTGAGAATTATAAATCATATTATGGATTTCTAAGGACTAAAGAATAATATTTGGTGAGACTAAGAAACAGGATACGCTCTCGACGTGACTTTAAGTTGATATTTAGGCAAATTCTATTATGTACATAGATAATGCCATTGAATAGCAACACGGTAATATTTGTAGTGGTTAATTATGCTCATACTTCTCGAATAATACATCACCAGAATATATAATTACTCTCAGCTGTTGTCACCGTAGTGAATTGTTGTCAGACTGATTCGAAGGGAAATTAAAATGAAAACATTATTTTGGTTCATTTTCAATGTATCAAATTTACATAAATGATATGCTTATTTTATAAAAATATATTGTCAATTTTTTTGCTTTTGAGTAGATGTTCAATGAAGTAATGTCCTTTAATATTTGTCTATATTCTTTAGTTATATTCATTAAGCAAGAAATCACGCAACTTCGTCAAAGATATTCTTCAAATTGTTGATGTGTATTGATAAATCGAAGTATCTCGACTCTCGAACCCAAGAGCCGTGTGTGTAATTTAATTTTCCTAATGGTTAGTAAAGTGATGTAGAAAGTTTTCCACTCACACGTGGAGATATATATTTACTCGTCGAAATGTGAATTACGATATTTCATAACTACGAAGATGAACATTCTTACGCCTCTTTTGAGGCGCCGAGAAGGAAGGTTTTAGTGTCTTCAAATCAATTTTGTAAGGTGAAAATGTGAGATGGCGCAGATTCGTAGCAATAAAAGGGCTTGGTGGGTAATTGCAGAAAGTTGTGATACACATGCCAACAATATATTACAATTTTAATGAATCCTAAGAATTTTGGCGTGCGGTGTTTTGTTGAAAAAGCATAAATTTGTGTTAAAAAGTTTTCGTTGCCGGAAAAAAGAACGGAAAATCTGGTGTTAGAAAAACACCCTTCAACATTTCAATGTCATTTTTAAATGGGCTATAGTAAATTCTATATTAAGTTTAAATGGAATTTTTATGTTTTCACCTTTTAGACTCATATCATCATGTTCATGTGGTGAGGCGTATGTTAGCGGTATACCATGTCATACGTGTCATACAGAAAAGGTATCACACTGTAGCAAAATTGAATGTTTCAGCATCATACTCTGTTCGCACCAGATTACAAATAACAAATTTTCATGGGTATATTGAGATTGTTGCAAATGTTAAGCTCTCATGCAAAAAATGGACCCATAAATCAATTTAAAAATTCACATGTACGTGAATAGTAAAGATCCGTTAGACTGTTGTTATATTTTCTGCAGCATAACAAATTGTGTAAAATGTGTGTTGTGAAAAATCATTCTTTTAGATTTTGTTCCTTTGTTTTTTCAATTGAAAATTATTCAGCAACTTCAACCAGCCAGAAGGTTAGGTGAAAAATTATGTCTATACAGGTACATTTTACGTTGTGAATGCGAGTAATATAGGGAATGATAAATGAAGTTTATAAATAAATTATTTGGGTTGAATTGCTTCTTCCCATTTTCATCTTTCCCACCTCGCATTCCCTTCCAATTTTCAAGCTTCTGTCGAAGATACTCGGGTGTGTATGTACATGAATATGTCCATAAATGTCTGCCTTAAAAGAGACTTGCAAATTATATTAGCAAAATTAATGGAAATACCGTGCACGTAAAGTTACTCTGTCACTTGGAAAAAAAATACAGAGTTTATACAAATATTCATGCAGTGAAAAGAGCCATGAAGGACCATCGTTCCAAGAGAATAACTTGGAAGTATCGCGTTTGCAACCATTCTTTTCCATCTCCCTCCACCATGTTGGCTGGCAAGTAAAGCTAAAGGCAACTTTACCCAATTTTCAGTATGAGATAAAAGTGTTGAGAGCAAGTACGTGATTAGTTTACTTGAAGAGTTTAGAAGAGTTTATCGCCATTCAAGCAACTTTCTATGGTGACATGTTTTAGCTGGAAAAGAAGATTGTCTTCTGACATACCAATCAGATTGATCCTTTTATTATTACAGGACAAGGATGAAAACAATTAATTTAACTTGAACATCGATATTTAGTCTACAATTTTATAAATTTCACGACTGTCAAAGGAAATTGTGTGTTTTCCACTCTATCCACGTCATATGCTTTCGAGCTTTTAGAAAGACCCCAATATTCTACTATGTTAGCTTTTGACTACAATTGGAATATGAATGCAGAAACTGTAGCGAGAACATCTCAATATTGTTAATCTCTACGGAACATTATATAGTGAGATATGATACACACGGCGGTCACATTGCACCCCAACTCCATTAAATGCGATAAGAGGCTTATGAGCAACTGTTTATACTAAAAGTTGCACCATGAATAAATTGAGCAATGCTAAAAGGTCCCCAAAGCTTAAAGAAGCTTTAGATGTTCTCAGATTGTTCTGAGAATCACTTTAGAAAATATGACACACACAAAGAAATTCCACACTTAATTGTTCATGAATGTGGATGTCGAAATGATTTGAACTGAAAGTAGCTCAGTTATATACAACTGTTATATGTTGACAACTTCTCTCTAGCTTATCTGCGTTATATTTTTTTCATTACATTGAGTCCATCTCATAAATATATCGCTGAACTTTTTAAAAAACCCTCAAACTATTACACCACAGCCCAATGTTTCCTTTTTCCCCAAAAGAGCTCTTTTATTCGGAGGAATTGACAATGAATTTACTGGTTTTTTTATTTGTCTGATTGTATGCTGGTGCGTGGTTTTAGAGTATCTGGGGGGATTTAGTACGATTGAAATTGCTGTTTGGAAGAAAAACAAAATTAAATTTGGATAGAATTATTGAGTCAACAAGGGCATAAACATCTCTTGGAAAAACACAAGGGAGTACAGAGAGGATTTCAAATCTCGCCACATTGTAAGGGATGGTATTTGTCTCTGAAGATTTACCGTACGTCAACTCTGATTGGACAACACCTAAACTCTGAAGATCTCAGCATAAATTCGGCACGAAGAAATAGGTCCGGCACTTGGTACAATCTATGAATTTACTTTAAGCCTCAATTCAGATGGAAAAGTGTTGATGTTTCGTAAAATAATATGGGATTTTCGTCAAAATAAGGCATGGAACTTGTCATGGATTTTTCATGTTTACACTTTACTCAACGTGGTCTGCATAAATATACTCAAGCACTTCCTTCTCTCATGGGATAAGGAAAACGGGCAGGAAATTGAATTCCACGGTATAAAATCCTACTGTGTATACGCGTAAAACCGCTGAGAATAAAATATTCACTTATTCTTCGGCCACTCCTTTCACCCTCAGCGTCAACACACATCTTTTGATACCTCCCGTGAATTTTTCAATGGCGAAGACGAGCACAAGGACTCTTTACGTCTTGATATCGGCAGGAGTATATCTATTAGAGATTGCGGCATAATTTATTCTCAAGGGGTGGAACTTTCTATTTGTGTACACCCTCGGGCGAGACTTTATGCGATACAGGGGGACACTATTGAAAAGCACTCGGGATTAGTTGGAAAGCCGAGAGAGTGTCGATACGACTCAATAAATCATTATTTGTATTGAGCAGTGTGATCCCCAACAGAGGCTCAACGCACAATTTGCTGTGTCCCTTCTGCTTAGAAATTGCTCCAAGGATCACAGAATCGTTAAATTTCATCCCAAAGCTAATATTCATACACAATTTGCCTTTGGCAACATGATAAACTTGGAAAAGAGTCGGGGAATTTAATAGAATTACACAGAGATTTATCGAGCAAGCAAAGCATAAAAGATAGCTAAATTAATTTAAATCTAAAGTTTATTCTAACTTAAAAACGAAGTCGAGTATGACCATTTTTTTGGTGGAGAAATCGGACTTTAAACCCAAAATGTGTTGCAAACAATAGATAGATAGTCTAGAAATTTGCCAATGTTGAATATGTAGATCTGAGAAATAATGTGAAAATTTGTAACACTTCGCTTTTAAACTCACTCAGCATAGGTTAATTTGAAAACATACAATAACCAAATTATATTCTAGGAAGATAAAATGAGAATTTTGTGTTGTTTTCTTTGCAATGGTTTTTCTGCGTTTTAATATAAATACATACACAAATACCCAACACTCCACAACTCAGGACGCCCCTTCAATATTACAAATATGGACTTTGGTGATGCTTGAATTCTAAATGAAATATCAAATTCCATGGTGGAATAAATCCGGCAGTGTGTTTTTCCACCCGAAGTATTATTACATTTCATTGTTCCGCCAATCTAATACTGTAAAAATATCCCATACGGTGAATAATGAAATTGGAACAAAAGATGTAAAGGGAAATTTGCGATGAAATGTAAAACACCCATGGGTATATTCCTTTTTTTGCATTACGCCTTTTGCTCTCATCAGGAATGAAATTCAATTTGCTTCCTTGTTGACTTTTTCACCAATTCTTATGCAAATTGATTCAGTGTGGGATCAATTAAACGCCTTTAATGCAATTTTCTAGCACACTGACATCTCTTTGTCAAGTCTTTGATACCGGAGGAATTTCACATCCAAAGGGATGATTGAGTAATTTGATTATTACAATCAATAGAGCTCATCTGAGAACAGTTGGCCACTTTGTCACAATATTCATCTTCTTACTCTATTGTGAAATGAAATAGCACCGGAACAGATGTTCTCCGAATTAAATTTTAGTTTAGAGTGGGATCAGATAAATATTGTAGCTGGATCACAGAAGAAACTCGCTTCTCGCTTAATAGTCTTTGAACCTCGAAAGGGCTGTTTTTAGGGTGAGGAGATGGAAGTAAAATCAGCTCTTCAGTTCCATTAACGAGTAAATTATTTAAATTGCCAGAATATGGTGAGAATCTGCGGAAGGTGTTTTAATTGAATTGCAAGTTTCATTTAACTTCTTTCACAGTTGAGAAAGCTCACCCATTTGCATTGAAAATTAGCCAATAGAGTTCACACGAAACAGAGGCAAAAGATGAGGAGACGAGTGAAATTGACTTTGTAAGCTCAAAACTTAATGTTTTCACGTGTAATTGGAGAAGTTATGTTGTCAGCAAGCTCGAGTGCTTTCAATTTCGCTGGGAAATCAATCACAGACTTTAACTCAATTTCCATATCAATGAGAAAGTGAAATGGAATGGTGCAAAAACTGACAATAGGATTTAATAGTGGGTGAAGGAGAATTTCAGTGGGAATTAGTAAGTTGAACACTCTGGAGGTGTTTCGCTTTTCGTTGAATATCATAATCTATCTACAGTACCTCGTCTAGTGCCTCTTGTAAATTCATTAGGTTTTCCATGGCTGCAGATGACAAGTTGCCACAAACATCGATATGGTGGGAGAGGTATTCAATTCTTCAACTTCACTATGAGTTTTTGTTGCGCCTTTTCACGATCCACTTTCCCCATTCATTGCATTAATAGACCCTTGCATATCACATTGCTGGATGTATTAAGTGCTCTGGCATCGAGCATGTCCGAGGGAATAGTAACTGAATTATCATCTCTATGCACGAAGATGGTGAGGTGGAACGTCCTGGGCGGCGTGGATACGAGAAAATGCCGCAACCACACCTAATTTCCTTACTTTCTCACCATGTCATCACACTGGGGAGATCACGAGGGTGGCAGAGTTCTGCATTTCGGTCACAGAGACATGCTACAAGCACTGGGGGATTTTTACGACTTGTTCCTTTCGCACCCAAGCCCACACCACCTCTCCGGCTGGGCCTTCACCAAAGTGACACCATCATTTGTAAACGTCCACACTCAGTTGGGAGTTGATCTGACTGGTGGCCCCACCAGTGGACCATGTTGGAATAATTTCTGTTCCACATCGGACACCAAAATGAGGCAAAAAGTGACAAATCACCCAGTCATTTGTCAGTCACACTCAATAAATTAACAGTGGTATGCAGAGAGAATCTCTTTGGCACATTCCCTTGTCCAAATGCAACCGCAGTCGTACTTCAATCGTCTCAGCTGAAGCCCAACCGGCACGACCAAATTCAACAAGGTTCCGTTAAATACTGACGTTAGAATCTGTTCGAGTGTATTCAAACCAGAGAGGTACAGCTTTCAGAAATCAAGACGCATTTGTGCGCAACCGCCTAGAAGCTTCTGTGGTCCTCCTCATTCCCACGAGTCGAAAGCACACTTTATGCACGCTATATTGATGCGAGAATTTAGTCTTTTTGGATGGCATGCATTTTTCTCCGCCTACCCTGTGACCGCCTGCGATGCAGCGCATTATCATAGCGATTTAATAAAATAATTTCCTGTCACAAAATTCTTCCTCCCTGGGCAAAATAAAATTTTCCACCATTGAGATTTTCTTTTATCATGATTGATGGCCAGACTACATACTCGAGTAAGCAAATGCATGTGAAGAGCATATTCAACAAGTTATACATTTAGCGTGCGCTCCCCATTGTGCAAAGTTGTATATAAAAATTGCATTGAGATATGGAGTGTCGCAAAATTGCTCGGGTAAAATCTCGGAAAGGGTGTTTTGTAAGAATGGCGCAGGGAGAAATTGCGTTCAACGATATTTTTCAGTCTCAAATCAATTTCTTATTTTGCTTTTTACCTCATATCCTGTCAATAGTGAAATTTTATATAAAATAACCCAGTTTTATAAAGAAGTGACAGACAGGTGCTTAAATAAATAAATAACGAAGAATACTTCACAAAAATCCCATCGAGAATCCCATTGACTTTTCTGTGCTTTTTGCACCTTCTGATTTCAGGAAATAGCGTAAATTTTTCAGATGCCGGTAACACGCAACTAGTGTACGTGATTGTTGGGGAAAGGTAGCCCATAAGATTATGTACAGATTCAATTCAATGATCCTCTGAGACCTGTATATTTAATAGTACTCCCGTGAGTAATATTGCGCAGATAAGAGCTTATCGACTAGAACGTGCAAATGGGGAAATCTTGAAGGTGTTGGTAAATGGATTATACGCATATTTTTCAATTTCTATAGAATTTTTCCTCTTTACGAGAAGAAAGAGAAGTGTAGAGTTGAATTTTCTGCAATGAAATGAGTCTAATAAATTGCAGATAAATTGCAAGCCCTTCTTCATCATTAAGAAGAAAGAGAAAATAAGCAACTCCACGGCTTGTAATATACCTACATGTAAGTATCAACGAGATTAAAAGTGTATTTTCCAAGCAATAAAATTCATATAATTTTTATATGAGGATGACTTTCTCTTCTTTAAACTCGAAGTAATGGAGCAATAGAATGTAATTTTATGGCTATAAAAGTACAAAAGAATTACTTTTCTCGGCACAAAACGTCGTAGAACTGAATTTCACGCAGCGACTTCAATTTGTCATATCAAAAGAGAGCTTTTAATTAAAGGAATTTCTTCAATATCTGGAAAAAGCGAGTCGGTATATAAATTTGCGAAATGATTTGTGAATATATAATTCTCCAAACATGCCTGGGAACAGAAATGTTGCTTGTAAAGTAAAATTATGAACTAATATTTTCCATTTGAGAAATCTTTAGAGAGGTTTCCCGTATTTGCCATGCAATAAAATTTCACCTAAAGCTAGGAAATACATATAAATATACATCATGACGACCCAGGGAAGTCGTTAGCATTTGGAGGAAAACACTCTCCAATCTACAGTTAAAAATAAAAACGTGACTTTCTTGCGGCACTATTCGGAAATGTTTTTGTGCGATTGGTAAGGATTTTTATTGGATAAGAATAAATGAATGGAAGATAAATCACCGTACAATCAGAAGGAATAATAATCAGAAAAAAATATTATAGCAACATTTCTATATGGGGAGTAAAGATGAAATAGAACCATTACTTTAGTTTATTTTGCATTTGAATTTGTCAATCAGTAGAATTGGAATACGGAATTCTGACCCATAAAATGCTGTATTGCATGATTTTGCGATATTATTTATGGCGAAAGGAAAATATTCTTGCGATTGTTAATTTTATGCACAAGACCATGAAAAGGATATATTTGTCATGCGGGAAAAATATGTGACATTTGTGAATTGACATTATTTATTTAGTATATTTCCCATGACAATAAATTTATTGCTGCCCATTCATTGATTTTGTTCACGATTTCTATCAAACACCCTATTCAGTATTGTTTCCACATTCCTGCCGCCTTACTCATTAGTCATATTAAGAAATAGGCCTTGAATAATTAATGTATCAAATTACAATCTTCTTAGCTGTCTTGTTAGGTACAAGGTATTGAGAGTAGAATGAAAACCTAATAGTTAGCTAGTATAGGCAGAATAATTTGTAATTTGATATTGATTTTTCCACCCCATATCCAGTCTTGCTGCGCTTTCCGCGGGTGGTTTCTCGGCAGAATACTAAATGTCAGAAAATAATTCCAATGAATTAAAAATTAATCGAGAGCAGACAGTGTAATAATGCATTTTTTTTCTCAAAATTCTCTGCAGGCAATTTGGCAAAACTGTCTTCAGATGAGATTTTTGCCAAGAAAGTGTTATAAAATCATAATTATTATTATATAAAAGTACAGTATCATTCAGAATCAATTGTCAACGCGGCCTATGTAAAGGAAAATGCATATAAAATGCAATGTGGAGTAACTTTCATGAATGCGAAACAACTTTCAATAGCCGGAAAAAGAGAATCATCTTCCTCTGGGGAAATAAAGTTGCTCATTTTTCCAGTATATGAACCACAGTGAGGGAAGTTGTGTGCAGTGTTATTATGGATTGTCGCAGCAGAACCACCACGAGCTTGTTTACAAAAAAGTTTCATAGCTCTTAATACCATGGGAACAACTTTGCATATGTACATCGAAGCCAACGATTTTAATGGATGTATATAGACATTATTTTGATAGATAGTGTTAGAACTTTTTATTATAGGATTCCATAAAACAATCAATGAATCGATGCGCTGTCTATCAGGGAAGGTTAATTGATTGAAGAGGGTTATCAGCGAAATTGAGTGGATTATGTCTATAATAATGACTGATAACTTCAGACTTTGCATTAGTAAAATTATGTGCCGTAGATAATTTTTGCATGGTGAAAAATTCTGTAAATTGTTGAATTCCCATATGAATTTTAAAATATCTTTCGAGAAGAAAAGTTCTTCTGTAATGTGTGTTTAAATCCTTTTTTTCATTTTGTTACTTCTAGCAAAATGTAGAAGTTTCTGCAATGTAAAGTTTAATCTTGAGGGAGTTTCTAGAGTGAAACTTATATGGGTCAGTTCACCACAACATTTCAGGTAGATTTTAAGAAAGTGTAAACAATATATAGAGGGTTGCCTAATAGTATTCGGTAATCTTTCTGCTATTGAAAAATAAAAGTGAGACACCTGATATTGAAGTAAAACATACAACGGAAAATCAAATGTAGTTTTATGACTTCTACTGAGTAGGTGTAAACTTACTAAAAAAAAGTTGCACAATGCCAAACTTTTCCAACATACCGCACAGTGTATCTCAAAGTTTATCCACTACAGAGGTTTCCCACTGAGAATAGTACATTGTAAATTTACTGGCAAGACATTCAGCATTCAACAACATTGTGTTCATTCACTTAACAAGATATCAAGACAAAAACCCTATTTTCATTCTAGAATGCAGCGGGGGTGCAAGAAATCCATTCTTCTAGTTGTATTAAATTTTAAATGTGAAACTCTGCTTCAAGCAAAAATAAATCTTCTCTCTTTTACATAAATGTTCTATATGAATATAATAATTAATAATCCCTAATTCTATGTATAGATGTTCCCATGTAAGAACACAAGAAATGGTATTCATGTTCAGAGTAATTTACAACCCACATGCTTTGTGTTTTTCACGATATTTTCCGGTATACTATCCATATAAGATATGCAAGTGGCATCGCAACAAGAATGGTTATTGTTCTACAATATGTCATAAACATTTTCTCTGCACAGTTGAACGACATTTCAATTTCTTTGCCCAGCAAGTGATTGGAATAGGAAATGATGTTAATACAACCATTCTAAAACAATCTGTTTTTTGTAACAATTTTCGTTTGTTAAATTGAAGAATCTAATCATTCAAGAGGTTTTTAGAAGTCTAAGCTAAATTGCAAGTTTACCATTGCAAATACACTTTAACGCGTCAGAGCTTTTAACACAAAAAATTCTTTTGAAACCATCGTCCTTTTCATATCTGTATTGAAAGTGTGACAGTATGCATTGTGCCTCTTTGTCTGGATTGGACGCAAAGGATCCGTAACAATGAATTGTAATAAATGAGCAAACACAATTTAATAAATGGCGTTCGTAATTGTTTTTTGGAATTCCGCAGTGTCAGTCATTGTCAGCAGATAGGAAGTGAATGGGGGAAGCGAAGGATAATCATTTGGGATTCTTATGCTCCTGATGCTCTATGAATTTCATATAAGAAACGGGACGATTTTAAAAAGACATCTGACTGTGGTGTCGGGAAAATGGGAACCCGCCGAGGGCGATTAATCTTAATTTCACCCTGTAATTGAATTCCATCATATCTAAAGCGCCACGCTAAATTCTATGGAATTAATTTTAAAGACAAGTATTTTACACGCTGAGCTCACTGTAATTTGTTGCTCTCTGATATCCGTATAAACATAAAAAGTGTGCAGTAATTTTTTTCTTCGTTAAACAAAGCTTTATATGGAATGAAAAAGAATCGGATATATTAAATTAGTAATGAATCACGATTGGAATCATGTAGAATACGTTATGATATCACAAGTAAGTTTTTCCCGTATGATACCAATTTGCAGAGCACAAACATTACAAAATTGAATTTTAATTAACTTGGCTTTTCCCATTGGAATCACAAAGAGTAGCCGATTCAGTAGGGAAACATCGAAATATTGAATTGGGGTTTTTCTGCACATTTTTTCTACAACACAAATGAGTAAAAGGCTATTAAATGTTAATTAATTTCTGAGTTATTTTTTTTTAGAATTGCACTATATGTTGGAAATAAAAAACACGGTAAGCTTGAAAATTTTATCAGTTCAAGCTCGGCTGTCGTATTGGATTATAGTAAAGAGTTCATACTGTAGAAGTGTTCAAAAATGAAGATTCTAACTGCCATTGTGATTTTTACTCAGTTATTATGTGTAAGTATTAAATTATTATATAATAAATTAATGATTCTGATAACAACATTTTCATTAACAGCTTTTACAAGCACTGATGATGCCGATTGATCCCCAAACTGTGAGTTTAAGGTTTGAATCATTTAAATATTCATTACTTGTGGCTCAACTCCTTTGCAGCTTCCATCCGCGTGTTGCGGCTATCCTCAGTTCCAAAATCCACGACTTATCCAATGGTGTCGGAGAAAATATCAAACATCAGGTGAAATGACGCCTTCTACTGAAGGTGTAAGTTTGTTAAATATGTTGCAATGTATCTCTTTTTGAACAAATTTTAGAAAGTTCTCCAAATCTATCTGTTTTATGATTTATTTTAAATTTTCAGTGCTCCCATGAGTGTTTCTTTAATACAAGCGGAATTTGGCGTGGTGAACAACTCGTGAGACCTGCAGTTATGACTGCTTTAACGAGATTTGTTCCAACGCAATGGAAGCGTTTGCTGTCATGGAGCATTAACTTCTGCATTCCTCGTTATGAGTCTTTGCCACCAGTTCCAGTGAATCCTCTTAGTCGGATGTTGGTTACTGATAACTCTAAATGCAACAAAGGTCCTTACCTATTTATAAATTGCATTGCTGATCAAATTTTGCGTAACTGTCCTGCCCAAAGATACCGTCAAAGTAAGTTTATGTTTCATTCTTCTATACTTTTTAATATTCATTTTTAAAACTCCCACTATTTGTATTTCAGCACCTGAATGCAGAAGCATGCGTCAAACCATAAACGCAATATATGTTTAATCAAAAATATTCAATTATCTTTCTTGGTTTGTAGTAGAATTAATACGTGATTTTGTGTTTCAGTCAATTGTTTTGGAACTTTGACGATGAAATTTGATCAAAGTTCCTTCTTGAATTTCCTCCCATTGGAATAAGTCAAATAAAACGTGAATTTTCAATTTACTGCTTATGCTTTTGCTCGTGCTTTCTAAATTCAATTTATATGTGTGTATATCAAAAATTTAACGTATGAGAAGTAAATTCGGCGTGACAAGAAGCTTAAGAGCGTGCGATATTTGAGCCGCTTCCGAAATAGAATTACTCTTCACAGTGTCAATTTGTATTAATAATTTAAAAATTGCACCATACAGAGCGTCACAACAAAAGAGTTATCGCCTATAAACGGGTATTTACATAATAAACAAGAGGTAGGATCTAAAAATAAATGGCGATTTTTATACGAAAGCTCCACCGAAGCACATCAGAGTATGTTCCTTCAGAAACTTCACTCATGCGAGTGCTCGAGCAACACCTCCGCCAGATTGGAATTGTTTACACTTCAGCATCCTGATTCAACACCGGTATCTGATGGTTACAGTCTAAAGAAGGCTTCTCTATTTCCTTATTTTTCACACAAATCCCCCTCTTCAACCACCACAAATTGCTTCATGAGTGATCTCGGTAGGTTAATCACATTTTCCAGCAGTGTTTGTTTTAATATCGCATTAATTTTCACACAAATCATCAATACCTATATTCACTATACGCTGTAAAAGCTTACACTTCCCACCTTACATATTGTATCTTGTGAATTTTTAATAAGATTTTTCTTTCGTCTTAAAATTAATGCATGGGGTTTCCCAATCTTGAAAGCTTTCTCTTACCACAAGACTGAATAAAAACCAAAAGTGGTTGACGAAGTAAATGAAATTTACATACCTTTAGTATAAAATCAATTTTTTATACATGATTATTATATGAAATGCAAATGAACCCATAAATTATATTATCGTATTGGAATCCATAAAGAGTGTGAAATATAGATCTAGAAGGTAGGCTTAATCAAGACTAATTAGGAGTGGTACCCAGTGTGTGTTAAAAGAGAAAAGCACTTTAATCGACCCAAAATAATTTTTCAATTAAAGTTCTGACAGGGGAGACAATTGATAAATTTGGAAATCTACATTATCAAGCTTTAATCCGTAAAATCCTTTTTGCAGCAAACATTGAAAGTATTAAATTTATTAAAAACATTGTGGCCAAATACATTATAAGAAAAATGTAGTCAAGTGCTTTCGGAGAAGATTTTCTCACGCCACGAAGTGACGTCGATTAAGAAACTTTGTAAAGATTATGGAAATAACATTCATGATTCTGTTCATGGCGCAAAAGTGGCCGTAGGGTCCTTGGACATCAATTAGCTCTTAGGGAATTTCACTTACCATAAATAATGAGCTCCACTTTATCCATTTAATTTGCTGATAATTCATGCAGACTCACTCTGCGATGTCTAATTGACCCTTCTGCGAGATTCATTATCCCTTAATCTTCATCATTTCTCAATCTCCACATAAATACATTTCAGACAATATTTATCAGTGACTTTGCTCTTGTGCGCAAACAATTAAAGAATACAATATTATGTGTATTATGGTATGTTAAAATCTGAATAAACAGAACTTTAATCGAAAAATATTATCTAGTTATCGTGATTATAGTCGCGAATGAAATTATTCTCTTTTAAGAATCTCCAACCACCAAAACGAGAAATGTCTATATTTAAAGAAGTGTATAATTTCTACTGAAAGCTTTTAAGAAGATCAAATATCATATTTCAACCTAATTACGAAATTAAAACTCTTCTACGAATAATTTTAACCTTTTTGTATAATTAAATTGTTTCAAGAACCGTTAAAGTTGACAGTCTGTGGATGCAAGATAAAAAAATTTAATATTTGAATATCATACACTATTACAAACTCTTACCAAGTTTCTAAATTCACAAATAGGAGAAGATTTAAACTTTTTCTCGTATACTATTTAAGTGGACATAAATGGTTTTTGCTCTCTGACGGAGTGTCGGGAAAACTCAGGTGAATTCTTTTAGAGATATCAAAATTTCATGCCGCTCAGACTAAAGCATAAATGTACATATTGCGGTTTCTACCTCGAAAATGTCACTAAAATATTCTTTTCTCATTATGTGGAGTACTCTTGAAGCATTTTGAAAAGTTTTGATGTGGAAATGGAATTGAGCGCTCTGCGTAATTTTTCTCACCACCGTTCTGGATATATGAGCAACGTGTGATGCATTAGCTCCATATTTTAAACATTGTGCAATCGCCAAGGTAATCGCACTGCTGAGAGTGGATGCACATAGATAGAAAGAAATGCAATAAATTATGTGAATTAATTCTCCAGTGCAATTCGCATATTATGCAGAGTTTTACATATTTGTGACCGCTTGTCTCATACGAGTTTTCATGAGAGAGTCCAATCCTTTCAACCGAATATTTCGCTGGTAGGAATTGAAGTCTGTCATATTAATTTAGTGTCCTGCTAGGACCAATTTAAATGTGACCAGACAGGACATGTGAGATTTTCGCTGCGTGGCCAAATTGTGTTTGATGTAATGATATGAAAAGAGGGACGAAATATCATGAAGTCAAAGCGAATGGACCTGTATTTGTCTGTTGGTCATTTATATATAGACCAACGCATATGTGCGTGGCGTTTGCCAAACATGTACTGACAATCACATATTCAGCAGAGAAAACCCTCGTCTTTTCATTTTGTTTTTCCCTGTTCTTCGAATGTGTGACACTTCTTATGAGATAAAATGCCTCTTTGCTGTTCTATTTGATTCTTCCACTTTAATTTACTGCCACACAAATTTGATGTGATTTATAATTAGGTCAATGAAAATAAAAGTGTAAAATTCATTAAAAAAAATCTTAAAGAAACAGATTTAGGTATTAAATATGCGCCAAAAACGCTTTCAATATTTTTTTATTAATTGATAACTGTCTCGTGCGTTGTGTTATTTGAAATATTTGTGCACATCAAGATATGCAATGCTCTATTCTGATGACATGTCAGCGTATATTATCCTCTCAACAGCAAATATCCGTGATTTATTATTATATTTCCCCCAAATGACGTCGAGAAAAAATTGCCCAAACTTCTGAACAGGCACTTGAATAAGCTCCAACTTTCGCTTTAATTCAGCAAAGTGTTGCCAACATGTTATCCATAGTACATAAGAGTTTGATGACTTGAGTGACTGTCAGATTTACGACAATATTCAATGGGAGAGGCATTGAGCTTATCAGATCAATAAATTTCCCATCCAGATGAGGAGCTCAAATCAAGGAGATTCGTGTCCTTAGGGAAATCTTTGACGGAAGCACACTTCATGGAACAATTCAGACAATTAACGACTCTTTGATCAAAGAGAACTTACATATGTAGACGATTACTGAGCAGGTTGCTTCCCATAGCAACATCTCCAGTCTCCACAAATATGCACTGTGGTAAACAAGAAAACCTTAACTTATTTTGTGCAGTGAATATATCACAAAGGGAAAGTTTTCAAATATCTAGTCTGGGCAGTTGCGGTAGACATTAAATTAAAATACTTTTATCCACAATTAACACCAACTCAATATCATATCTTTTACAAACTTGAAGTAGAACATGTCATTAGTCTTTATATGACAGGACATATGAAAGAAACTTACAAACTCATACTGACATTTATGTGGATTCTTGGTGTCAGAAATACCTGTCACTTTACCATCTTTTACAAAAGCTAACTACAAAACTTTGCACAAAACAGAGCCAAAAAAATGAGAAACAGAGTGAAAGTTTGAATGTAATCACTTAATCCGTCGCCGAACTAACCGTCTTCCAATGTACACAGAACAAACACATTCTTGTACATAAAAAACATGTATGTTATGCATGTGCTTCACAAAGCTCTGTCCTTTCTTATAATACATATGTTCATCTGGCATTTCTTGTTGAGATCTGTAAGCATTCCAACTCCCACTGAAAATGTGGCGTAAATTCGGGTTTCAGGTGTAGTAATTTTCAGGAATTTATTCCAATCTCTTGTCCAATCCCTTTTCCGTGAATTCAGGTTTGAGAGAATGGAATAAATAACCGAAGGTATCAGCATTCGCGACAAGAGATTTAGCTGCATTTGAATGCTCATTCAGTTGTGGAGCATTTTTGCGAAAAGCAAATATCCTGGACAAATAAATATTCAGCATGAAAAAGAAGGGATAACAGACAATAGCGAAATTGAATTCACGCCACCAATATCTCTTATATACCTCGGAATAATCGTGAGAATATGACAAAGCATACATAAAAAATGTCTTTCACATTTTTAAAAGCATTTTTTGAGTATTTATTGCATGCATTTATCGAGTGCTCGAACTCTCTGACGTCCTTTTGAAATAAATTTTTTTATACATGCTATTTCATTAAAGTTTACTGTAAAAGTGGAACAAAACCTTTTTCTTCACTTATTTTCTTATGAATTGAATACCAGGAAAAAAGATGAAACATACCATCGTCGAATTTTTACTTTATTGTAGGAGATTATGGAATGCTTCAATGGTTGCATCAATAATGAAAAATAATTGTGTGAAATTTTCCTTGGCTCTGTGCTTTATTATAGTTTGCTAATGAGAATATGCAAGCTGAATGAAATTAATTACAAAGTTATATGATAAGTTCCTTCGTTAAGAAATATACAGATGAGATATACCGTGCAATAAACTTTTATCAAGACATACGTTCACTCTTGTGCGCAAATAAGTCAATATCATATTTAATTATGCAACTTTATTGATTACCTCAATGCGGACACTTAAGTGCATTCATATCATAAACATTTGCAGTATGTTTCACACTAGACATCAGTAGATTAAATTTATTATACATATTTTTACTAATGCTACCTTAAGATGATATCGAGCGCATGAAATTACATTTATTTGGTTTTTTTAAAATTATTTTAAGAATCCCGGGCATTTTGCAACCTTAGTACAGAAACATAATCGAAAAATTTAAATAAATAACAATTATTTTTTTAATGTTTGTACGACTGAAGACCAACCAAATTAATTGATGTCAATATAAAAATATCAATTTCCGAATATGATAAATACAGCATTGTTTTCAAAATTCATTTAATCCATTTAGTCTACCAATCTTTAATCAATAAATTAGAACAATGTGATAGTGGAAAATAATTCCGTATAAATAAATATTTTGATAATACTTTATCTGCATGATTGTTAATACAATTGAATGTAAATATGCACAAATTCAGAATTGTTTTTTTTTTTCATATTGAATGGTTGTATCAATGGAATTATCCTTAAAATGCATTTTCATATTAAACTAAAGTGTTTTTAATATTAAATATGTTTCCAATTTTTCCACGTTTTTTAAGTTTGATATCTTTCCATGCGCGTAAAATTGCTTACAATGCGTGTAAAATGTGTCAAAATGCGTGACCTTTAATTAGGTGAAATCTAAAACGCAATATTGTTCAAAAGAGCCGCATTCTCTGGTGTCTTATTACGACTTTAAACAAGATCTGAAGTCAAAAAGAATTTTTATTGGAGGAGTAAAAATATGTATGCAAAGAAAGCACTTTTTATGCATGCGGCAGTGGAGAGCGCGTGGTGATGTCCTTGACTTGCTAGTTTAAGAATTGTACCCTGAAGGACACTGTATAGTGTCTGTTGTTTAGTCTATTGATTTCTCCTTAAGTCGCACTTGTTTACTCTCAATTTGCATCAATAGGTAAATGGTGTGTGCGATAAGAAATTCATATTGATTCTTCATTAACCTTCCATCAGTCTGTGCAGCACGGCTCAATTCTAGGTCATTACCATGTCACTTTTGGGTGGTTCTGGCGCTGCCCAGAAAGTTCTTAAATTGCCGAAGGGTTCATGATGTTTTTGCAGTGCCTCTCCGCGAGTCTTACAGTGCACATGATTCGGCGCGACTCCGAGACGGAAATTGGCGTATAAGGAAGTGTGTATGTGATAAAGTTACAATGCACAAAAATACAGTTCCCGGATCAAATTTGCGTTCTGTGTTTCTGGACGAGAAGCCAACTTTGGATATTACCACAGCGCGGAAGAGTATCACAGAATTGCAGAATTTCCGAAGCAATGGCAGCATCAGTAATGGACTGCCGCCTCCTGCCGTGGATGGTCACATCCCATTTCCACAAGTATTTAATACACACCACAATAAAAGTCCTACAAGCATTTGCCGGGGAGATAAAGTGCACTTGGAGTGTGATTAATGTACAACCACTTTTCATTTAATAAATTTGAGAGTAAATTTGCACCCAATACAAGTTACCGTGAGCAGTGAAAGTTGTAGTAATCTCTTGGGTGGGAATCAGGAATAATCTGTAAAGCTCAAACTCACGAAATTCTCACTCACTCAAAATTATCAACTGCGAGAACTTCCTAAACTGCCAGGTTTTGTCGATCTAAATTGCTTAAATCGGAATTTGTGGATTCTACGGGGTAAAATACGAAAGATTTTAATGATAAGTGACTTTTTAGTGAATGAAATGTTCTGAAGAGATTTGGAAAAAAAATTTACTTAAATCGTCAGGATTTTATTTATCATATGTACCCCTTCCATAGTACGTTGGATCTAAAATTGGTTCACATTCATGAAACTTTAGTTGAAAATTCCTTTAAAAAAACTTTCTCTCAGCCAAATTGAGTTTAATTTCCGAAATTCATTCCATGAAATCTGTCAATGCAACATCGCAACTCCTTTGAAATCCTGCGGTATTGAGAAGAAAATTTCACCTCACATCTCCTAATCTACTTATTACACGATCTACTCAAATCCTCATGCTTTCTCCACACATATCTCTCCATAGGACATCATTTATGAAAATGCCAAGCCCATTAATATTGTCCTACAATTTATGGGTGCTCTTCCGATCTCAAAGCCACGCCCTGGAGAAAGTGAATACCGACTTTCATCCCTTACAATGTTCTATTCTTTTGTGGTACTGGCGGCTCTCTTGGTAAGTTGTAGAAACTTGCAAATACATCTCCGTTGTGAGTGACAAATGTAATAAATGATTAACCAAAACAATTTCCAACTGTGCCACCACTTCTGGGCGCAATTCTACAACCACCAAAATTCACCAGACTTATGTGGTGTTCGTGGTGATCAAGCGGATAGCCATTGTCCGCAATCTGGAGGGGCGTTTTGAGGAAGCCGTAATCGCATACTTGTTCCTCGTCAATCTCCTGCCCGTGGTAATAGTGCCGATGATGTGGTACGAGTCGAGAAAGGTGGTAAAGGTTTGGAATCACTGGAGTGATTTTGAGGTACGTTGCTTGTGGGTAGAACAGTAATGGTACATTCTCACCCGGCGTCAAGTATGATTTATATTCGCTTTCGTCGTACCTGCGGAGCTCGAAATACTTCCAAGTTCATTTGTTTAAGAAAATACCACGGAAATCCGCTATAAGCTGAACTCTCTTGCGAACAATTTTCCAGTTGCTGTACTTTCAAGTCTCCAAAAGACCCTTGGCCATAAATTTAAAGATGAAAGCTCTGGTTATTGCAATAGTTCTGCCACTACTTGCATCACTGTCCGTTGTCGTGACGCACGTGACAATGGTACATTTCCGTATATCTCAGGTATGTAGAATCATCACACATGCTCTGCCTGTACTGACAATTTCACCTTAACTAATCGATTCCTATTCAATTGCGGCTTCTCCACAAAGGTGATCCCATACTGTTTCCTGGATACCCTGACGTACATGATGGGAGCTTACTGGTACCTATCTTGCGAGACCCTCAGTGCAGCTGCAAATGTTCTGGCTGACGACTTTCAGAGGGTAAGTTAGCAGCATCAGTGCTCAATAGTGGGCGTAATGTCAGAGAGCTCAGAGAGTAATTAAATACAAATAGTTTTCCTACCCACACTATCGGCATACCAATGCTGATGCAGTTTCCTTTCAACGGACTGGATTTAATGGCACTCACAATACCCAAAATGCAATAACATCCTGCACAGATTAACTTTGAATTGATTATTGAAAGTAGAGAGTTTTAATTTCACCCCTACAAGATATTTGAACAAGAATTTGAATCTTGGCTGCAAATTTTTAAATTATTCTGTATTGAAAATGACAACCTATCACGTCATTTGCAACATAAAGTAGTTTGACACTATGCGTATTGATTACCAAAAAGGTTTACCATAAATCTTGTTGTGTAGTTTTACAGTTTCTTCCCCATATAAGAAGATTATTACGAAATTTTTACGATATGCTATACAATTTTCACAATGTTTGGCCCTTTTCAGTCGTAAAACAGTCACTTTACTGTTCCCCAATATGAGACACTTTGAGCCTCAAGTTTGAGGACATTTAATGTACATCATGATTGCAACATAAAGCTGCCACTTTTCCGATAAATTGAAACAGATAAACTTTTGTATTTCTCAATCAGTCCGCACAACATTGCTTTCTGAGCTTTCTATGTGACAAAGGAATGCTGAGAATTCCTGGCATTTTTTTGGCTCCTAACAATGCACACAAGTATGCAGTGCAATGTTGAAATTTTCAAGAGATGTGCTGATGGAAAATGTGGAAAATAGTGGAGAAATGTGCAGCATATTTGCCCAGAGCCATGCTTATTTTAACCACAATTACGCGTTAGGTATGCAAGTGCGGGATGGACTCAAATGTTGTCTCATTTGCAATTACAAGGCATTGCGTAACATTGGACCGGCAGCTATGGTGGCGGAATATCGGTCCTTGTGGCTTCGACTGAGTAAACTAGCACGGGACACAGGAACGGCCACTTGTTACACATTCACGTTCATCAACTTGTACCTCTTTCTCATCATCACCCTATCGATCTATGGGCTGATGTCGCAGCTGTCTGAGGGTTTCGGGGTGAAGGATATTGGCTTGGCTGTTACCGCATTCTCCAGCATTGGCCTACTCTTCTTCATTTGCGACGAGGCCCATTATGCCTCCCACAATGTGCGCACCAACTTTCAGAAGAAGCTCCTCATGGTGGAGCTCAATTGGATGAACATCGACGCACAGACAGAGGTGAAGTCCTCCCCCAAGTCAAGAACGCCACTTCAGAGGATTTTCCAATTTCTCTTTTCGCATATACTCCTTTCATCCCCATCAAAATTCACCCTGTCACTGTTCTTTCAGATAAACATGTTCTTGCGAGCAACGGAAATGAATCCAGCCAATATCAATTTGGGCGGTTTCTTCGATGTCAACAGGAATCTCTTCAAGTCCCTTCTTACAACAATGGTCACGTATTTGGTTGTTTTACTCCAGTTCCAAATTAGCATTCCCGACGACACCGTCACTCAAACAACCACCGAGTTTTCACCCACGGAGAGTTCCAATTAAGCCGAGTTTCCAAGTTGTTGTTGTACAATTATATAATAAATGTCTCACTTTCAAATCACACTGCTAAATTATGTACAAATAAGTATATATATTAGCATAAAGACAGAAAATAGATATTTTCCATACGGAGAAAAGCAAAAACTCTTAGACAATTACATTGATTCTTCTGAGTTCTACTATTTTCACTTCCACACAATAAATATTTCCTGTCTGAAATTTCTAATTGGCGCCCATATATTTTAGTTGAACTGAACACTCTTTGCTCGTGCTTGCAGATTAATTACAATTGACCTGTATAATGTAATTCCAATGCAAAAAGCGATAACGATGTCTATTTGCATTCAAAGTGCCAAATTGATTGAAATTAAGCTGGGTTTATGGGCGAAAATGAATTACAAACGGTATAAACTATAATGAACTATTGCGCACTAAGTGATTACAAATCCATCAGTAAAATTAATTTTCTGATCATTCTCTATTAACATAAAACAATGTATTGTTAACATTTGTTCGTTCGCGCTTTAGAAATCATGTTTGGCATTCATACACAAAATTGAATTTTCAATAATAACTCGAGAAAACTCGTTATTAAAGTAACGAAAAAGCGGTATTATGGAGTGAAAATTTGCATGGAAAATATTTTGATTTTATTGTTTAGGAAGTGTTGTCAAGGAAAGCTATCATATTGTGAGCAGCTGATTAATGATTAGAGTGGCTTTTTCAGTGCGTCTACTCGAATTTTTATGTGGCGAAATGCGAGGGATATCTTATCAGCGGGAACATTGAGAAAATCAAAACATACGCCGCAGTGTGTGAAGGCATCACAAATAGATTGACCTGCATCAGACTCACTGATAAGCCATTTAATTCAATTGTATCTACAAGCGCAGTTCGAATCGTCTTATGGAGTTAAACTTGCATGTGTGTTGTTCGTCACTCACCCCAATGCCAGTGATTGCGAGAGTCCAGCAATGACAATAACGGATACCGCCTTATCTCTCTGGGGATTGTTGAGACATTTTTAAAAGCAAAAACTCTGGGTATTGATAGCCATTTTGGGATTTACTGTTGGGATCACTCTATCGAACTTCAGTCCATTCGTGGCTCTCTGCTAAACGAGATCTTACGACCGATTTTGTGCTACACAATCTGAGTTCTTGTCCCTGTGTGTCCAGTGTTATTGCGTTTCTTGCCTTTATCCTTTTTGTGGTGGATGCTGAAGACGTTTTTATTGGTATAGTGACGCGAGGTCACAAGTGCTGTTTTTGATTCCCCAACTCCGTCTTGTGAATTTCATTATATAAGTTTCCGCACAACTTTCTCTATACAGAGTAATGCCATCTGCGAAACGGGTACATTGAAAAGATCTTACTGATTGGATACAGCTCAGCTCTGGAAAAATATTCTGATATTTCATACTTCATAAAGAGCGGAAACTTTATTTTTTTTCTGTGCCGTCTTCTCCTTTTTACATCAAACCCACGACAAAATTCCCGTTCCACCCCTTTTCTTCGTCATCTCTATCCATATTCGTCCTGTTCTTCGTCCTTTTTGATTCTGTGAAGTGAAGGAGAAAGGCGGAAATTTGTGTGAAAGTTCGGGAAAGAGAGACGGGAGAAAAAATGGCACCGATTCTATTGCGCGGGTTTCGCTCGCTTGCCATGGGACGGCGGGTTATCTATGGAGATAGAATTATTTTGCTCGGGGGCTCAGCAAAGTATCGCCAGACGGATGTGTCCGTGCGCCACACTTCTGGTTCGTCAAATCTATGGCATCGAACCAACCAGAATGTAAGTAGAATCCTCCAGAGTTTCCCGTAAAAGAGTGTCAGTCCGGACAAATTGCATTACACTGATGAGAAATAATGAAATATTTAAAGATAAAGTGAAAATTCAACAATGCGATTTCACTCACGTATTTATTTATTGATCCGTATTACGCTGGGGGTTCAAATGCTACAATTTCCATCATGGAATAGGTGAATAATGGAGGAATGGGGATGGCAAGAGGGGGTTTGTATATTGATTTTGACACCAAAATTTCCCACTACTCACCCTAAACCGAGAGCTCCTTCAATATTTGATGCTCTGCATAGGGTGGAGGTGTATTTTCCACCTGGTTAAGTACAATAACGATGATAATCATATTCAGACCCGGAAAGGAGCTTTCCACCCACCATTTGTTTCAACACTATAATGTACAAAGTTCGCGAATATAAATTAGGAAGCACCACATATGAGAATATAGTGAGCCCCAACTCTCCACTGCATGAGCGGTCCTCTCTTCAGCACCATGAGAATGAGGCTCTCAAGGTTAAAATGCCAACGAGATCAAATTAAATAGAGGAGCACATCCTCAGTTCCAAATGAATTTCTCCGCTGCAGATGATGTGACTGAGGGTAGTAAAACGCGTGACTTTGTATTTGGACATATGTGTCAGACATATGTAATTTACAGTGCACAGTGTCGTCTATGTAATGGCAGTTTCCTGTTTGTGGATATTCTCTTGGGAAATATGTATGATGCTGAAGCAGCACAGTGAGACAATGTTGGTGTCGTCTTCGGGCATGAATATTTTGTAAACAACTCAATTTCATTCATTTCAAAACATTCAAGTACATTACTTTTTTTCCAACAAAGTCACACCACACTATGAGCAAAAAGTCTGGAGACGAAATAATAAAACATTACGAGTTTATGCTTCAATAATTTCCTGAATAAAGTATCGAAGTTCAATGATGAGTCTTTGAGTGTCATACACTTACTTCACTCCCCGATTCTTCCCTCTCTGGTTTCATTATAAGGAAATAACGGCGAAGGGTTAAGTTTGACTTGATTTCTCTCTTGATTACGAAGTTGAAGTGTTTGAAAAATCGGCAGGATAAGAAACATTAAAGGGAAATGCATAAAAACACATTCTCAGCATTCACTCTTATCTTTAGCCTTCCAATCACATTTTCTTTGTCATACTCACAAGCTGATAAGGTAAACACTCACTGCCGGCATGAAATTAACATGAGCAAGTCAGAATAATTAGGAGGTTTTTGGCAAATCAAAGACGGCTTTTATCTTGGGAAGGCAAGTCAATGCGACGATTTGAGAATGAAGTCTCACACTCTGAAATTTTCCACCATCAGTATTACATAGTTAGATATGGGTGAGTTGCTTATGAGACCTAAATACCCACATGTCGATGAAAGGGGTTTCGAAATTCTTTTTGGGGACACCGATAAAGTTCCAAGTACTTGATAAACCGTCCAAGATGCTCTCCGGGTGGAAATTTCCAGTGTGGAAAATTTGGGAAGTTTGTGTGTGGGAGTTGGAAAATTATCAATTTCATGCGTTGATGTAATTATATGAAATTTATTGCAGCAAATCAACCAGATGGAAAAGAGAACCCTACAAACAGAACGGAGGCCATCCCTATTTTCGGACCGGAGCCAACTGAAGTATGCCCGACGACTCGTGATAAAATTGGGTAGTGCCGTGATTACTCGGGAGGATGAGCATGGTCTTGCGCTGGGACGTTTGGCGTCCATTGTGGAACAGGTATGGATGCAAGAAATTCATTTGGAGGAGAGATATCGATTGAACTCCAGAGACAATTGAATTGCTATCTATTGGCCTTCAGTGATGAGATGAATAAATGTCACCACTGGCAAGATTACACTCGTCGCACCGATGAACCTGAATCTCGACCACTATCATATTATATATACCTGTAGGTTGCGGAGTGCCAACTGGAGGGACGTGACTGTATTATGGTGACGAGCGGTGCTGTCGCATTTGGAAAGCAGAAATTAACGCAGGAATTGTTGATGTCATTATCCATGCGAGAGACTCTCTCACCCAAGGATCACACCCGAGAGGTAATTACCATCGACAGCCCCTATTAAATCAGTAAACAGTATAGCGAATGAAGGAACTCTATACTGTTTTTGAATATCCACTTTGCTTATTATATACGAAAGCCCTAAGCACTGAGTTTTCACTGAAAAATTCATCATCCGCTGGTACGGAACTGTGCATCCAATATTCATATTGATGCCTATCACAGCTGGAATGAAATGAATTTCGATACACTGCAATAGTTTTTGACTTTAGCTCCATACATACATTTTTACGGTTATACTCATGACCTGACGCGTGCCTTGGAGCCATACTCACTGATTACTATCGGTATCTGCAGAGCCAGAGATTTTAGGAGTTTACTCACTGACCCATGAAACATGGAGAGTGGAAAAATTGCCACAGAACTAAAATGTACGGATGGAAAGGCATTCGGGGAGAAATTTTCCTCACACTTTATCAGTTACCAAGCGTAAGAGTTGTAAAATAATAATAACAGATTGTTGAACTTGAGATACTGTTATCACCAAATATGGTCGTTAAAGACATATCACCGAAATTTTGTGTTATCGAGAAATGTGTATCAGTTTCATTGTGTTTATTCGTAGTAAATACATGTAAAACTTTGGCTTGTTCCAGCCTGTTTGCTCTCATAAATCATTTAATTTATGATATGATGCCGGTATCATATATCTAAGAGTGTGCCAGGACCTCTATAAGGACATTTTTCATGCTTTCGCCTTCCTTTGCAGGATGCTGGGTCAATAGAACCTCGTGCTGCTGCTGCTGTGGGTCAATCAGGATTAATGTGAGTTAAGAACAATTCCAGTGTTGAAAAAATGGCAACATGAACACTATATATTATTCCTACAATCCTAATGAATATATCATGTATAGGTCACTGTATGACGCTATGTTCGCGCAATATGGGGTTAAGATTGCTCAAGTAAGTTGAAGCGAATCAATTGAATGACACAAATCAAATCAATATATGAACTCTCATCAATAATGTTATACTAAATTGAATTTTCCGCATCTCGCTTATTTCATGTCTTTATTCCTTGTTCTTTTCCGCACCCTGTGGCGCCCGCGGTGAAAGGTATTGGTGACCAAACCGGATTTCTACAATGAAGAGACGAGAAAGAATCTGTTCTGTACACTATCGGAACTAATAAGTCTAAATATTGTTCCGATCGTGAATACAAACGATGCGGTCTCGCCGCCAATGTTCATAGTGGATGAGGAAGTTACTGGACCCAAAAAGGTGAATTTCGCCGAACTTGCTTTTATGTGAAATTTGAAAAATTATTGCTCACTCAAATGATTGCCTGCACACAAATGCTATATTTTGCTTCATTCTCCCGAAAGGCAACTGCGATATGTGGAAAATAATCATGTAAATGGAGATTTTGCAATATCCTTAATGAGATACAATATGTGTATACCGGTTACGCCGATAGCTTTGTGCGAATAGGATTTTAAGCTAAGGTTTATGTACATTATCAAGTGTAATGCTTTGATGAACTTTGGAGAATGAAAGCATTTGTTATGTGTCATGGAAACTTGCATTGTGAATATTCAGGAAAGCCAGAGGGAATGAATTGATAGGATAGCGTTGTTGTATTGGCAGAACAAATTTAATCACCTAACTATAATACTGCTTTCAGGGTATTAGTATAAAAGACAATGACAGTCTGGCTGCTATGGTGGCAGCTGAAATTCAAGCTGATCTCCTGATTCTCATGTCAGACGTCGATGGCATTTACAATAAGCCACCGTGGGAAGACGGGGCCAAACTCATGTCGACGTATACATCAAATGACCGGAATGCTATACAGTTTGGGAAAAAGTCGAAGGTAGAGTATGGAGTTAAGCAATTTAATATATCATGAACTTCATGAATTCACCTCTCCAATCAACTGTATTAAAATTTCCACAAACTCTCAACAGTGAAGCAATTTGAGCAATTTCCAAATGCCAAACTTTCCTGCAAAATCTGTTCACCGAACACGGTATTCTAATAAAGTCCTTAGTCTGGATCAATTCACTCAATTTCATAAAATCTATGATGGCCAAATTGGGTATAAATTGGCCAATTGGCGCAAAAGTTAATAATCGCAACTTTCTTCTTATCGAACGTACGGCTTTTTTTGCTTCCCTCTCGCATTCTCTCATGCTACTTTAACAACTTCCATATACATTGATGTATAATTTCTCTATTACTCGCGGCAGAAAAGATATTTTGTCCCTCACACCCAGTCAATTCAAATACTCGCTGCCAGAAAAAAGAACATTTTAATCGTATGAAAGTTCATCTGACAAGAACTTGATGTAGCATCATGATGAATAATGTTTATTCTCTGCTCCAAACAAATGTATACAAACATTGAGTAAGTCGCTGGAGGGAGTAGGAAAAACACTTTTAATTTTATTAAGTATTCGTCTTTGTTCAACATGCAGTAAGAAAGTTCCAACATTTATAAGATGATGGGGATGCTGTGTATCTTGGCAGCCTCATTTTACTAGCGAAACCAGCGAGACATTATTCAATTTTTTTTTTTCAACGATAACAATCATGCATCCAACTAAGTGTTCAGACAATACAATGGAGGTCATCTGACCTTCTATTCCTCAATAAAAATAATTCAATTTATTTGGAAAAATTCTCTTGATATCTGAGAAGCTTGTTAAATTATTTCTTGCTCGTTCTCTATTTTCAGGTCGGAACTGGAGGGATGGATTCCAAAGTGAGTGCTGCTACGTGGGCGCTGGACCGAGGTGTGAGCGTTGTAATTTGCAATGGTACTCAAGAGAAGGCAATCAAGACAATAATTGGGGGGCGAAAAGTTGGGACATTCTTCACGGAAACTGGTCCGGGCAGCGGACAGACGGCACCTGTGGAAATTCTAGCGGAAAATGGTGAGTTTAAGCTCTCTGTTTCACCTCTCAGAGAGTGCATTTGCATGTTGTTGGCAAAGGTATTGTTTGCAAAATTCTTCTTTATACATTATGTTGCTTTGTTTAATTTCTGGTATTGACTCATTTGTTCGTACAAACTGCGGATGTTCAAAGGTATCACATATTATATTGTATCTTCGGGATATTTGCTCACCAGCTTACTCAGCGTTGGTTCTATGTGAAAAGTCTGTTTCAATTAATCATGGAAAATTCATCAGGACCAAAGTTTGTTCAATGCATTTCATCAATGTTGATGATGTTGATGTATGAGCTTATGGGAAGCGGAAGAAATCCATCCACGGTCTTTGCGGGTAACAAGCAAACTACACTGGGTCATGTGATTTCGCTTGTGATGTATTATTTGCTTGGAAGTTTCCAAATCTCAGAATATTGTGCATAAATTCATCTCTGAACTTTTCGGTACAACACGCTATATATAGACTGAATGAACAAATGTGTTTCATGCTGGACGAAGTGTCTTCACCCCCTCGCAGCCCGGCAAACTTTCAACTTATGATTGTTCCAACTATCCCAATTACAGCGCGCCTTGGCAGTCGAGTGCTCCAAAGTTTATCTGCAGATCAACGAGCGGACGCTGTGAATGTTTTGGCGGATTTGGTTCTCTCAAAGCAATCTTTCATCTTGGAAGCGAACGGAGTTGATCTCAACGAGGCGACCAAATCCGGCCTCGCGAAGCCCCTTCAGTCGCGATTATCGCTAACACCATCCAAGCTGAAGGGCCTCTCGGTTGGTTTGAAGCAAATCGCCGACTCCAGCCACAAGGTAAGAATACAGATATACAAGTGGAAATGCGCAGCCCACAATGAGATTACGATGGTTTTACCCATCCCGCCTCAAAATTACACATAAGATAAATTTAAGGTGTAATCTCTGCCCGGCTCTCACTCACTCACTCCTGATCCTTGAGCTAACATTACAAATTCATTTATAAAGATGAACCGGAGAAAATTTAAATAGACATTTCCGTGTGCCAGGCAAACTTTTGCACATGGACCCCTGACATGGGTTGTCTTTTGCCACACAGAGGAGAAAAATTCAATATGAAATTTCATTTATTTCAGCCTCAGAGCAAGAGCTCGTGTTGAATTTATATTGCTCACTCAATTTTGAACAAAATAATATTCCTAGTGAAAAAGCATAGAGACAAGAAATTCTTGAACACAATTGCCATCAAGGGAAATTTATCTAAAACGAAAAATTTCTACGTGAATTTGAATTACTCGACATTTTTGTCATATACATAAGTAATAGTATTGAATATTTTAGATTAAAAATTGATTATACGTTTTTTTTGCATCCTCAGCATGATTTGTGGTATTTTCATAGATGAAAAAGTGTCAGAGTGTGCTGAAAAGATTATGTAATCATTCTTAATTTTTTCTCATGTTTGTATCATAGATATATTCTAAAGGGTCGTATTATGTATATATAAAATGAGCACGGGGTTCGTTTTCATATGCATTCAAAAACTTAGTAAAATTTACTTTCAAACAATTGAGATTTTATCTCGTCTGTTTTTGAATTTACATCACATTCTACATCATGAAGATCATGAACGAAAACTGTGTGAATGCGAAAACACAAAGCATTCTTCTTCAAGCCACTCAAGAGACAAAAGAAAGAAATATTTCCCCCTGCATAACAGCAAATAGCTATATCAAATGCACGTTTAATATGTACAATTGGCCATGTCGGAAAGTATTTACACAGGTATGCCTCTCCTCTGCATTGAGACTGCACAGCAAAGTAGAGCTCAAGACTCTCTTCCTACGATGTGTCATCCAAGCGAGAGATACAATCCATCGGAAAAACCACAGAGTATAGAGTTTGAGTGTTGTATTTCGTGGGTTGAAGCTTTATTGTTTCCCTGAATATTCCACATGCTTGCACTTGAAAGTGTTCAAGAGGAAGCATTATTTGAAACAAGAGTTGCGATGGAGAAAAGAACAGGCGAGGAAAGGCAAAACTGCGGCTTACAATGAAAGAAAAAAAAAGCAGTTGAATTTTCCAAGCGAAGCTTCACTGACTTGACTAGAGTGCATAAAATAGTTGTGATCCAGTGTAATTCATGTTATAGTGTGATATACAAAGTGTTTTCAACGAGTGCGATTTGCATTGAAGGGCACTTCCTGAGTGAGATGTTTCTCCTCCCACTAACAGTGTCTATTGTTGCAATGCACACATCTTGAGAGCACGCGCTCCACTCGAAGATGTTTCATGACAATCCACCCATTTGCCGAGGAAAGTAGTAAATAATTCCCAACTTTTTCTTTGTCAGGCAATCCAAAATGTTCCATCTTATAACAAGAAGATCAAAACCAGAGAAAATACATATAACAAATGATGCCGTTAATAAAATAAATTACGTAAATCTCGTCTGTGACCGTATACGCAAAATTTTGAAAAATAATTGTAATTGGGAGTTGAGTAGACGAGCTTATTTGTAGAGTAAATTAATTCTGTTCTCAGAAATCTTTTGTCTACGTCTTAAGGACTTAAGACGAATATATATGATTAATTCCCGAGAAATGCTCATTTCTTGGGAATCCCCAGAGAGGATGAAGATTCTACAAAGAGTTGATTTTCACTATCTCATTTCTTTAATAAATTCTCTGAAGACAACGTTAGTTGCTTTGAAAGGAAAAGTTGTTAAAATATCATGAAATTATTCCATTTACACTTTCTCGCCCTAATTTAACAAAATGAGTGACATATGAAATTAGATATATAATGACACCTACAAGAGCAACCAATCTGTGTACTTAAGCTTATCATGAGGCGGAGCATTTAAGCAAATCAAATAAGTTTTTTCTTTGTTACGCAGACAATATAGTATATAAATCAATAACTAGTTAAATATTGATTATTTAAAAGTTTTAATAACATTAATTATTATTTTGGCTCAAAGATGGATTAACTCATCAAGGCGACATACATTTTTTCATCATATCATGTCAAACAGTCTATTCATATGAGATAAACACACGCGTTGCAAAGTGAATGCACGTGGATTCACTTTCCAGATAGTGCTTTCCATTAGTCTAATGGAAAATGACAAATCGCAAAACTTTGTTGAATTTTTTACTAAACATATTTGACGAACTTTTAAGTGAATTAGGTCCAGAAAGATATTTAAAAGCAAAGTGTACAAGAGGGAATTTGAATACTCAACGGTGGAATACAAAGAAAAATCCTGAATAATTGACCTTTTCGCGAATTGCATTTACGTGAACTTTCAATCTATCACCATTTGCAATTCCCACAATGCTTTCCTAATAGAAATTCAAATATCTTCATCATCTAATGTACTTTTCAATCGATTTCTTTCACACGGTGCGCAGATAGTGGGACGTGTACTGAGACGAACCCAACTGGCGGAGGATTTGCAGCTGACACAGGTCACAGTGCCGATTGGTGTTCTGCTGGTCATATTCGAATCTCGGCCCGACTCTCTGCTGCAAATAAGCGCACTGGCCATGGCCTCAGCCAACGGGTGTCTGCTGAAAGGTGGCAAGGAAGCGGTGAACAGCAACAAAGCTCTAATGGAATTGGTGAAGGAGGCACTAGGCACTGTGGGAGCTGCCAATGCTATATCCCTAGTGTCAACCCGAGAGGAGATTAGTGACCTTCTCTCCATGGATAAACACATTGACCTTATTATTCCACGTGGAAGCTCAGACCTGGTGAGGAGCATCCAACAGCAGAGCCAGAACATACCTGTGCTCGGACACGCTGAGGGCATTTGTCACGTCTTTGTCGACAGAGAAGCAGATCTGGAGAAGGCATTGAAGATAATTAAAGACTCAAAGTGCGACTATCCCGCAGGTAAATTAGCATTATGTCGCGTCCACCATTGCTCCCGAGAGTGGATTTTTCCTTCCATTACTCCTCACGTCTCTGTTCCGCATTAACTTTTCTCAAACTGCCATTCCAGCGTGCAATGCGATGGAAACGCTGCTCATCCACCGAGACCTCATGGAAGGGGACTTCTTCACCAGCGTCTGCAATATGCTTAAGGAGGAGGGTGTGAAGATATACTCTGGGCCCAAGTTGAATAAATTGTTGACATTCGGACCCGCCGTGGCCAAATCCATGCGCCACGAGTACAGTGCCCTGGAGTGCTGTATTGAAGTTGTGGACGATGTCAATGAGGCTATCGATCACATCCATACATTCGGCAGCGCCCACACGGATGTCGTTGTTACAGAGAACGGTGAGTTGCGGCCAGATAATGTTTAGGATTCACCATAATTTGATGATGAATCACTCATGTCAGAGCTGACGACACAGCGATTTAGGCCTCTGAGCATGATGTTAATTGAGACGGGCATCATCAAGGCTTGCATTGGGATAATTGAGCACATTTTGGCCACATCCATAATACGCTAACGATTCGGCAGAGAATCCACAATGCGGTCTGAACGCATGGAGGAGATTTAACTTTAATGCTGACATTGGTTAGAGGCGATTGTTATTGCTACTTTTGAAATAGAAATGAATTATGTCAGCTGCAGTTGTGGAGTCAATCATGCATAGAAAGGGACTTTTTTTTAAATATGAAAGCTTTATAGTCCAAACACTGATAGCTTTACGCAGTCCTGACAATTACGCTGTAGTCAACGCCGGTGCATTGTGATTTCAATATTTTACTACCAAAATGGAGACTAAAACATACAATGTACTCCATCACAATTCACTCAGGCTGAGTAATTTTTTCTCTCTCCAGACGAGACTGCCCGCAAGTTCCAGCAGCAGGTGGACAGTGCCTGTGTATTCCATAACGCCAGCTCGCGCTTCGCTGACGGCTTCCGCTTCGGATTGGGTGCTGAAGTGGGCATTTCCACGGCTCGCATTCACGCTCGAGGCCCCGTGGGAGTCGAGGGACTCCTGACCACCAAATGGATTCTCAATGGTACCGACCACGCTGCTGCAGACTTCGCTGAGGGCGGACCCAGGAGGTGGATTCACGACAGCCTTCCCATATAAGCTTTCAAAGTCAATAGCCTCTCGTAACGCGCAACAGACTCGCTAATTTGTGCTGAGAAATTCTGTATCCCTGTGTATTAATGGTTTAGTGTATTTATACAGAAACAAACAGAGAGAGAGAGGCCACAGTGTTGATTTGATGAAGAACTAATTTCCAATGTATATATTTTCAGTAGATGCGCTTTGATAATTTCACACAGTGTGATTCTCTTAATCTTAGATCTTATATTTGTGACATTCAGGATAGAATTGTGAAAGACGAATTTCTAGTTTGATACGTTTGATACCCTGTCATGCATGAAATTTCATTTATCTTGGAATAATAAAACTAAAAACAATTTCTATTGAAGATGCGAATGCATTACGCTGAGATATGGTTTCGCGGAAACTGAAGAGCCCAAAGGCCAGTGCATTGTGAATACTGATTTGACGACGGGACTGTCAATATGGCTGATTCGCTGTCGGCGGATATTTAGCGACCCACAATGGGCAGAGAATGAGTGAATGAAAATCCGTGGAATGTTCGCATTATCAATTTGAAGGGGCTTCTCGCAAGGATCTTCGTGGCATTCAATAAAGCCGGATAAATAGCGTCTTTATCACATCTGTCACGTCCACTTTTCACACCCTCCAACCGCACGTCATGAGATGAATTTTTCACAGCAAACAGATGAGAAAATTGCAAGTTTTCGTGGTGGGTGAGAATTATCCTGCGGCTTATGTAGATGCCGGTGGTATAGACATGATCGTGACACATAAGATATAAACTTGAGTTTTGAGCTCACATACCATTTGACGACCCGGCGAGCTAAGAAGGGCGCCCACAGTCAATTTTCTCCACCATTGGAGCAATTGAGTTATGGATGGAATGCTTTAGCGGATGAAGCTATTGATTGACTCGACGAAGCTTGGAAGAGTGCTCTATTTTCTGAAAATGACAGTAAAGTCTCTGCATATATAAATTTAACCCTTCACTTATCGTCAAGTTTCTTTTCAACCCTGAAAATTTTTATTCTTAAATTGGAATGGAGTTAATTAGTCATAAATGCATCCATTTGTCTCAATGTATGGATCATCCGGTGAATACATATCCATGAGTCACTATCCTAAAGATTAGGAGATATTTATAAACATTTTCACAAATACCTATCTTAAAGTGTGCCGAATTTTTTATTATCTCCATGTTAACAGCTCTCTAAAAATAGGCTCAAACTCAAATGTTTTCGATCGACAGTGAATTCAAATTCCCAGAATTTGGGAAACCATAAAATTCTCTGTACACCCCACTTGAATAAATTTAGCGATTTCCAACTGAAATTGAACGCCTCGATACGAACAATTAACGCACTGACCCGTTTCGCGATAGCATCCAACAAGCAGATATGTTTTTATCAATTAATCGTTCAGCTGTGAACTCATTGTTTGAAACAATCGCATTGTGTGTCGTCAGAAACAATTTGCCATCTTACTTCCGAAATGCCTGGCAACAAGGATTTTCTCAGACAAGTGCCAAACTTAGAGGCATTATTATCTCATTTCCATGGCAAAAAGTCTAGAAAAGCGATAAATCACAAGCAATCTGTCCCAGTTTAGATCAGAGTGTAAACAAAGGTTTCCGTGTGAGAGAAAAAGTGTTATGAAAAGACGTGAATTGTACATAGGAGAAGCTCTCTTGTGCCTTGGATTGATGGCAGAAGAGAAAAGGTGAAAAGTTAAGATTTTCCAAGGGCGAAGGGAAAGCTTTTTTTTTCTTCTCTGACACACATTTCGCCATAAAGGCGACAATAAATCTACCGTGAGAGAAACGTTGTTTCCAATTGATTATCTCCGTGACGGGTGATTTTATTGACCGCTTAATAAGGGGGAGCCGGAATGTGTACATGTACATAACAAACAGATAGAGCTGAATGTTTGTTTTTATGTTTTTCTTGGTGTGTTGTGTACTTTTACTGCGGAAAAATTATATACATAGAGTCTGCGTCAATCACTTGCTGTATGACAATTTTATTAAAAAAGGATCATGACGTGGGACAATGATAACCCTTTCACTGAGGCCTCGCCACTCTTTCTCTGCATTCATAATTCATGAGGCAGGAACGATGGAGGCTACTGGAATTTATTTTTTAATCCACTCTCCGCACTGTTCTTCTTCAAGCGTGACTCTCAATTTTGACTGTCGAAAGCTCTCACAAATTCGTTAAACTTTCACAACATGTCAATTACTCATGGAGAAAATTCTTCAGCCTTTTCTCAACTCGGACAACACTTGTTCACTGTATCTATTCACTCGTGACGAATGCTTTTCGAATGTCAAAAAACGTATTATTGGTCAATTCTCTCTGGTGACAAATATTTTGATATCGTGTTGCTCAATTTCTCGAAAACACAACAGATCATTATCTAAACAATGGTGATAACTGTAATTGCCTAGCTCTTATTATGCGTATGTTTATCAAAATCAAATTAATCTCGGACCAAACATGCTTCAATAACAACTTATAAATCATACTGACGCCTCTTCTATAAATGATCGGCTAGACGCTAAATTTTCAGTTTTTGGAGTGGCTGTAATCAGAGAATTATTGAGGCCATGGTCATTGAATTTTGCGCACATTCACCCCACGTAATTCAATACAGCATTCTCAATTGGATCCTAAGGCTTTCACATTGTGGATTATAGGTTTTCTACTCTAGCAGAATTAATTTCTCTTTGGCAGCCTGAAGAGGTGAATTTGCATTTCAAGTTTGTATAAACTTTGGGAATTTGCCAATTAGAAGATTTGCATCTTATTCAGGGGTGTAGAAATGCTTTAGCAACTCATTGTTAGCTTATGCGTCATAGTTGGTAACGAGATGAATGGAGTTTATTTGTAGTTTATCTTTTCACTTTGAAAAGTTATTGGATAATATATAATGTATGTGCATAATATTGAACGTATGAATTGAGCCCGGGAAAATTCAATTTTCTGCTACGTAAATCTTAATATATCATATACATATAATACTCACGGTGGTTTTTTTCCTTTCAGAATGAATTATGATTTAAACCTTTGCTCTGCTCCTTGCGGAACATTTGAAACTTCCGCATCTTGATAAGACAGAGAAGTTCGTACCTTTTAAGACAACACGAGGAAAAGCTCGCGAAACTTTGAGCAATATTCATTATTTATAATGGTCTATCATCACGCTGTCTGTTATGCTTAAATTTTCCCCATACGCCAGACTCAATTTGTCTTTATGGGATTTTGAATCATCTTATTTACACTTGCAGTGTAACAGTTGCCTAATTTCCGTTTTGACGGGACGTGGATGGATTATTTGGGTTGCCGGGCTAAAAGCCATATACACATCTTATCACGCCACAATATTGTGTCTCTCATAGAGGAATGAGCAAAGCGAGTCATACAACAAGTCTATGACCGCAATAGTATTGAACCTGAACTCAAACGTTTGAACTATAACAAGTACTGCACAAAAAGTTTTCAAGGAACTTTCAATACAGCTCTTCGAAACTTTCCTTCACACCACCTTTTGCTGGCAAACTTTTCCCTTTCTTGCTGCTGAAGAAAATGGCTCTTAAAATATTATTTCCACCACGCTTGACTGATTAGAAAATATATTTTATATTTACTTTACGTAATAGTCACAATCAAATACTAAATTATATTTTTAAGGGAGTTAGATGGACTAATTGTATGAATTAAATTGATGTCCTTTTTGTCTCTGGCACTGAAAGACATGCTATTTCTACTCCAAGAATGTGTTCTATATGGATTATGCGTTTCGGGATAAAAACCACACACGTGCAGCAGATTGAATCACATGTCTCATGTATCTTTCAAAGGATCTAGTGAAACGCTGTCGAGAAATTCACATCGCATTTTATCTCATCATTTGATCCCTCAGGTAATGCTTAGGGTGGTGAATTGGAATTATGCACATATTGCAAAAGAAATTCCCATTCTACACAATATCTAAAGTTTCCTCTCGAGAAACAGCACTGCTCTTGCTATTTTATTGAATTTCTCACGTGAAATTCTACCTCACGTCAGTTGTGCATTTCACCAGCACTGCGAGTGGCAATAAAAGCGGGAAATGCAAGAAAGGAAAGCTTAGAAATATAACACGAAAAGCGCGATATTCGTTTTATTTTCCATTCAGAGATTTTAAATCCGACAAAAGAAGTGCACAGATAGATGAAGGTTGCAATAAAGAATTAAAACATATGTTCTCAAGTGAGATATAATGCTGTTAAAGTTAATGTTATTAAAACTAAACAGCAGCAATCAATTATGGAAGAACATTGAGAATTTTCGTGCATCGCATCCACAGGAAATTGAATATAGTGCAAAACATAACAAGACAAATAAAATAAACTCTACCCTTCAATGCTTTCAGTTCATTACCTAGCTAAATAAACTAGGGCACATGGCTGTAATTTGTTAATTGAACGAGTGGTTCTCTTAAGTGTATGTAATGTTGATGGACTTTTGCAGAAGAAATTTAGTTTCAGTAAAATTTGATTCACGGTAAAACTCATCAAAACTCAGTTTTCAATTTCTCAAGGGTGTATATTATTTGGGAACCATTGGCGCAATGAGCGTTAGAAGAAAATGTCAAATGAAACTTAATGAAGAGCGCTTGACATTTTATATTTATGTGACAACTGCGTTATTTCCAAGAGTCGCTGTATTCTTTGTCAAAGTCGAATTTCTGATGAAACAGCAAACTCTTCAATGACGCAATTGGCAATCGCCAGACAACTCAACACTATAAAATGTGCGTTCAACTGATAATCATATTACGTATTTACTAGAAGAACTATCCAAAGATCAGACTCATTGAAAATATAGGTTGAATTTTTTGACGGGGCAAAAGCCAAGATGCCTTGACGTATATGAATTGATTATAGAAATGATAGGTAATATCTAAATCCACGCTCATTCCTTGAACTATGATTTCATGCTGCTTCTGGTGCACTCATTTCCATTCACAATTTACTGGAACATCTTGATTTGCAAACTCTACTGTATCCCTTCGTTGGAGGCTCATTTCGTCGTGATTTAAATGTCAATGTGTGTATGGTTAATTTTAGACCTCTTCATTCATAGGAAGATTTTACACAGTCAATGGACAGCATCAGCCTAACATTAAAAATAAACCCTTCTGTTGGCACACGTGGGAGTGCAGTGGAGGCGTCTGAAGAGCTTTAAATTTATGCTTACAAGCACCCATTATCGTGATTTAATGGGGTTCTCGGAAATTGTTAAACTTTAAAGTTTGTTTCCTCAATCCTTTTTATTTTGTACATAAAAGCATCACCGTGAGTAGGTGTAGTGCTCTCTAAACTACCCCTTTGGCAGGAAAATGTTTAGTGAACTTTAATGAGGTAAAACTTATTGAAAAACTTTCTTTGAAGGACCCTTTCTCGTTACGGAAGTTGAAATTTGATACTTTGTATGCTGACTTATCCGAATACAGCTCTGTACTAATGCAGATTATACGTGTATATATATATTAAATTTTTCGTATTACTCCTTTTTGAAATTTTACACGATGTGCATCACAATTTGTCGGAGGAAATTGTCGCCTCTTTGCACGATATTAAGCATTCAAGCACATTGAAGCAACTTCAAAATTGTCTCTGCGAAGATATACTGAAGTAGAACCATTTTGCACCAATCTCGGGGACTTTTATCATGGCTTACTTGATAGTATTGCTCAAAATTCCTCTGCGCCACCTTATACTCACCACTTTGATGGGATTTCCGTGCGGGAAAACATACCAGAAAACTACACTGGTACTATGTTGTCATTCTATAGGCGTCCTCCAGCAATTACTGCTAAGTGCAAAGAAGATTGCGGCTTGTAGCAACACGAACTACCATCGTCTTGCGGCACAAGGTTTGCGGTTGAATTGGCAATGAAAACATACTCAAGATCTTGATAGCAGCTCCATTCATCCTTAGGTCCTCGTGCGCCCGAACACACTACAAATTCAACATACCCAAACACGATATTCAAATGATATCAGAGTGTCGAATTAATTAAATACCGCTCAGACGAGCATACAATTGAAGACCTTTTGCTTTTGCTGCTGCGACACTTGATCAGATGATGCCACACAAACGACTTGCGTAATTGCGATAATGAGTTTGCACCATATTCGCGACCCTCTCACAGGCACCCAAAGACAACTTTATTGCTCTACAGAGCCTGCCAGGGAATGTGAGCACTTGCGATGTTTGCATGAAGTCAATATATGCAAACGGAATGATCAGATTGCTCAGAACGTCATTTTTGATTTTAACATTTACTTTACTTTTAATGATTCCTCTCCTATTTGAATATTGCTACTGACTTGACAATTAAGAGACTGAAGTGTAATTTTCCGCTCCATTGCTATACTTTGATGGGACGTCACTACATCTAACTTTTCCTTTGCTTGAGCAATTAATTTTCCGTACTTTTGTCTTCTATTGAGCCACCTTTCTTCCTGCCTTGAATCAATTTAAGAATGTTCATTCTCTCAACAATTTTTTCCGTGTGATAAAAATAGAGAAGAAAAACCTTATATAAAGGTGAGACACTTCGATTGCTATGTCCCTAACACTTGTACCTGTTTATATTGCCTCACCTTTCTCCTCCTCTTCGTATATTTTATATAAAATACCATGGAGACATTCAACTACTCACTTTCTTCTTGTGGGCGTTTTCAAATTCACAGGAATGAATCATATTGTTTGCGAGCATTCACAGGGGAAATGAAAATAAGTATAGGAATAACAATACCTGAAAAGAAACCCACATTCAGTACATTTTTATTCAAGCACACTGCTCTCGATGTAAATGCAGATAAAGGAGAAAAAACCTTACGATGACCGACCGTGTTTTTATCGCCGTATCCCTTCAGGAGATTGTGCAAAATCGCAGGGAGTGTGCAAATTCTTTTTGAATGATATCCCAAAATTTGGCCCTATTCCAGCATCTTTGCTCAAGAATTTTTGCTAGAAGGGAGACAAAAAGTCAAGCATATGCTTCCAAACCATACATTGTAGTAAATTTTCGCTTGTGTGATTAATATTTCATGTATTTGCCGAGCATACAAAATTTTACCTTCACTATCTTCTTCACAGCCTCGCTTTTTGCCTCCCTGCGAAGAAATTTTGTAGAGAGTTAGGAAAACGGAAGTGATTGCAACATCCTTTGGGGTAACGAATCTTCCAGGAGTTTTCACAAATTCTTCAAAGAACTAAATTTCTACATATAAGCGGGAATGCTGGGAAAAATTCAAACTATTCCTGTAACATCATAATCTTACAATCACTCGTTCTGTTGGATACAGAAAGGCCACTTTCTTTTTAACACAAGATACGGCTTTTCTCTGCTAAATATACTGAGATTTATGCTGTTCATTAAAAAATACCAAGAATTTCTGATTATACATACTCGTCTTTCTTGATCCAACTGGATTTGACAAATCTTCAACTCTTCGCATTTCTCCGTATTAACTTTTCTTTATATACATCCATTTCCTTGGTAACAATTTAGGTATACATGCACCTTTTTCATTAAGATTTCTTTAACACCTTTTGATTTTTTACAAATTTGATAATACTTTGTAGAAGCAATTTAAAAGAAAGATCAATTAACTCTGGGTAATGGAATTCTTCTTCGTCGCATTCAATGTCATAGAATAAAATTGTAATCTCCCAAGAAATAATTTCTAGGAAATCAATTTTGTCGCGTACAATGTATATTTCAATTTATATCAATACATATGTATGTGTATGCATTTACTTCCGCATCAGTCACTTCAATCTAATCGTAGATGTGTCACTTTCACCCACATGGACCGCAACGTGACCCAATCAGTCGCTTGAGGAATGTCTCTATATTGAGAGAGGTTCGGGACAAAGAGCTTTAAATCTCTTACTCAGCACCTTGAGGTGAAAAATTAAATTCACACGTGATTGAGATTGATCTTTCCGGATCATTATTCAATATTGGGAATGCAATTAAAGTTTGTTGAAGTAGGAAATTCGTTGGAAGGAGTTGAAGAGTTCTGCTAAAAGCTACAGCATGCTGGCAAAGTTTACGGAAGCTTTTAGTAAATCTTGCAGAAGACTTCCGTTGCCAAAGAAAAGTGCTTATTAATCTTGTGTAGAGATCAGTAGATTCTGTGCTTCCATGTCACCCCATCCGGTGACATTAAGAATGATGCAATTTCCACAGATAGAGCACGAGTGTAAAGTGTGTTGATTGTATTTTTTAACGCTTTTATCTTTTTTAATGTCTTAAAGCTATAACAATAATAAATAAGTGGGTATTTGGTGTTTCACTACATGCTAAGAGGTAGGAGTAACAACTTGTGAAAGTAGATGAGGTAAGTTAGTGCAGGAGTGTCCACTTGGCGGGAATCTCGTGCTTGGCTATCCGGTTGGCCGTCTCGGTGGTGTTGACGGGGGCGGATGAGGCAGGTCCAAAGTTGATGGTCTTATTGGTCTTGATCAGACGCGCTCCGTCGGCAGATGTTCGCCAGTACACCGTCTGCGCCACATTCCTGCCGGCAATGAATCTTGTTGCACTCCCAATTAGCATCTTTGCTCTTTGCGTTCCTCTGCTCACTGGTGAAACTTTAAAATGATGATTCGTGTGCACCGGGACTCGGGCTCTCCTTGAGGTGTTTGCGAGTAAACTTTTCTTTTGCCTCCTCCCAAAGAGTTGAACTAATTACAAAACTTTTCACACGCAGTCCACTTAATTTCCGCCACAACTGATGGTCAACGTCCAGAAGTTTGGAGGTGTTGTCGCCGTGTCGGTCTCTCAGCGGAATCTCAGCAAGTCGGGTGAAGCTGAAGTTGCGAAAGTGGGCAGGAGTTGCTCTCGGGTGGAGTGTCGAAAGAAGTCTGACTGCCTCACCCTGACACTGTCCTATATTTATACGGCTGGGGTTGTTATCAGTATCAGGCTACGCTCGCATGGAACACCGCTCTAGTGACGTCACGACTGAGGAAAAACTATACAGCCAGCGTATCGGACACGCTGTTTTGCCGCCAATGTGAGGAGCATGAGCTTTGAAAATGAAGGAAAAATACTACGGTTGTCACCGGGACAAAGTTTAACTCGTGAACAACCAATTTTTGCCGTCCACTCCAGTATCGACTTGTCACCATTTTTTTGCTACGCACACAATTTTTACAGAATGTCCGCCTGAATTTTTCCACTGGGATATATAGTACATCTCTTTGCAGATTTCTGTGTACACTTTTATCTTTCTCTCACTCGAAATTCACAATAAACAGCAATCTCGCTTGGTGACTGTTTTGGGCGGAAAAAGTCTACAAGCAAAAATTCATGGAGTGTTTATTGTTTACTCACAACGGCATGAATTTCTGGCGACCATATCGGCCGGCCTAATCACCAAATACTATAGATAGACGCGATGTTTCAAGGGGAAAAAAACCTAGGCAATTTCCTAATCGGCTCGCACTGTTCCTTTGGAAAATTCCCTCAACAGCTGAGGTGAAGCACTCTCCAAACGCACGGTGAAAATTTTCCAGACACGCTCTAAATCACTCGGCGATCGCGTGAAGGCGAGTCACACTTTAATCCGCCGGCTATCACTCACTCACCAGTCACAGTCGCCACGAGACACTCTGACGCTAGAGCCTGTCGACTCCCTCATTTTTTCGGCATCCTGCACCAGACGCCCCAAAAGTGCATAATAAATGGTCCAGATGGCTCATCCGAGCAATAAAGCCAGCGTCGAATTTTCATTAATTGAGCCATTTCTCATTAAATGTCTGAATCGCTTGGCAATTCTGGAGTGGAATTAAGAAGGCACTCTTGATAAGCTTTCAGCTAATTGAAGTTCATTGAGACCGAAGTGTTTAATTATCAAAATACGCTACAGATTGCCGCTGTGCGTGCGCTGTGAGACTCAGAGCTTTGTGCCAATGCTGCAAAACCAAAACAAACCATTTGTATTTTGAACCCTGTATAGTTATCAAGGAAATTTGACTCTAAGCCATTGCACTATGTTCAGTGGAGCAGTTTTAGTTACGCAAGTCGTCATGAAAAATATTTTCCAATGCGGGAAATTAATCCGGATCTCTGTCATATCACACTGTGGACTCAAAATCAGGGTCAAGAGAACGCTGTACTTAATCCAATGGTAATATAGTACAGGGAATTATATGTTTACCAAAACAGGATTAATACAGATATCGCATTTTACCGGAAAATTCAGGCAAATGCTAACGAAAGTCTGCGAAACAAGGTTCGTGAGAGGGAAATATGTAGGTAGTAATTGAGCTGGTCGAATTTATTACAAACTGAACTGGAGTTTTGAGTAGTTTGCATTGTGTGAAATTCTCTATAATATTGCAGATTTATTTCGACAATATTTAATCGAGAAAAAATAGCATTACGGAACCATTTGATATCTTCAAGTGGGAATTTATCAAACGTGATTGGTGAAGGTTGTTTGGAAATAAATTACTCATTTCTCTTGTTGGTGGAAATTTTCCGCATTTCAGATCAAAAAATTAAAAGATAATCAAGTATATTTCTTCCTCCGCACTGGAGAAGCTCTAAGTCTAAAATGAAAATGAGAAACATTCTCGGGTGGAAGAAATGCAAAAAGATGAGTTATTGATTTTCTTGAGTAAAATTGATGAATTCATCCCACGACCATCCGCGAAGAACTAATAAATCATGCTTGAGAGAGCACAAATACACAATTAAATCCTCATTGGCCGATGATTCATCGAATTTTCTGAAATTAATTTAAAATCGTATCTCAAACAGCAAATATTGCCGCTGATGATGCCAGTCTTCGTCCGGGAGACTCGACTCGGTGGAACATTTCCGACTATGGGTTTATCTGACCGATATTGACACAGTTCAACGAAGTGCTTCTTTTTGTTGTCTTATCAACTGTTTTGCTTTTTCACGAAATTATCACCGCCCCAGCAGATAGAGGGTGCACTAACTCTCTTTCATATGCCTTTCGCCTTGATTGGGAATTGGATGCAGCGCGTCTTGGAAGCGCGTGAAGCACTTCAATTTATTTGCCATAGAAAGCAGGACAATGAAATGTGGGATATCAGAAAAACAACAGATTCACCAATTTGTTACATACATGCCAATTAATTTCCTCTGATTACACAAAGGGATCCAAGTAAAAAGTTTCGTGGCGCAAATAAAATTGTGCATTGTTAATTAATTGGTTCTCTTTTTGAATATTTTATATTACCCAAAAGCTTTTCGTAATCAAACTAATTGCGCCACTGGTTTGCTTCATTTGTTCTTCACGTGATTCCACCCTATATTTAATTATTTCACACAGAAAATAAATTTTATTTATGCTTCAAATGAAAGTATGGGATGATTGTATGTACAGTCCAATGGGAAAATAACGTCTTTCATTTGAAATTCTGTACTAAAATGGAGTAGACCGACTTTCGTCAAGTCCAGGGATTGGAAATCGTCACTTGCGGGCCTGAAGCCAATACGAGCGGAAAGCAGCTGATTGTCAGTGCCGTTTGTGGGACTCTTATCGGCAAGAGAGAAATTGTTGCGTAACACTTGTTCATAGAAGATGAATTTCGCCGGTAAAGTCGTGCTGCTCACAGGTGCCTCTTCAGGTATTCTACACACTTATCGCATTCATAATTTTATGGATTACTCACGAGAGCTTTCTTTTGAAGGTATCGGCTATGCAACGGCGCTTCATTTGGCCAAATTGGGTGCGAGTTTGTCGCTAACGGGACGCAACGTTGAGAGTCTCACGAAATTGATCAGCGAATGTCCCAAGGCTACTCCTCAGAAGCACTTCTTGGTGCCCGGTGACATCACCAATGAGAGGGACACCGAGAGGATTCTCACAGACACCATCAAAGAGTACGGAAAACTCGATGTGCTCATCAATAATGCCGGAATTCTCGAGCCGGGAACCATTGAGAACACCAGTCTGGAGCAATTCGATCGCGTGATGAACACCAACATCCGCTCGATTTACTACCTCACCATGCTGGCCACTCCGCACCTCATCAAGTCGAAGGGCAACATCGTGAACGTGTCCAGCGTGAACGGGATCCGCTCCTTTCCGGGCGTGCTGGCGTACAACATCAGCAAGGCAGCCGTGGATCAGTTCACAAGGTGCGTGGCACTGGAGTTGGCGCCCAAGAACGTCCGCTGCAATGCCGTGAATCCGGGAGTGACCGTGACGAATCTCCACAAGCGCAGCGGCATGTCCAACGAGGCGTACGAGAAATTCCTCGAGCACTCCCGGAACACTCACGCTCTGGGACGACCCGGCGATGTGAAGGAGTTGGCGCACACCATCGCCTTCCTGGCCAGTGACCAGGCATCCTTCATCACGGGAGCTTCGCTGCCGGTCGATGGAGGACGCCATGCCATGTGTCCACGATAGAATGCTCTCGATTTTCCTATGTTCCCTGATCTGTCCTGATGGTCTCCAGAGTGCCTTAAATGCATTTGTGCGATTTATTTTTGTAAAGACAAACTTTTTATTGCAATATAAAGCAGAGATTGAAAACGATTGAACATTGAAGTGTTTGCCAAAAATATATATGTATTTGTCCACTTCCGATATCTACACAAAAGGCGAAGTGAGTTCAAGGAGAGCCACAGAACGTCCTCTTGTGCGAGATTTATGCAGCGAAGCATGAATCTATCTGGGGCACATAACGTGACGTCCACCGCAAACTGGCAAGTTGGAGCCTGTGATAAAGGACGCCTTATCGCTGGCCAAAAAGGCTATGCCTTCTGCCACCTCATCAACTGTACCAACTCGTCCCAGGGCGTGGGTGCCCTTGCCGCGCTCCAGGAACTCCTCGTAGGTCTTATCGTCCATTCCGCCGCGCTTGTGAATGTCCGTGATGATGACGCCAGGATTAACAGCATTAACGCGGATTTGCTTCGGCGCCAAGTCGAGAGCTGTGCACTTAGTAAATTGGTCCACCGCGCTCTTGGACATGCAATAGGCCAGAACATTGGGGAAAGAGCGAGTGCCAGCAACACTCGACACGTTCACAATGTTGCCCTTTGTCTTCACCAAGTGGGGCACAGCGAGCATTGTCAAGTGGTAAAGAGACCTGGAAGATCAGGGAAGAGTGTTCCAAATTTCAAACAAATGTATTCAAAGCTTAGGATAATGTAGAACTGGAGTCCAAGTCCAGTTAGTTATATTCTCCAGTTGAAACACATTCAAATAGAAAGCAAAAAGCACACTCTGAAGATAAAGTGCTTTCATTAAAACTTTAATATATCCGCTTTATTAAAGCAGTTATGAAAGAGTGGGAGGAAAGCTTCTCAATTTACATACCTGACATTGGTGTTCATAATTCTGTCGTACTGCTCCAGAGAGGTCTCCTCAATAGATCCGCTCTCCAGAATCCCAGCATTGTTGACCAGAACATCCAGCTGACCGAAATGCGCGATGGTATTGTTGATAATCTTCTTGGCATCCTCTTCATTCGTGACATCTCCCTTGATAATCACATGACTACGTCCAGAAGTGGGCGATTTACACTTGCCCAGAGTCTCCCGGAGGCGCTCCTCATTGCGACCCGAGATGGCGAGTCGAGCGCCCTCCTTGGCGAACAGCTCTGCCGTTCCCGCACCAATTCCTGCAATATTACCATGACAATTTCCCCTCGAAATGCACGAATAATTGATTTCACGCCATTACCTGACGATGCTCCGGTGATTAAAACAACCTTCCCCTCGAAAGCCATTGCGAAACTGGTAATTGCGATGCCCAAAGATGCCTCTCGACGCTGATAAGATTAATTGAAATCAATAAATTGCTGTTGTGTAAGCGCTCAGATATCACTGTACTACTGACTCTGAAGACACATAGAGTGCCTCATCCTCAGTGGTATCTCCATTTGCTCCATTTACAATTACGTACGCTATTAAATGTTGTATTATATTAATTACCTACCGCTATCTCCGGATTCTCAGTAAATAATGTGCGTGTGTCAAAGAGCTTGACGAAATAAATTCAAATTTTAGTACCTCTAACGATTCATGGCACACTGAAATTTATTCGATTTATTGAAATGCATCACGATAAAATATTGTCATAAAACAGTTTAGATGAAATTAAACAAAAACAACTCCAATGCCTTGTTCAATGCAATAATTTTACTGTACTCACTTACTTGTTGTAGTTACTATATTTCACCTAATTATTCACACGATTTCACGGTCTGTGAAAAAAAAACTTGCTCAAGTTTAGCAATATCCAAAAGTCTTACATTATGGTTTTACTGAACAACGGCACGACAATTAAATTCAACAAACTCTTAAGCTTTATATTCTGTAATTATAATTTGTTTAGTTGGTTCTATAAATGTAAGAGAATAATCCATCTTTCTTATACTGCATTTTCTAGGTGGATTTAGTGTCCTTTTATTAGCCATAAAATGTAATTTCAATTACGGAACATTAACAATCACACGCCAAAGTGATTACCCGTGTCTCTGCTAGTAATTCAGTGATGGAGGAGCTGGACCGTGGAATGTAATCTTAGCATCCATCCACTTGGTGTGGATCAGCCTCTCCAGTGGCGTGGCCACGATGTCCTGATTTTGAGTGTTCCCACTGTTGTTGCCGCTCGAGGCTGAGCTGTTTTGCCTCTGCAACATTGCTTCGGGATCTTCATGAGTCCTCGTGTCGACTGTCATGGAGAGATGACACGCGGCACAGGTGTAGTAGTGCAACTCGAAGCGCTTCTCAGCATGGTAGTTCCTCAAGAGTTCTCTGTTGGAATTGAACACCACACCGTAGTGACCACAACAGCTGGTCACCCATATTGGAATAGCGGGTGTCTTCAGACGAGAGCCTGGTTGGCGAGAAGATGCCTGGACTGCCTCATTTTCACCTTCCCAGACAATCAACCCAATGCTTGATCTCTGCAGAATTCCGAATTGAGGAAGTGCCTATTGTGCGGGACAATACAATGGCGTAATTAGAAGGTTTATATTTTGATAAATTGACCGTTCAGATTGGCGCCCACAAGGAAATCCATTAAATTTACATCAATAAGCCAATATGACTGTTATTAAATTGTAACCTCCCGTCTTATCATTGTAATTAATGGCCTTTAAGGAGTCAGTTGGGCCATAACATGTCTACTTTGCGAAATTAGCATAAATCACACTATGTCCTTCGAATCCTACATATGTGCACTTGAATGTGCACTAGATAAATTGTCCGAAATCTAAGCTTAATCACAAGGTAATTCAATAATAGCAAAGCTCACATAGTGGTCCTCATCGCCGACATACACGACTCCGTTGTGCAAATATGGAGTGGCTCTTCCGGTCAAGAGCAGAGTCACCACATTGAGTGATCCCTCCTCGTGGGGTCCCATCAGATGAGCTCCTTTGGGAGCATCCAAGTCTGTCTTAATTCTGAAAACACAACAATTTATTACACCATCTCGTTTATGTATGTTGCTATCGTTGTTATTTAATTCCTGCATTATTCATACTTGGGTGTTGTTCTGGTAATGACTGCACTATAGAGGAAAAGTAGAGCTCCAGGTCCCGGATCTTCAAGAAACTATAAAGAGACGCTATGCAATTTTCTCGTGCTCCCGAAAATTCAACAAGAGATGAAACTTACGAAGAATAAGTAGCGCTTGATAAATATTTGCAAATCCTCCAAATTGGTAAACTCAAAGAGATACAATTTCTCGGTGACTGAATCCTGAAAATATGTGTGACTGTGCGGTATGTGGGGAATTTCACCTGGCAACACGACCTTCACTAAAGCTTTTTCACCAATCATCCACAAAACAGTGGATATGGAGCGCCTGAAAGGATATAAAATGTATTCATCGAGAGATGTCCGAAATATATTCCAGCGAATTACAACTCAATGCGATGCCCTATAAAATATTTGTATTCTACAAATATGCTCTCCAGAGAGCACTCAAAACTTTAGGAATATCTCTTACCAGAGCGCTTCGTGCTGTTGAGCTTCGGACGGCTTCAGGAGTCTGGGTTTCATGTGCAATAAAAATTTTTTTTTTATGTAGCTCCCGAAAGTGGAAATGAAAGTTGGACACAGAAATGATACTCACACGTCCAAAGGGAGAGATTTCTCATTGTTCCTGCTATCAAAGAGAAAATATTTTATGATGAACGCCTGCACCACTGACTGAAGTCCTCGCGTTGCATTCCTCGGACATCGCAAGCCATACGGCAGTTCCTGATTTGGTTGGCCGAATATCAGTCCTACATGATGTACATAAATGTGCGGAAATTGATTCAATGTAGCTCCACTTTCAGTGCATGTGCCGTCTATTTCGGCATTTACTGCTCACCCGTCCTTGTCCATTCACCCCGAGGAGGGGCTGCTGCCGATCCGAAGACCGTCTGACGCAAGTCCTTCCGGAAATTGGGTAAGAAAATTAAAAGTTTCACCCGGAGTCCTTACTTAGAGATATGTTGAATAGAAGCAGTTAGATTTTATAAAATTATGCATAACATATGTAAATTAAGTGGGTTACGAGGAAGGAAATAAGATTTTATACAGGATTTGAGTGCTGAAGATATGTAAAATGATTTTTAAATTGAATATTCACACTTCATATATTTTCGTATACATTCAGTGAGCATTCTAGACAGAGACACGTATGTGCGTTCATACATTATGTACACAAAAGTATTTATTAATTTCATATTAATTTCACAAATTGTATTAGCTTTGCCGGTAGGTAAACTCTCCTGTGCTTATTTAGGCTTTTCACGGTTAAAGTATTTATTTATTTTTTGCCATATGTGCTATATATCTTCCTTAACAAATTAATCATACACGCACATTTCGTCATTCATTAATAATTCCATGGTGAAAACAACACTTCACATCTTATTCCATATTTCACTGTGATAATGAGGGAAATACGTGTAATTGTGTAGACATGATTTGACGCATAAATTTTCCCTTTTGGCTGGAAGATTCTTTATGACAAAGTGTCGTCACGAGTAATGATTAAGACGCAATTATGGAGGCAAAAATGTTGATTTAAGTCACTGAATTAGGAACAATAATTACATAGCTGGTGTTCTGAATAAAATTAGGCTTCCTGAGTAAATTGGGATGAAATGGATGAAATTGAGAAAGGAAACTTTTTGATGAGCGATGAATTATACATGAGTCGTGATTTTCATATAATATTCATTTTGGGGATCATAAAAAGCGGATAAATACACCATTCCGGAAGATGTTTTGTCACATATTCACATAATAATGTGCTTGGTGAGTGAGATGATGACGGTTGCAGAGGCGGAAAGGGGTAGAATAGTCAATTAAGAGCCCTCGAATGTGCGGCTTTTCATTATCCACTGACATTTGCATATATGGTAATTTTAAGGAGAGAAATGTGGAAAGGATGTGCTGGACAAAGAGCCCATCTTGAGGGAATCCTTAATCACTCACAATTGCCTGTTCCAGGGTAATGGGAGTCCCGCCCGTCAGTTTGATTCGAGTCACCATGTTCGAATGCCTCCCAGGATACGCACTGATCCACCGCCGGAAGCTACCTCTTATTTATACTAAGGACAGAGAGACACTACGGGGCCCTCTTTGGCCCATTCGATACTGATTGCTGGCGAATAGTAATAATAATAGAGCAAGGAGACGCAAATGTGCATCGGTGTGCGCCATCAGTGGTGATACTGTTTGAGCTTTTTAGAGCTTTCGCGTGTCGACTTGAGTGTTTGTTTGGCGCTAGCATAAAAGTTGGCAAATCAGATCGATTTTGATTGCACGGTAGCAGCATTGGAGGTTCAATTTATAACGCTTACACACACCATCAATGGATTTATACCTTTGCAGTGAGGAACCCTACACCATCAGCCATTCACTCAATCACCTCGCAAATAAGCTTTTATTTGAGGGATCCGAAAAACTGAGTCACAAATCAATTTCTATATAAATATTGACATCATAAAAGGGAATATGCTAATTCCTCCGATTCACCCTGGAGATATGTGAGCACATAAACCATCATATAAAATGAGAAATGCTCCAGCAAAATTTGAGCTTTCTCATTCAATTTCGCAGAATATTCATTACACCTCATGCGGATTTATGAACGAAGAACAAACTTTAAATTAAAATATTGCTCTAGGTGTTTGCACCCTCTCGAATATTTCGTGAGGAAAATTCATAACAGTTTTTTTCAATAACCGAAACAGTAAAATGAAATTTTCTTAAATAATACCCATCGCCCAGGATAGGTGGCAAACACGCGAGTTGGCGTCAAAATATAGAGAGTACAAGTGGTTCCACTGACTTGAATGAGTGACAGGAGAAGGCTGAAAGAGGTGATTTGAGCGAAATCGACAGGTGAACTTGCACACGTTCGAGTGGATATGAAGTATGAGGGATGGTTCCAAGTGCGGGTAACTTGGCGGGTAATGGGCAGTGTGAGCTGAAACGTCTGACAGTTTACTCTCTCTTTCTCTCTCTAAAGGGATATATGAAAATTTATACTTCTCCCAAATTTCCCCACATTGAGCGCGAATGCAGACGTTGCTTGATTTCATAATAATATCGCCGCCTTTTAAAGTATCCGCGGCTCCCACATCAAATGTGGATGACTTGTTCCCTCACACGTGCATATTTTACAGCATATTTGCTCTTGAACAAAGTAGGACAGCGGAAAATCATCCACCCTTCAGCACGGCTGAAAATACACTCAATGTGACACTCTTTTCCATATTTTTCAGCTCAATTTCTGCCACACTCAGAGTGTATTTGTTTTTTTTTATCGAAAGACAGTGGAAAAGCAATCCTCGAAACTGTTGTGAGCAATTTATTGCCTTTAAATAAATCTCGTGCAATACCTTAGGGCGCGATATAAAATAAAAGGTCTTTATTTCAAGAGTGAGAGTTAATAAATCCACCGCATCGATTGGTGATTCATAAGGCTTTTCACGCGAAAGTTTCGTGCACTTAACAATATTGTGCAATGATGGAAATTAGATTTCTGTCACAAACTTGATGTATCGCAAGAGATAGCAAAAAAAACTTTTCTCATTTACTGCAAATTGGAGCTCTCTTCATAGTTTATTGTTAAAAAACTGACGGAAGTTTTTGTAGAAAAAAAATGTCTGTTTCGTGTTTCATCTCGACTAATGTTTCATTCTGTGGAAATAGAATTCTTCAATCTGCATACAATTAGGCGCAAGCTTCTGTTCAAAAACTTTCTTCCAACTTCTGAGATCAAGTTTACAACTTTCAGAGGAAATTGCGACCGAGATTACAACACACTTTTCATAGATGTGCATTTATTTTCACTCTCTAAGCTCTCTGCGAGAAAACTGGGAAATTCAATATATTCTGTGATGAAGCGTTCTGAAGCGTTAGAGTTTTAAAACACTGCATTCTCCACGATCCAATCGATGTAGGAAGTCACGCGGGTGTAGACGCCGGGTCGGCCAGGTTGGCCGCATTGCACACCCCAAGAGACGACGCCGACGACGACCCAGCGGCGATTGGGGAGCATCACCATTAGAGGAGCTCCACTGTCTGATTGACAGGAATCCTTGCCATCCTGGCGGCCACCAGCGCACATGGATGAACTTTCAATGCGGTTAGCATAAGCGGCCACACAGTCAGACTGCTTCCAGATTGGCATGGAGACCTCCATAAGCACGTCAGACTGTGGCCCACCGAAGAATTGCGTGCCCCATCCTGAAATGGATTGCCAATCAATGCTCACATACATTGGCAGGTGCAGGAAAACCGTCATTCTCTCCGAGATCGAAACTTATTAGGGCCAAAGTTCAAAAAGCTGCCCTCCTTTCGCGCAGTGAGTTGTAAAGGAACTTGTTCATACCTGCCACTGCAGCATTGTGTCCTTCCCACGTTTCCCCAATTGGCGGCAAGCAAATGGGCCAAATGTAGGTATTGAAAAGGGTGGGCCTCTGGAGCTTCACGATGGCAATGTCGTTCTCATACCTATTCAATAATGAAAATAACTGATGAAATTTACTTCCCAATTACATTTAGAGCTCTCACTTACGTAATAGTATCATAGTCCTCGTGTTCGCGAATTTCTGCCACTCGAAAATCTCTCGCTCTTGTCTCATCTCGCTTGCTAAAGTCATACTCGCCGAGGCGCACGAAAAGCTCTTCTGCCTTCAGGCCGTCAGTGCAGTGGGCAGCCGTGAGTACGTGTCTGTCTGTGATGAGAGCTCCGCCGCCGAATGCTTTAGTGTATCCTCTGGTGAGCAGGGCTGCCATCCAAGGCCACTCGGTTGGATGGGCAGGACGTCCGCCACTTATCTTGGGAAACTGACCAGTAGACACCCCACACCCACGCTCCTCAGGTCGGTTGACAATCCTTCCCTCAGACGGCGGATCTACCGTGTCGCCAAAGCTCAGTCTGGTCACGTTCTCGACACAGCACACGCCAATGGAGCTGGAATTGTGCGACAATCAGACAATTACAGCGTCCGCCATCTCGCTACTCAAGAGTCACATACGTCTGTTCAATCACACACAAGTACCCCATCACCTCCCCAATATTCTGCTGGGTGTTGAAGGCAGTGCAGTGCCTGGAGTGCATGCAGCGACCCTTCCTGCCGTCCGGGGCAGTGCACACTTGGTAGCGCTGAAGAAGACTCTGCGTGCGAAAGTAGTTTGTCAATTTCGTCAGTGCTGTTCACATTAAGTGGAGGAAAAACTTGGGATCTTACAAATGTTCCCATCAGTAAGTCCAGTGAATTCAAATCCACGTCGCTCGTCTTATTTGGTGTCATGATTGAATTTCCCATAAACGGCGCTATTTATCAGAGAAGTTAACCATTAAGTTCAGTCTACAAAGCATTATAAAAAAGCTACTTTAACCTCTGCAATGCTTTATATATTACAAATATACGATAAGCTAATAGAATCGCATATCTACATTTCAGTAAAGTGTAATAAGCAAAAGCAGATAAAGCAAACTTGAACTTGCACTTCCGTCGAATACAAATTCACTGATTCATTAATTCAGTTGCACTTTCGTTTACTCTCTGGATAAAATCTGTCTCATCAGCAATGCAAATTGGGAGAAGTTTTCCCAGGTGTATTCTTGAGAGAATCAGTGTTTTAGAGATCAACAACATACCTTGTTCATTATTATTGAGTGGCACGCAGTGGACAATACTAATGAAGCAGATTAGAATTAGAATTGAGCGATAATTTCTCCAAATCATGTCTAAATACTTGTCCACACTTTCGGTAGCTCTAACACCATAATTCACACTGAGATGTTGAATTGAGATTCATTCACTCTCTCTCTTGATATTTTAATTCCAAATTCCTTCATGCAGTGTGAGAAGCGGAATTGAATTTTTTTTTCTCCCAAAATAAATTTTCCACACTAATGATTTTAAAGCTTCTGAGTGTTATGTCAAAAACATTAATGCTGTAGTCTCGGTGAGCCGCTGCGACTCCTAATCACTTTATTACTTCCCTTGTGTAAGTTTAGATAAGTTGAATGTTTCACTGTGTGTAAATTTGTGCTCTGATATAAAACCAAGTGAACATCCTATTGTTTTAGATGGATATGGAAGGCGCGTAGTGAAGAAATTATAAAAAAAAATCACTTAAGCGGGTAATGCCATGCCAACGGACGGTTTTATTCTGTAGCCGAGAGGGAAGGTACTGTCGCTATACTTTGCATGCATATACGGGTGGTATCTCATTAATTCCCATGGATAAGGTGAGATATATGCTGATCAGTCACCTATACCGGCTGTTTTGGCCTCAAATGTCAAGTTTCTGGGAACAACGTGACAGAGAGAAATTCCGAGAGAACTTCGGCGCGCTACAACTCAATTTGCCCAAAATTGGGCCAATGCTAATTATGTAACACAATCATTGAAGATGATGTTTCTGCGTGATACACCACTAGACAATCCCGCCTCTGAGGGTGGGCGAAAATAGTCAAATTTATTTTCTGCCTCATCGCACAAGCGCCTGAAATTCACGGCTCTTGCCAATGAATCACATAAAGTCTGCAATGGAATGTCGCTCAATGCTCATAAATTATCTATCTCACAGCATTCCATATGTGGCCGATTACTTCTTCATGAATTAACAATTAATTCAGCCGCCAAAATACTTTACGACACTCTCCAAATCTAGGTGTGTTCTTTGATGTGAATTGCATTGAAAGACGCCTCAAAGAATCCACCGCACAATAACTTGATACCGGGAAATCTTCTATATGAAGTTAAATTGCGTGTCTGGTATTGTTATACTTCCATTTCATAAATTATATTGGTGATTTGTACAGAGGTAGCAATTTTGTAATTACGTGCTAAGAGAGATTCAGCAGTAAATGGTAACATGCGAACAAATCACAAACGATTGTACACTTGAATTCCCAACATGATGATGTTTTTTGGGGGCATCGATAGTGGGACTAAGTGAAATATTTGTTTTCGGAGACCCTTCTGCCCTGTGTACATAGGGGACAACACTCTTGCAGGTAGAAAAGTAGCCAAAACAATGGGTAGAACTAACAACTCTTCCGTCCAAAAACTATGATGTTAACATCACACACAAAATACCATGGGCTTCTGAAAGATAAATCCACAAGGAACTACCCTACACTGTGACAAATCGTGAGTAAAAATGAAGACCGCGAAGTCATAGAAGAGTAGTTGCCAAAGAAGGGATAAAAACAATAGAACTTTGTGAATTAACTAGCAAAATCAATGGGTAAAAAACATAATTATATAAATGGTAAGAGAGTTGGTTGAAAATTTTGAAATCATTGAAACTGGGGAATTCCTCAAACACTATATCTCTCTCCTTCCCTATTTAAATGTACTTAATATCCTCCGCAATTTGCAAAGAGCCGACCTATAATAAAAAGACTTTACAACCTCCCTTAGGTAGAGGAAAATTTTGGAATAATTTGCAGACTGGAATTGCAGTGCGTTTTATGTCTAAATTGGAATTTAGGATGGGAAAGTCCCAGAGCAACTCATTTCCAGCTGTGCATGGCAAAGGCAGACGAAATCGAAGGTGTGTCTTCAGGAACAATGCAAGCTACACCCTGCATTTGTAGGGACTGAGGAGTATTTTGATTAATTCCCTATGCATGAAGACTTGCAGATTCACTTCGTGGAAGTCCATGACATGCAGTGATAATGCTTACAAATTGAAATTTCTACACTAATCGTCTATCATTGTGGCTTTTCTCGAACTCGAGAGGCGCTCGCATTTCGTGGAAGAGTTGCGTGAATTGTCGATTGCATGCTGTCTCTTAAAAGTAATGGATGTTATACGCAGTTTAAATGTATTGCTCTGTGGTTTTTTGACCACACGAAAATAATACACCTAGCTTATTGGTTAAGTGGTTTTTTCTTCTCCTTTTTTTTCAAGATAGAGCCCAGGGAACAGGGTGAGGATGGATGTATAGAGTCCCATTGTACGATACTAGAGATGAGCGGAGGGATGTGTTGGAAGAAGAAAGATCACTAGTAAAACCCCTCAGCCGAGTCGCAGGTATACAAATTGAAGACCCTGCGGTATTGAACACACTTTCGGGGCTCTATAGACTCTATCGACCATTTCGTGATGTCAAAATACTGTGATTGTGAAAGATACGAGGCCAGTAATTAAATTTATTGCTCCGAGCATTTGAACACTTTATCAATTTTCACACTCCGGCGAACTTTGTAGGGAATGGCTCGACATAGAGCCAATTTAGAAAGAGTCTAGAGGTGATCGTAAAAGAAATCATCCTCTGAGAGATTCCATCCACATCCAGACTCGTTGTCAAACAAGTTTTACGCATAATATTTAAAAATTGTAATTATCTCTCCGGTGCTATTTCTCATTCGTCATTTTTGTACTGCCTTCGTACGTCGATGAATTGAATGTGCGAGAGGACTTGAAAAGGAGGATTCTTGGAGTGTCTCAATGAAGCAGTTGGATAGCTTTTCAACCCTTTGCCACCCTCTCAATGCCCCTCTTCTGACTGAGAAATGCCGTGCTCTTGTATCAGAGTGTCAGTCGTAATTTGACAAAAGTGAGGCAATTTCTGTGAGCTCAAGTTTCCTTTCTGATTATGATGATGTACTCAAGCGCATTATTCATCAAAGTGTCTCGCCATGTCTTTTATCATCTCAGCTTCCTCTGCTGCCATCCATCCTCTGTGACAATCATGCAGTTTTATTATATGCAATACTTTTCGTTTAGTTACAGTGAAATCCGATATGAATAGAATATTTTCACTCCTTGCTAGGACTACACCGTGTCCCAGTCCGGCTGCTACATCGCGAGTATGTTTTGTTAGATAGATCGGGGCAAGGTGGCATTCGATGTGAAGAGACGTCTGGATTGACACATAGCGTCCCATCCTTCGCAATACTCCGCTGTCGACCATCATGACCAAACGGGGCGAGGCATTGTGTCAATTTATGATATGTAAGCAATTTTCAATACTTTGCTTGTCGATCTTTTTGTCATCTTATGGAGCAATCCATAAAAGAAAGGTTCAAGATGTTAGAGCTTCTGAGTAAGTAGAAATTGCCTGGCTAATTATATCTTCTTTGGATAATGATGAACATCCACTTTGACAAATGAGCTGTCTCTCTGGCTGTAAAATCTCTGCATAAACACACCTTTGTGCACAATTTCATGTATACATGAGATAGTCATTCAGTATGGCAATTCGCTCAAGTTGAAATCTCGCTCTGGCCAGCAAGGAAAGCACCACCGAGTGCCGGATGCCTCAACATCTTCCATAAACACATGAGTGGCTCTCCGCCGAGCTCAGACCTACGTTTCATCTTTCTCTCTCTTTGAATTCAGCATTAAGCATAAACACAAAACATAACCCACACAGTTTTAGCGCGATGCCGGCTGAATCGTGATTTCTCTCTACGCGCCATATTCGAGCCTCTTATGTAAACTGAAGCCAGCGTCTATATACCGCACGACTTGAGCTCATGTGCTTTGGCTTTAGTGTTCACTCCATGTTAAAGTGTGACGATTCAAAAGAAACCCAACACAAACGAAAACATATGCGGAGAAAAACTGGAAACCCAACTCTACGACGACTCTTGAGGTTCAAGCCTCAGTTCCTTGGACAGTTTGCCATTGGTTGCGAAGCATTACAAACGGTCGGACGTGCTTTTGCTGCGACTGCGCGGATCACTAAATCGAGGTGTTTTGCTTATTCCGATTTGTGTTTTGTGGACCAACTTGGAGCCAACGCTCATCAATTTTGGCCATTTCCGTGTGAATATCGGAGTTTCGACGGTCAATTGACTCTTTGAGAGTGTGAATGAGTGTCTCAATCAGTGAAATGTTATTTTTGGCGCGCAAAATCATTCTTGCCCAAGCAACTCACACTATCGCTTGAGGCCTTACCCCCATTGACTCTCTGGACCAGATGATGTCGTCAAATATCTCAAGTGGTGTTTACATTATAGGCAGATAGACTGGAAATTTATGTTGCGGATAATTCAAAATAATCACAGTTTTTTTCTGCCTGAACGTCTTTTTCTCACGACTAGGCAAAAGCATTGACCTTTCAACTGTATAACAATAAATTAATGATTATGGCGTGTGCATAAAGAAGTGTTGTAAAAAATATCTCTCGTGGAGCATTTAATCGGTTAATTGTGCAGATTGAGACGTTGTATTCGTGACATATTTCGCCATTTCCTATTTGTCACCACATGCAAATACAGATAGAAGAAACGCAGGGTGACCTTTAAACTTGAGTTTGTTTTGACTGAAAGTGAATAAATACCATTGGAATTTTTTCAAAGTGAGCTTTAGTGCGCTTTCGTGGAGAGGATTAAGCAAAAACGAGAACTCTAGCGTGTACAAGACAGTCTAATCCCGTGTCAGCGAACAAAAAAGTCATTTTCTCTATTTCTTCAAATGATCAACAAAGGCCAATCAAAATTTCTTTGAGAAAGCTACGAACAATATTTTTTGCTGTATTCTTCGTGATTTGCTGTTGCCTGTGTGTCCAACAAAATACCGTCAAGTTGAGTTGAACAGAGTGAGATTTGTCGGTGGCAAATATTGTCCACTTCATCCAATCTAGCGAACGATTGTTGTATAAAGGCTGAATGATTGTAAGAACAGTGATTACAAGTGACAACGGAGTAACTGTACAAGCTCTGGACTGAAAATCTCATCTTGATGCTATGACATATGCATTGGTTCATGGATTAGCAGCTGAGTGATAATATCAGGTGAGTCTCGCTATCCAACGAATCTACTAGAGTGGAAGAAAATCGGCGCCAATTCAGCTCCGACATGAAGAATGTAGCAGTTGAGCTATAATTGTAACCGCGGTGATGGTGTGCCGTAAATTCTCCTTGCCACATCACATATCCATTCATCTGGCTTGTGTTACATGTAATTGTTGACCTTTCAACTCTAGACATGTAATTTTCATTCTGAATAACTCTGACACAAATTTATTCTACAATTCATACCTTGAGCGTCTGGCTTACGGCCAGGAAATTGAAGCTTTCCATGGGAAAGTGTTCTTGGGAGGCATTTCAAGTGGAGACGACTGAAAAAATAATCTAATATCAGGAGTGATAAGTCTCAACAGTTAGTCAACCAAAGGTAAATAGAGTCTTATCGCAGGTACTAAATTTTTACTCTTATGTAATGCCAGAGAAAATTCCTAATCAGAATTTTTTTTTTATCAATTTGATGCGGTGTAGTATCTAATGTTTCGAGAAACGGTCTACATAAGCGAAGAACCAATAGCATAACACAAAGCTACTCAAAATTATAGGCAGGACAAACTGAAAAAAACACATCATCTCTTGAACGCATATGATTTCTCCAAAAACATTCAATTAGGTCTTCGTCCAATCTCCACGTCGTCGTTTCATCAGATAGTCGTCTGAGACTTTGAGGCAAATCAAACAAGAAAAGAAAACTGATAAAAAGCGCATTATATAAGGTGGTAGATTAGGCTCTAATTTATGTTGGAAATCATTAACCTATTTTACAGAGTTTGAAAATTGGATTTCAAATTAGTGGCTGGTACATCTAGCTAAGCATTTATGATTTTGAGCGTTTTTTACATAGTTTTATGTGCTTCTCGATTTATCTCCCAATCAATCATCAGCAATACAATAACGAGAACTTATCTGCAGAAGCATAAGAACCGATGTGGCGGAGAAATATGTGGTATTTCAAGCATAAATGCGCAATTAACTCATATTAATCGCGACATACTCGAGGATATTTATTATTGCATAATGGAAAAACGTGAAAATATCTCTAGCATGGAAAAGTTTAAAATTGATGCTATTTGAAATATGAAAATAACAAATGGGACCATTTATCTTGTGTGCACATACTCAAGAGGAGTAATTTTATGGTGCGAATTCTGGTTGGGGAAACAGTTTCCTCAACATTTCATCAACTCAATTAATGTCCCGATAAACTTATTGGAACACATTTCCAATGTTACCGAGATGAAATAACGTATTTTCGCAACAAATGGAAATTTTCGGGTGGAAACTTCTTCGATTCCAAAATACCACGTTTCCACGAGTTATTTTAGTGGAATTTAATGAGACGCTCAATTATAACGAATAGGAGGAATAATGTGATTTTAATAACATACACAAACTCATTCACGTAAGATGCTGCCTGCTTAGTTATGCAAATTTTGACTGCTAAAAAAAATCAAGCAAAGTCAATAAGCGATTCATGTTGGAGTTTTTAGTTTTAGCGCGGATCGCAGATGAATAGTTAATGAGAATCATGAGAATGTTATTATTATTATTTGCATATGAAAGGATATCTCTTGCAAAAATTGTTAATTTATTGCAGAGAGACACAATAAATATTTGCAATTAATTTATCCGACAGACCAGCAAATATGATGCAAAGTACCACTTGAAACAATTATAAAACAAGTTTCATCTTCTTGAGTGCGAGAATAATAAGTTTTACTCTCAATAGCTATTCTTATAGCATAATTCTTCCCATACACAATTCAGAGACATAATTATTGTCTTCCGATTCACTTAAATTGTACTCCTTCATACATAAATTTCCCCCTAGCATACGGCATTTGCAGTGCCGCCAGAACAAGCGTCAGACACCTGTATCAGTCATTGGTCTGTAGATCTGAGTGATGTATTAAGGCTCCGGTGACATTGCGCCTTTGAAGTTCGAGGTCACTGCAGCCTTCACTTCCTGAACACAGCCAGATAGCAGTAGATGCTGAAATTACGTAAATTGAATGTGCAATGAATATGTGCATATGATACAGACACAGACTTGACTCACAGTGAGTGAAAGGGTTTGAATTCTCACACAGTTAAATACTCACTTTATCATACTCTTCATGATTTATCACTGAATTTCAACAGATATGTAAGCATCACTTCTCCCGTGAATTATCAATTTTTCACTTTGTATCATTGTAAGGTTGGAAAAGGAATGAAAGTGTACGAAAGAGTCGGAGTTAGTACATTGTAAAGGTCAATGGTATTATGAAGGTTGCCTATAGAGCCCCACACGAATTGGATTTTGGGGCTTTTTTCAGACTCTTCATGTGCTCGCTTTTGTGAATAAATGAAATACTCCACTCAAATTCTAGGCAACTAAGTTTCTCCTCAGTGTTTCAATAAGATGACTGATAGTGAATTTCTCCTCGGGATGCACCATGGGGAAATCAATTTGGGGCTAAAATAATCATTAAAGCGACAGAGAAGACTTTCATGTGCACTTAAGTCCCCACAACGGAACCTTATATTGAAGCCACTTGAATTGGCAATAAAGCGCTATAAATATGAGCATGACTTATTTCAAGAGACAGATTGTTGAGGTATTGGTTAATAAAATTCATACTTCTTGTGCAGTTTCATTGGCAATTATGCATGGGATGTCCACCATATGGCTTCGAGTAATGGAGAAATGCTGAAATTGAATGGCATTACTCGATAAATTTTTCCATCTTTCTGATAATATGTGAAAATTAATTTTGTCGCAGCTCCATCATGGTGGTCACTTCAGTTCATCTCTCTCTGCCATTAATCATGTGTCCATGTTATTAATTGTTGACGGTATTCACAGTTGTCAGACTACAAACCACTAATTACAGTCAACAATCCTCTTTCCTACTTCTTTCGCGTTCCTCCAAATCCGTCGACGTCTCTCGGGTTCTCCTTTATTCACAAATTGAGATCACAGTTTAATTACACTGATTGATGCCCTTCTCTGGATGAACTCGAGACTTTATCCCCCAAATCTTTCCCAATTTTAAATGACTGTCCTCATTATTCTTCTTCAAAAGTCCAACACTCTTTATTCAACACTCAATGACACGAAAACTCTTCAATGCCATTACAAAATTCAAGTCACACTGAGCATGAAAGGAACATACAGTTCTTCCTACATACATACATATGTTAGGGAATGTATATTTTTATTGTTAACCACTTGAGACCTCTTTAACATAATTCCTAGGATGACATCTCAATTGAATGGGAAGTGGGCGACGTGAACAAGATCAATCACAAATTTCTGTCTATTTTCCATGTCTCGTGGCCCCTTTTCAATGGGTGAAAGAGCAAGAGTACATCATCAGATTGAGTTCATATTCCAATTCATTTTATATGGAAACACGGGCTTTTTCTAATTAATCACAAATATTATACAAATCTCCGGTTTCTGAGCCGCACTGGAATTTAGAGTATCAATTAGTGTCAGAATATTTCAGATTATGGCTTCGGTGCACTCAAAAATGAGATGCAAATTTAAACTGATACAATTCTCCATTTGCATCATCTGGAGAGTTTTCCGTGGAAAATATTTTTGTCGCAGTCTTCTGGTATGAAGACGAGCATTAAAAATATTAATCGGTTTCTGCCAGCTTTGCGTGAGAGATTTTTATTTAAATTGGATATGGCTTTTTGGCAAAAATACTTCCATCGCTGTCTCCCAGTACTCATTTAATTTTAGATGTATCGCGCTCGCAATATGATAGCGAGAGAAATCAACGAGAGTTTCTTGGCTTTCAAAACTCACTTTACTTGATAATATTCCCACGTGGTAAATGTGCTCCCAATTTCCGATTTTTCGCCTGAAGATTACGATTTGCCAAATTTTCCCATGCGACACTCTTGACAACGTCTTCTCATGAGTACTCCTTAAGCCCCGTAATTGATACCTACCTTTTGTCATCCACCTGAAGAGGAGGGTCCACAGCAGAGATTTTACACTGTCTTGCGAACTGGTACTTAGGGTATTTTCTTGCAAGAACTCACCCGTGAGGGACAATTAAGCAATTACGATGATGATGGGCTGCTCTCAAAATTGACCTTGATCGTGAGAAACTCAATTTCATTGAAGGAAATCAATGAACTTTTACAGCCACATGAGAGGCTTTTGGGTGGATGTATTGTTAACTTTAATAGGCAAAGTTGTGCTGCTGAGATTGGAGTACACGATTGTAAATTTCAGTGTAATTGGCCGTAAAAGTTCCGTTGCAGATCTCTATGTCGACTACTAGAGATGGTGAAATTGTCATAACATTTTACTGTGCCTTGACACCCTATTAATTAAAACCTATGCCTCCACTTAGGTATAAATTCACCATACAGTGTATATTTGCAATCTGATGCGGATAATTTTTTCCCCGGATGTGCCCAGAAGCACATGGCCTGCGTCTCGTCCTCCGCGAGGTTTTCCCTCTTGCGAAACGTATCTGAGCCAGATGACTTCCGCGAGTCTAGCGTCCGGAGCTCCACACTCTTAGTCACACAGCCTTCCGCCGTGGATACGAAAGCCCCATGCTGGGACTCACACCTGTTGATCGAAGCGTGTCGCGATTATGCAACGTATTCCACTTCCATGTCTTTTCCGTGACAAGGTCGAGAACAGAGTTCAAGGAGAGATTTTAATTGTGATGATTTTCTGCATCCCTTCGTATATACTTTGTGGCATTTTTTGGGGTCGTCATGAGCGTGAGAAGAGTTATACATAATAATCTGTGCCGACAAATGACGATTATTATTATTATTATGAGTCTGGGCAATGCATTTTCCTTTCGTTGATAAAGTGCAGACCAAAAAAAATTACTGGACGGAAATGACTGATTAACCCTATATTTTACAATGAGGAAAAAAATCAACTAATTGGAGAGAGATCACTTTCCAATCGATTGATATGCTGGGAGAAGGGAGAACACTGAGAAAGAGGTGTACTGTTTCATCATTCTGTCTCCCATGAAAAACGACACCAATTATTGGTCATACGCTTTATATATCCGGAGAATAAATTCAGAAGCCAAGCAAGTTTTATGATATTTGAGGTATTGAATTCACCTGAAAAGTCACACACGAGCACTTGATGAAAGAGGAGACTCTTAACAGCAACATTAAACATTTTATACGGTCATTTGAGATATTAACTAAAAAATTCCTACTTTTCCTATCTCTCCTATTAATCAAATGCAGTACTATCTCTTGAATAGCGATGAAACTGTGTTAATCTGCCAAGACAGATATCGGGCAGCGGCATTAATCTCCGTGAACGGCCGCAAAGAATATTATTGTGTTTTCACATCAACGCCACACCGACAATTAAAATCATATCTTAAGGCCTCTTTAGTCGGACGCAACTCTTGTCAAAAAATATACTCTTCACGATTTATGTTATGTGTTGAATTATCTGGAGTCAAGCCTATATAAGTAGTAAAATCAGTAAAATTGATTGCATGCTGAGAGCAGAATTTACTAATTAATGATATTGCACTCTGTGAAGTGAATAAATCAGGCATATAACAAGGTTTATACTCTTGAAAACTGTTAATTAGTCAAGAGAGCGTCTAAATATCAAAAGAACCGAAAAAGTATCCATCATTAACGAGGAAGCTGCTAAACGAATGTGATATGCACCCGCCGATGAGAATTCAAATGAGCCTCGATAATCACACCGTCAACTCGGCAGGCTCTCATATTTATTAGATATGCTTTATGGGAAAAAGGTACCTGCGAGTGGATACCTTGCCCAAGCTCACGATGCAGTGTGGGGAGAGTGACCCACTAGCTCTATTGATAGATCGGTTGGCGCGTAATCTGTGGTCAGTTTGAAAATTGATACAAATAGCCTGAGAGTAGAGCATTTTGCGAAACTCTGCTGCCTCTGTCTTGTTTTTTCAACTCCTTTTTCTGTCCACCACATGCTGCAGGAAGCACGCTATCCAAGTCGCGAGAATTGATGATAAAAAGCAATTAGCCTATGTTTGTTTATATACCACTTCTTAATTAACCTGTTTCTCCCATATCCCTGAATTCTCACATATCAATTACGTAGATCCTCTCTCTCTCTCGTGCAGAAATTAATGTGAAAACAGTTGTTCATTAGTTGTCCCGAAAGTCTAAAGGCCTGATGGCTTGGGATATTTTTTCAGGCCAAACATTTCTTTGACGTGAGTTTATGCAAGAGTGCAACTAAGATCCCAAATGGGCTCTCCGTTCTCACATATCGAAAGAAAAAAACTGAGGCCCTCGAAAATCACTAATTTCAAAAGTCGATTAGATTTTGACTTTTTATGTGGCACTCTCGCTGAGAACCATGAAATGTCATAAATCACCGTGAAATCCTATATCGCTTTCTCTGTTTCTTCTTCGTGTTTGGCATATCTATGTAACAACAATCTTTTAGAATTCCGAACCATTGTCCAGATTTTTGCCATGGATGCACGACCTGATGGTAGTTTTTTTTACTTACTGTCCTTTTAAATAGTCCTCTTCAGTGACCCTCCTTTTTCGTCTCTTTTTTTAGCGACACGTTTTAGGATCCCAAAAATTTGTGAAATGCCCTTTGGAAGAGATCTTTAAACGTGCAGACGAATTGATTATGTGACTTTGGGATTGTAACACACATTTTTTTCTAAAAAAAAGTCTCAATTATTTTTTCAGTGTGTGCTATTTGGAGAATCTCTTTGGATTGTGATGAAAAATGTGCAAAAGTATTTTCATGAAGGCCGAGAATGTCTCACAGAAATTATTTGTAACTGATGAGATTTTGGAATTGCATAAATCCATGTGTCACTCAATAAATCAACTTCCGCCAAGTCATATTGAATGTATTGAATTTCAAGGTAATATTTTACAATTACCGGGTGTATTTTTGAAAAGAGCATATTTATCGATAAAATAATATCACACTGACTAAAAATTACCATATCAATTATCTTAAGACGTGATCATAAAAAAGCCTTAACGAAATTGAAGGCTAAGAGAGACAATTTATTCCTGATGATAATATTTCAACGGACATGGAAAAAGACAAAATACTCTGAAGCACTGAGTTAAGTGCCTGTCAATTCATTTTTGCGACATTCGTGTGAATAATCATATCACAAGAACTCACACGAAAGTACATTTGAACGTAAACTAAAACGTAAGCGTGTTTATAGATTTTTCAGCAAAAAAACAAAGTCTAAAATGCACCGCCAGCGATTCTATCTATACATTGTTTTCGCAAAGGGATTTCACGTTCTTAGCGTATCTCGTACACTTTCGTTATGTGCAAAACCACCACATGCAGAGAGAGAGAGGCTCGGATGAGTTTCTAGAAACAGTGAGATGAAAAACCTCAACAGAGTATTATGAAATTCAGTAAATTCAGCCACAAAAAGTATATAAAAATCATTCGCTTTGAACTTCATACATGAAGAAGGATTATTAAAAAAAAATTTTGGAATGAGTAAAAGGAGTTTAATAGAATTGATCCACACCATTTTACAATCAATTTGTTTCATTTTGTTTCATCTGCGATTCAAAGTTTGTTTGGCAAATCTGTATATATAAGATTATGCAATCGTTTTGTCCGATTGTGCATTTTGACCCGCAGTGTAAATTTGAAACTTGGTCTCCTCGAGAAGGTGGATGGGCCACTTTATTTGGTCTGAAACAATGAACAAAGTGGGCGAATCAAGTCTCTGGAGTTAACTGGACGCATTATATTTAAATGCGGCAGGATTCTCAGAAGCAGTGTATCTCTTTTTTGCGTAGAGTTTATTTAAAATATTACACCAAAGCAAAACGCAACCGGCAAACAGGTTTAAAAGATGAGACTATGGGCAAGCGAATATGTACATAGCATGGCTACATAATACAGATTTTGCAAACGATTTCAGGTGGCATTCTTCTGTTTCTTATACTCAATTCAAGGCATGTCAATAGGTCAGGATTGTTGGGACGGCTCTTATGAGCTTCTGGATGATTGCCTTCATAGTTGACAAGAGAGTTTCCAAGAAAGATTTGCTGTCATTCAACAGTTAATAAAAGTACAGCAATGCTTCTCGTGACTTTAATTGTAGCCGCAGTTGAAGCTGATTCATGTCAACAAATTAGAGGCAAAATATTTGACTGTGAAAGATATCACTTCTTAGAAGTAATCTTATTTAATCCATCTCCTTTGCTAGATGTGGTCTCCTCCAGAGAATAAGTGAAGCTCTCTCTGGGAAATAAAAACAAATCATTTGATGTCACCATGTACACAAGAACATGATGATAGCAATTAATAAGTGTCGCATTTATTTATCTGCCGAGTCGCATGGAAGTGTATTGGCCAAGAAGAGAGTGTCTTGAGTTGGAGTGTGGTTGTTCAAAATATGATCCAACACGGAGATAGTAACTCCAGAAAAGGTGCTGAGCACATGGAAAAGTGGAGGGAAAAAGAGAGCATTTAGAGGGCACGATAACCTAAATAAATACAATGTTGTACGATAACAGGTTTGATGGTCTGAAGAAGTGTGATGATAAAGTCATGGCACATCAAATATTTAATTTGAGGTTGTCTTGCTGGATGTTTTCAATAAAGAAATAAATTTCTATCTCGATTCATAACGATCTCATGGGCCGAGATATGACTTTGATGAGATCGATGAACCCTCACGAGATCTATACTTAGAGAAAAATTACACAAAGAAATGACAATTGAGAGATAAAGCTTTACACTCTCCTGTGGTACTCCTCCAATGCTCATCCAATCATTATAACCGTTAGCGGTTTTGAAATCCGCAATTCAGTATCATGAAAGGATTTCACATTCTGATTGAAGTGGCATATTTTTCGCAACATCTTTCAATAAAAAGCCACACCTTGCGGTGTGGTGGTCGTATAATTTTATCTAATTGATTTTCCAACCATTTTTTGCACAACCACTTGGAGTGTTTGTATGATCTACAAGCAGATGTTTCCTGTTTAGTCAAGCATTTATACTTTTGTCATTGGGCGTTTAACTATGCTGTTCACTGCATAAATTCCAGCATCTAATTTATATGTTGGTGCTTTATAAAATTTCAATTAGCCAAGTGCTATAAATGTTAAAATATTTTCCATTTATTTTACACATTTTACACACGCAATTGAATATAGTGTTCCTAAAGAAATTTCTCTTGTGAAAATATGAGCAAGAGTCGCAGCAAAACAGGCAAGAAATAAATTGAATCTAGCAGATGGTCTGACTTAGGAGGATTGCACGTTCCTTTGGCGTTTAAGTGCTTCACTACGTTATTTTCTGCCACTGAGAAACCCCCTTATTTAGCAAATTTGCGTTTTTGTAAATTAATCATACGCACTGTTTACATAAACAATGATATGCAGATACACTCTTCTAAATTATTATGTGAATTATTATTGCAAGGAAAAACGCTAAAATATGTATATTTCGTTCTAAATACTTCTCCGGTTCAGTGGAAAAGACAAGAAAATGTTTGAGATAATAGCACTTAAAATGGCATGGCAAAAAATTGTCTTATATTTCTCTTATCGCCCAGCTATGGGCATTAATGGTAAGAGAATGGTAATAGGTTTCTTTATCACTGTGACGCTATTTGGCATGTTCTACTTGCTGAACAAACAAATGGTGAAACGCGGTCTGGCAAATGCTTTTGCAAAATTTAACTGTTTAACTAAATGTTGAATGTTCAAACACAATCTGTTGCTCATAGAAAAATGTAGCTGGGAAAATGGGCGAGAATGTGGCATTGTTCGGCATTCGGAAAGGACACTTCTATGCCAATACGTAAAAATATATATTTGCATATGAAGTGTCTCATTAAGTGAAACACATAATCAGCATCGGACAATATTTCATGCAAGATCTTGCACGAAATACGCTTCAATGTGACACTGCTGATTGCTGCTAAAAGCATTAAATTTTTCTCGTCCGACTTCATTTTCACGTAACATTTTCTGTTTGTCAGTCTTTCTTATTTTATTTTGCGCTTTATTTGCTTTCCTTGTTATTTAACATTTGCATTGACAAACAGAAAAAGGTGACTCGAAGTCTGATATTGCTTCAATGAGATAATTCTCTTCCAACGAAATCGCGTGGTTCTGCCAGAGCCGAAAAAGCTTGCTCAAACAGAAGATAATAGGTTTTTGTGGCTACGTGTACGTAATCACACAAGACATTTTGAACTCTGTTTTCACACGAGTTTTTGCAAACACTCCAAATCCCTCCGACTCTCTATCAAAATCTCATTAAGAATGATGCCCCGTGACAAGTGCTCCGTAAAGCAATCTAATCATTATTACGCAAAAATGAATTAATCAACGTATTGATTGCATGGAGAAAAAAGTTGACAGTTGTAATATAAACTGAGTAATAACTGACGTAAATGTTTTCATAAAATTAATTGAATTGCTTCCTTTAAAAGCATCAAAATGACCTCAGTTATTTATTGCAGTATATACACACACTTCACATTAAATTTCATAGAGAAATATTTCTTCACCAGACTTTGTGGCACTTCTACAAATGATTCCAGTCTTTTCAGCCCATGAATTGTGGTTAATATCGTTTAATGTCTCGCTTTACTATCAGATAGACTTTTATTATTTGCCATGATTAAGCAGGTTAAAAACCGCCAATGTCGAATTTATATTGTCATGTGAGATATGAAGCTACCCACTGCTTTAATTTCTAGCCCAAAATAATATTATGCTACACATAGGGCTTTTAATTCTATATAATCAATGTAAAATCAGTGGAAAACCCGAAAAACTCATGTTGAGTTTTGCGTAACTAGTAGTTTTTATTAGAGGGTTTTTAAAAGAAATAACGGCGTCATAACATTTTTATTAAATTGTGGTTTATACTTGAACGAAAAAGAGAAACTCTCACATGGTTTCGATTACATGCGTTCAATCCCACTAATGTATATTCTTATGTATATATAAACTAATCTATATAGAAAATTACCCTCCTTCTGATATTATATACCATCTTTATTGTTTTATTTGCAGAATGGCTTTTTTGGCGGCATTTGTTGTCTTCGTGACACTATCTTCACCGTTAGTGGTATTAAGTGAGAAGGAACATGACTTTAGATCCATCGCTTATCAAGGTAAGAGAGCTTCATGTGTGACATGTTCGTTGCCGAAATTGTAACACATTTCAGTCAAAATGAGACTAAGATTTTCATAGAGATACACAAGGATCCAAATATGATGAATATCTTAGGAAATCTACCTTACAATTACAGCAAAATTGCACCTGAAGGGGCAATTTATGAAGAATGTGTCGTGCAGTGTGGTCTGCAATTACAAGTGTAAAAGATACGCTCCTCATTTAAAAAATCACAGAATTGTCATGCAAAACATTTCTTTCGCATCTCAATTCGAATTATTTTCGTTTTGCATGTCTCACCTCATTCAAATTGATGTCTTTAATCAGTATGTAATTAAGTACTTAACGCGAATTGGTAATTAATTGCCAACATTGAATAAATATGACGTGTGGTAAATTGTGTGTAATTTCTGTTTCATTAAATTAATGAATGAGAGTTAACTTTAAAAAGAAAGACCATTAAATGAGAATAATTTTACTACAGCAGCAATAAATTTGTTTGATATTTCATGCTCTCTTAAGGTAGCAATATATTTTGGGTGGTATTTAAAATAAATTCAGTAATCGTCAAATATTAATCATCACCGCTAAATGGAATCTCGCCTTTCCTTGAAGACAATTCTCCTCCACTCTCTCTTCTGCCTGTTTTCCTAAGTTCACATTAGCGGCTCACATTGGGTATTTTTTGCTAGTAGGTACTTGGAAAAGAATTGCATTTATAAAATTCTTCAAACATCATCGAGACTGCGTTTCTAAGAAAGGTTATGTGAGTAAGGAAATCAACTCTAGTGACTGTCTTATGTGGAAAGTCTCTGGAGACAAACTAATTGCAGAAAAACGATTGATTTACTGCCCAACGTGATTAAAAATTAAGTCTTCAATCACGACATTATTGAAGAATGACTTGTGGTTATTTTTACATACACTCTATGTCCGTATTGAGAAATACACATAACTCATACATTTTATACGTATTGATGGGCAAGAGGGAAAAAAATCGCCAACTGAGAAAATGGCACTAATGTCAGTGCCAGTTTCTTTGGTGCAGCAAGAAAAAGTTGAAATCTTTGAGAGAGAAAAAAACAGTCGATGAACGCAGAAAAAGCTTCAACTGAGAGATATAAGAAAAAAAAACATTCTCAACATCAATCGTCGATATGCTGGGAATGCGAAATCGATCAAGTTCCTGTTCTCGATTGAATCAATTTTTCTCCACGCGCAAAAATGACCAATGATGAGGTGATTCGCGAATCAATGTTGATGGGACATAGCCAAATGCTTGAACCTCAGCCGAAAAGACCAAATAATTCAATGGAGAGACACCATGTGAATTGCCATATAAAACACTTCTAGCGATCCAATGAGAGATCGATAGATAAAAGACACAAGCGGAATTAAAAGTTGGGTATAAATGGGAATTGTGGGTCTTTTAATCACACGCTAAAGAGCAATCATCGATTGTTACCATCTATATGATGTTTTCCGCACAAAGCCCAGATGCCCCTTACCGCATTTAACTTTTCATGGTTAGTCTTTTTTTGGTTTAGTCTCACGCACACACCTCACACTTTTTGTCCAGCCCGATCACGATGATTGAACGATTCGGTGATCCGTGGTAAATCCTCCGCGAGGTGGAAGATCTTCGGTGAGCTGTTGTGGTGAAGAATTGGAGAAATAGATATCTCACACGGCGGGTGGCTCCAAAGTGGGTTAAATGCTGATGGTGAAGACACTCTCGACAAGGAGAAAGAAATAAAGAAATCTCCTCCTTCATGGATGGTAGATCGCAATTAGATTGTCGCGTAACGGTTTGCCGTTCGGTATGATGGAAAAGGTATTGATGAGTGAGAAATTCGATCTTGCATTTCTTTTAAATCATCCACGCAAATATAAAAGTCGATACGGAGCCTTTTTTCCGATGTGACAGCATTCCTGTACATCGCGTCGTCCGTTGTTTCGGCATACAAGAAAGTCTCATCGCTTCGGCGAGAGCATTTTATATGGCGAATACTGATGGACGCAATGTGAGCTTCAATTTACTGGCGATATGGCGGTACGAAGGCAATAAAAACGACAGATTTCTTGAGACATGCCAATGCAATAAAAGTTCACGAGAGACTTTTTCCACCACCAGCCATTCCTCGATATCAACGTGAACAGTGGTAACACTGTGACCTTACACGGAATGCAAACCTCACCATATTAGTGACGATGGCATCTTCAATCGCTCACAAGCACTCTGGTCAGCCTCACTCCGGAGTCCGGAGGTGTCCATAATTTCCTGGGTTGCTATTTTCCATCAGGAAATGTACAATATGTATGTATTCTAATGGTCGCGCTTAAACAAAGAATGTCATGGTGAAACTCCAAGTCTCCAGAGATTTATCTCCCGGTCTGACGCGAGCAAAGAGAGTAAAATCTCATTTGTGGAGGAGGTTAAAAGAGAAATTTGAGAAAAATCCATCGACACGACTAATAAGACCGTTAAGTACAAAATGGCATTGTGTCAATAGTGCAATCAATTTGTATGCTGTAAAAATCTTCTATTGTTGCGCCTTGACCCCTCGTGACAACTAATCATCTCATGCCTAGCCTCGTTCGAGAGATACCCAGGCATTCAATGATAATCGCCAACCTTATGCAAAGAATCCACGTGAATCAAGAGTCGTGGTATTTCGATCAATAGACACTGAGAGATAGGGAATTAAAGGTGAGCAAATTGTGAATAGTGGGTGATAAATATTAAAATATTGTGTCTAATTCACTCAGCTCAAGTAAAACCTATTTGGCTACAGTCAGCAACACGGCACGATTTGAGACAAAGGCTTCTACTATTGGCGAGAGACTTGCTAAATATCCCATATTGGTTCTATGGAGGCATGTTTGTAAGATTTTCCTGCTTCTTTGTGGCTGTCGAAGCGCAAGATCGCCTTTCTCGTTCTCTTAAATTGAAGGAGCTTTGTCTATTTAAATTATTTTGCGTTGAGGGGCTAGTAAATTCTCTTGCGTCAACTCTTCTGAGAGTCGTTGCACAATATTGAGGTAATTTAATCAAATGAAGATAGCCCTCTTGGACTCCGACTTGTCGTCTTTAATAAATGAAATGGATAGTTGAAAGACTCGTATTCTCTAAGCATGGTCAGATACGTAAATTAATTGAAGCATATAATCTAGCGGCAAACAGAAGTTGATATTATTTAATGTGAAAAACTTCTTAATCCCACTTGAATCTCCTCCAACAGAAGATTTCTCTCAGAAGTTTATGTATCGAGTGCCTAATTGATATTTCTCATCAGGTTCGAAAAATTTCAACGGCAACGAGAGATAAAAGAATGTTTTAATAGGTACGATTAAAAAGTCGATGAATTCCCATTTCTAACGGGCAATCTAGATAAATTTTTACTTGCTTGTAAAAATATCGATGACACAGGAATTGAAATTATTTACCATCTTTGTTTAATGCCATCGTCCGCACAACCGTTGCGCCTCGTTGGGATTTGATGTGGCTTCAGGGCGAAAGAAGGAGGAGTGGAGAAAGGAGAAGATGAGAAGAAGGAGAGAGAAAAAAGTAATGGAAAGATCGACCCTCCCGGTAAATCCAGTAAGTCGACAATGAAAGACACTTGTCCAAAGTAGGAAAAGAGCAGCGGCATTAACAGAAAGCGCACATCACAGGCCGAGTACGTGAAATAACTTCAAAAGGTAGCTCCACCACGAGAACACAGATATAACGCAACAGTTTGTTTTACTCCCCACTCGCCGTGGTCACGGAGAGTCATCTCAGGGCAATGTCCTGCCCTGCGAAGGACAATGATAATGTGGGGTGATTGAGAGAAGAAATGTTGCGCGCAATGATGCGAATGGAGCCGAAGAATATGAATTGTTGAAGCTGCCAGAGCAAGATTAGTCAATTTCTTCTGTTGGTAAACTTATTATCGAAACACAGCCGTGTGCAATTATAGTGCCAGAAATTTTGGCCGATCTCTCACCCATAATTTACTGGCCAAAATGGGTCAAATAATGGTCAAACCAGTTCATGTACCGAACGAGCTGACAGAAAGACATAATACCTCTTACCTGTGCTCCATTGTGCCTGGCGAAAACATGCAGATTCTTAATGTTCTTTAGTGTCTAAGATAATGCAAAATTAGCACCTTGGCGGAGAGGAATTTATGGAGGAGTCCACACTCTCTTCGTACATGCGTAAATTACATGAACATGTTCTGCATAATATGTGCATAAATAAAAAGCAACGTAATTTATAATATATAGTGTAGCAAATGGCATAAAAAGAACGCGCGAGGAACATCACAAAGTCCTGGCAAAGCGCTCCACCACCAATGATGAGATTATTTCATATACACAAAATGGATTAAAGTACACCTCATAAATTAATTCAATGCCATTCGTGAATAATTGCCAATTTTCTGACAATCATTTTGTACGGAGCCAGAACAAATAGTGACCATTTTTATTTTTATTCCCGAGATCGAGATTTGCATAAAACGGAATGATAAAGATTGCATCAGGCGGTTCTTTGCATGTTGAAACTGATCGCTTTGGTTGTACAAGAAACCTACAAGAGATATACGCCCGTGAAACAGCAATGAATCTTTGGCTTTGTGCGCTCTAGGAGAATTGCAAATAGATGGTATTAAAATAATAAATAAAAATCGAGGGAGCAAATGAGTGGGAATTTCACTAGAGTTTTGTCGTAAGTGTTTGAAAATTGAGGCTATTTAAGGCTGGCCTAAATTATTCTATAATTTGAGTCAATTTACTGATAAACCTTCGAATGAAGGCAAAGGTCGTGGGTGAAATCATGAAAAGAATAAGAAAGTGCGACTGGTAATAAGAAATGGTAAAATTTCATTGCTTATTTTACACCCCACTAAAGTAAACGGTTGCTTTTCTGAATTCACATGAAGATTTTGAAACATCTGTTTCTCATACCGGCCTTTGCTGACAAAGATTTCTAGAAGGATGTGCATCTTGTATCTTGTGACCATATGCTTTGCATACCTCAATTCATTTTAAAATTACCAACATAAAACTTACAATATCCGTATTTGCATTTTACTTTAATCATCTTTAACTGTAAATAGTTATGACCTATGTGCTTTCTGTCTGGAAATATAAGAGTTCGAGGATGAATTTCGTGGAATATCTGTACATTCATTATACAATTAGGTTGATTAATTTTATTGAATTGTGGTGTCGAGCATTGTGGATTTATACATGAAGGACTGAACCATTACTGAGTCCATTACTGTTTTCAAATAATAAGTGTGATTGTAGAAAGCATTCATATTTGCTTCTTATGCTAATGGGAGACCGCAGCGCGGCGCCATGACTCCTCGATCTTCAGCCAGTATCAACATCCAAAAAGGGTCAAAAATTGAAAATCAACAAGACCTCACAATTTGGGTCAATTATTTGCAAACAAGATCAGTGAATGGGATATATTGGCAAATTTAAACAGTCTCTAGAAATACTACATAAATTCAAATGTTGGCGATATTTGCTATGGTCACTCATCAAAAGTAAATACAATTTGAAAGTTATTAGAGTGGTGATTGGCATGCACGTGGGGTATTTTTTTTATGGAAAAACATTCCCATGATTGATTGGTGAACGCGTGTCACTGTTAAGTCAAAGAGGACTTGAAAGTGATCACTAATGCATCTTGAGTTCTCAATGCACTTGATGTGAAAGATCTTCAATCACTCTTTGGAGAATTATCTCACTAAACACACTTATGCTCCCATCCACTTACCGTGGAATAATTTTGAAAGGTTCTTAATTGATTTTCGGATTATTTCTTTGCAGATTTGCTGCCGACTTCGAGTCGTTTCACTGATGGAAATGTCACATCATTTTCGCGTCTGCTCTTCGATGTCGCCAGAGATCAAGTGATTGTTGGGGCCAGGTATGTGTGACTCTTTTTAAGCTCCTCAATTATTTGCCAATCAAACAGTAAAAAAAGTCCACCACTGTTAATTATTCCATCGACGCCATCGATGTCAGAGAAATGAATACTTCGAAATGTGATAATGAGAAAAAAACGTCCGGTTAGTCCACTGCTAAACATTGAGAGGGATGTCTATTGACTAATGCGAGATAGTAAAAATTAAAAGTGCAGATAGAGTTAATTAAGTAACGGGAAGAACGTGCAGATAATTTTAATTTGAAACATATACAATAAATTTAACACAAATTATATTGTGAATAATCAATGTATCATTATGACTAATTTGAGAGTCGCAAAAAAGTTCTTCCCATTTTCTAAGCAATTCATCGCGATTTCTAACTGTGTTTCTCATCAATTTGAGTTCCACACACCTAATTTCGCATGCGACACAAGCGGAGAGATGTGAAGAAAAGGTAGAAGATTTATTAGATATTTAACATGTACATCAAACTTAATGCCTTTTCTCTCACTATCGTCTGATGATCGCATTAATTTGCGGGAAGAAAGTTTCACAGATGATTTCTACCGCGCTAATTTTATCGCTACTTTTCAAACTTCCCACGAATCCGAGCAATCCTCTCGTCAGCTTGATACTTCTCAAATTAATCTGGGTTCAGTGTTCCATTTGAACCCTTCTTTCAGAGCGATACTCACGAGATAATTTGCAATGCAGGAGAAAGTCAATTAATCTGCCAAATTGAAGTGTGCGTCTTGAGAATACTGTTTCCTCACGGGGTGTTTGAGATCAAATATAGAAAATAATCCACACAACGTTTCAATGAAAGGCAATTTTGTATTATTTGCTGTTTATTAATGACACTCAATTTGTCACACAGTTTATTTATCACGAAATCGTGAATTGATTTTCACGGATTCACACCGAAAAAAGCGATTCCGCGCCATGAAGAAATTTATGCTGCGGCAGAGTCGACGGAAGAGACAAGATATTGAGCTCAAGCATGAAAATGTGCAATAGAAATTGTGGCTGAAGAAACTTTTTCTAACACGACATCAAGTGTAACAATTTTCTAGTGTCTAAAGCACTTTCTTTTTCCCTGGAGGATCATAAAATTTTCTATCTCAGTGATTGCCAAATTATATGGCCTATAGGTTGCGAAGGCGATTTGCCCATTTCGTGAATACTCTCCTCGAACTGTGACTTGCCCACGGTCAGAGTCTTGGGAAAATTATCTCACGATTGATTGCCAGACACAACATAAATTTTAGTCATGTGAAAAGTAATTATATGTAGTCGATATGATAGGACAAGTACGAACAGTAGTTGGCAGAAACCGTGAATATTTTCCTCAATTAGATGTTTTGCAAAGTGAAAACGGAAATGTTGAGCTCATGTTGACTTATACATAGATGGAAGATTTCGTTGTTGATTGAATAAAAGCGTATACTTGACAAGTAGGGCATGAGCCAATGTGAAATAATACAGCAAATTATTCCTACAAGAACTATGTCGATTTGCTCTGTACACGCTTAGAAGATTACTGCAAATGTGCGACTTGGCTGATATGGCCTACGGAACTGTAAGGAGACATCGACCCATGCGAAATGTGATTTGAAAACATAATTTACAATTTGTGTCGGTGCTCTCGCACGAAATAAGTGGCGAAATGTATGAAATACTGCCATAAAGAATTGTTGATTTCTCTGCCTTGGTAATTTCTCCCGTGTTCCTTGAAGTTTGTACACAAGTCAGAGTAACATTTCGTTTATTGCTTCTGTTGATAGTATGGCTAAAAAATTGGGTTTTTTTTTTTTAAATTTACTAGAGCATTTGCATTGAAAATTGTATCACTCAACGTAATGAACATTTAGTTACAGTCATGAATACAAAATTATACAGACGTAGTGAAGTTTGAATTTACTTTCACACCATGCTCTAACTACAGTCATAATACATAAAATTTTTCAAAACGAAAGTGTTTAATATTGAAAACGTTTTCATCTCATTTTCCATGTGGTATGTTGAATCTCAAGAGTGTTATGTTTGTTTTCATTACTGGGCGATGATTGATATGGATGCTTAAGAAAATACATAGCGATACTTTCAGGAAATCACTGTACAAACATGAAGTATTAAAGAGAAAAAAAACATTGTCATATTCTCCAACTAGCCACTGATAATTGTGAATATGAAAATGAGAAGTGAGACTGTATTATCTGATATAATTAAATAGTTTTATTGGCAGTTACACGCTGCATGATTTCACTTGTTGCTCACGGTCGAGGTGCTCGGAATGGTAAAAGTTGCTTCTGAGGAGTAGAAACACTCAGCTGGATACTTGGGATATTTTTTCGTCCATTTGAGGCTCCGACCACGGTCTGTTGTACAACATGGCAGAATCACCCGGGCATTTGCTAAGGAAGTGAATGATTAATCTTAGCATCATCTAAATGGCTCCATTACCACCACAGCTCTTAAAAGTGGAATATAAGAAAATGCATTATCTCTAGTCGGCCAAACAAGACATTGCGCGCGGGAAAAATCCATGGATGTTAGAGGGACCTTCGCAAGACAACAGAGGAAGATTGAGTGTAATTTCTGACTGCAAGCATCGATTGAGCAGTCCATTGATTACCATTATTGTATCACTAATGAACAATAAATATTTTACGATGTGTAAGAAGGCAAGAGAGCTCGTTGAAATCCCACTTCTTGATGCCGGAGAAAATTCTCTGCTTCCTCTGCTATCAGAAACTAAAAAGTTCTTTCTCACAATGCGCCTTTAAAAAATCTTTCGAGTGCCGGACGAAGCCTGGGCAGGGGCAAACCGGTATATTTTATCATCTCTAGTGAGACAGCAAATGTATCGCGAATTTGTTTCATAAGAGAGAAATACGCGATTTTCGCTCATGTATGAAGTCTTTTGAATGTTCAACGTGTGAGAAGGCAGGAGAGATGAAGGAATATTTTGACCATCTGTTGAGTCTATTGCCGATTTGCTGGTAATTATGTGGGTTTCACCATGAAAACATCCACAAATTGGATTTTACATGCGCTAACTAATTAATCTCTAGCGCCCGAATTTCAATCACACACGCCATTCCTCTTAAATTAATGAAAATTGACACCATCTCGAGAATTTCGCCCGAGAGAGAACATAAACACGGTCCTCCGGATACAAGTGCATGCAAATTTCTGTAACTTCTAGCCTCCGCCAGTGATCACACTGGAAGATAGCCTATGAGTTCAGAAGTCTATCCGAATTGCAGAATGCACTCTGGTGGAAGTTTAGAGACCCATTCATTGGGATGGAATAATCATGGAGATTGCCTACTCAGTGAAATATGGTGAATATTTACATACTCAGGCTTTTTGTGTGAAAATAGAGATAATATCCCACTGCGTGATTTAGGTGAATATTCCGAGAGGTGTTGGAGCATTAGGTTCCCTCTCCCAGAGGGTTGAAGTCGTGCAGGTCAAGCACAACTTCTTGTAAACCATCAGACAAAGGGACTATTTTCACACAACACTCCACGATTTTATACCCATTCGCCTCCACACGCATGAGTTCGTCTATTGAAAATGGAATTTCGTTTGCGCCATTTATCTGAATTGGTCCAATTAATGTGAAGACGCTTTCACTCATAGTAAAGGAATGTCGGAGGGAGATGTGAAGGAATTTAGATCAAATGGAAATTCATTAGATATACACAAATTAAAATTTGTCACTTTTCAACTAATTTTACATTTCATCTCAAGTTTCATTATAGATAAACTGGGAGCATTTGAAATGTAGCTCCATTGTAAAAATCCTTTTAAGTGATAATCCGCTATAGGAGGTCAAATTAGAAGATACTCGCAGATGATAATTTTTCCACAGTAATAACTTTTATTTTAGCATTTACGAAGTGCTAAACTGCGGAATGTTTGCTGATTTTCACGTGAAACACCATGTGGGTGTTCCATCTTGCATCTTCCGTTAAAACAAGAAATAGCGTGAATATTTTGCTTTATTGTAAATGGTAATTTATGGTGGAGGGTTGGGAGTATTTTTCACCTCGCAGTAACAGATATAAAAAAAAATAAAAGGCACGAAAAAAAGAGGTCCAAATTGAGCAGGGAAACATGAAATTTCTCGGGGCGCCAATTTGCCGCCCATGAAATTCGCATTCCGGTTAAAGAGTCCAATAAAGGCAAAAATTTACGATGTCACTTGCAATCCGGGCAAAGAGAATCAATGATTGTTGGTTGAGAGACATCCAATGGCGCTTGAGAGATTGTATTGATGAGGGGAAGCTGAAAAATGGCTGAAAGTTTTGACTCCGTCGAAAATTTATGAGATCTTGCATTTGCGTAATGTGGTGTCACTGGATCACTTTATATTTATTGCGTAATGATCCAGTTAATCATTTAAAGTGACTGTTGAGAGAGATAATCATGATGTTGACTTGCCACAAAGTACTCAGACAGACGTGCGAAGAAACTTACTTTTGACCAAGTAAAAGGTGATAATTGTCTGGGTCCGAAATTATATAGGCGTTCGAACACCCCAAATCAATTAAACGGCCTTAGTGATCGTGTGAACGGGTTTGTAGAATCGTAACACGTCCCATCGATGCATGTGTGCGTGTTTTAATTATGGATGCTAAAATAGAAATGCATAGAAGTCCATCAAGTTCGTGCATATATGCAAATGCTCGCGGCCTCAGGTGGTGTGTTGAACAAGATGGGTTCTTTTTGACAGAATCCGCGAGATATCTCCGACACAGGAAGATCGCATGCGTATCTGTGTGACGAGAAAAAAGTCATTTATGTTGCTATTTTCGCTGTTTCTTTTGCCGTCACATGGCGTTGCTACTAATGAAGGTGTACACACTGCAAAATACATAGTATGTTTCCAGCATATTAATATTGCTAGAATTTCTCTTTTTCCAAGGAGTCTTTGAACTTCCGCTCTGCAATGTATAATGTTATTAATCCAACACAATCATTCCGCTGATTTTAGACGAAAAGAAAGTTTTCTTCAGGGCCTGATCAGGTGTCGCTGAATTAGAAATGCAACCTGAAGGAAATCATAAAAACTAATTAGGATTTGTGGAATCCAATTTTGCTTTGATAAATTCACTTCTAATCCAAAAAGTGATTTTTATAAATGAGGAAACCCAATAGTTTTCTCTAATTACGCAGCGAAAAGACTTTTAACACTCGACCACTGTTGAAATATTACTACAATTTCATTTAAATCATATGATTTCTGCACAAAATGTATTCAGTCATAGAGAAATAATAGAGCTGGCGGCGAAATGGAAATTTTGCTCTTTTCACTCAATTTCTTAGCATTAGAAATAATATAAATTAACTTATTCTCTGCATGAATTGAGAAAGAAAATGGATAAGTTTATTGCAAACAGCCGACATATTCTTGATCATTGATCAATGACGAAGGACCGGCTAATCCGTAGCAGATTTATTCAACTCGCAAGATGTATTTTATAGAAACATACCACAATCAATAAACAATTAATCCGTCTCATTCCGGTTTACTCAGGCACATAATTGAACGGCAGATTCTCATCCAAGAGATTACTCTACCCATGGAAGGAGTGCAAACAGAATACTATGCTTCCCATTGTATCTCTCTACAGAACACTGAGTTACATATATCTCCTCTCGAGAGACACAATTCATTACAGAACCCGTAAATCTGTGACATTACACTGAATGGTGCATGAATATTCTTCATTTAGTATGCAGAATCATGCTCATGCAGACATTGATTAAATCCCCCAATGTGAATTCTCAGAAAAATAGTATTTATTGTATCGATACACTTTATCGAAGCATGTAAGAAGCACTAAGTGAATGCTGTGGCGACAAATTCTGTCACTCTGCAGGAGATAGTCTTTGAGAGATATGCTGTGGTGTAATATTTAAAATTCCAGCGACACTGTGTCGCTCAAATGATTAACATGGGCGACAAATACCTGGTTGACATCAATATTAATAATAAATAAAGTACAAAAAATCACTCACTATGTAGCGAGGGCATATATGATTAAAAGCCTGACTGCCACTTGTTAGATTCTGTGAAGGCGACAGAACACTCCGAATTCAATCAAATGGGAATCGTGTGAAATTCCAATGTTCCAAGATTTTCTGCACAGTGCTGGCCAGCGTCGAGAAAAACCCACACGAATCGCCACAACAAGTCGATTGCGGTGTGTGGGACATTTTCACTATTTGCGAAAAAAATCACAATCAAAATAAGAATAGATAAATATGTCCACAAAACACTAATTTTGCATTATTGTTTGCTCACCAACATGGGAGAGTTAACGAGAAAATTGCGGTGTTAAAAAGCGCTTTCAAGGAAATCTCACTTGAATCATCGGGATTTCATGCAAATTGAGGCGCGTAATCGTCCCAGCGGACTTGGAGTGGGTATTGAAGAAAGGAAATTTAAGTCCTATTGAAATTTGGTACATAAGTAATGAGATGGTTTCTGTCTGAATTACAGCCAAAAGAACTTTAAAAGACATTGCGAGTAGCTATTTTGTGCACAACATTGCCTGTAAATACTGCGGACGAGTACAGAAATTCCGCGGTAATTTACATAAAAAAAGTAAAGAAGCAGATTCACAAAAAAAACTACTGAGCAATTTTCCATGGAATTTCAGCGCGAAGACAAATTTGTACAATTGTTTAGCTCGCCTGCAATAGTTTGGAACATGGTAGGAATTGTGATTTATTAGGATTACTTTGGAGGAGAAGGGAGCGCGAATCTGTGCAGTATAATTAGAGCACCACAGGCCGAAGTGCCAAACGGGTGATCAGTAGGTGGTGTCGCCGTACTTGAGGAATTCACTTAAGAGTGACCCAAAGCGACCGACCTCACGCAACACTTCCATAAATAGCGGCCGAGCGATAGGAGACAATGTAGTGAGGTATGGCAATAAATAACGTTGATATGAGAACGCCATGTGGCACCAAAAACAACATCACCGACAAATCTTGCAATCCGTCAACTGTGTGATCGCCGCATGGTTATTATGCTGCAGATTAATCGCTGTATAATTCCCCATATCGAGTCAATAAATTCAAATGCCGAAATGCATAAATTTGCCGTGTGCAGATAAGGATTGTCGGATTGTCGCACCTCCTTGGCCACTTCTTGACCACGGCCCGCGCTTGATAATCGTTTTGGCGAGTCTCGGAATCTCCCCCTGGAGCACGGACAATTTTTGCCATGGTCGGAGCAGCACCAATAAATCATCTTACAAGTACAGATTGTTTGCTACTCTTCCAGTCATTTGTTGTTATTGTGACCAAATCATTGCACCTTCATGAATAGCCAAGAACGGTGCAGCCTATGGAAGTGGGCAATTTAAGCGACAGGAACCTGTTACTTGCATCCGCGCGCCATCGTAGACCTCTTACGTGATATAATTGTGTGGTGCAGAGCGGCGCCAGCGTTGGTTGTGCAAGTCTCTCTGTCTCATTACTGGAAGATTGTTCAAACCGGACTGGCACCACTCATGCGAGAAGGGGATATCTAATGCCATTAGATGATTGACTTTTTCAACATCAACACTCATAAGCATATCATAATTAATAGGTTGCTCATAAACACACCAAAGCACACTGATTATCCCTACGGGCACTGTCACGCCAAGGGATGGGCCATTCCTTGGCCCACGTAAATAAGTAGGAGAAAGGGAGAGAAGGCAAAAGGCATGAGACGAATCAATTTACCAAATTGACTTCTTATCGATCCCACGGTGAAGCGACTCTCCAGCCACTCAAGTGAGACTGATAGATTCTCCAGACATCTTTCTAATGTTCCCCTCCCCATCCACGAAAAGAGTTCACGATTGATTCCCAGGCACTTCTGTGCGAGGCTCCAGATGCACAGGAGGCTTCATAGTGCCAACATATCAACGCACACACATCTACACCTCCTCAGCTTCTCTCATGTCATGCAGAACATCCACAGCACCACGATCTCCTCATCAACTCCTCTTCACCATTTGCCTATCCGACCTGGTGTTTTCTCAAGTGACTCTGTGCTGTTGTCAACGGTGGTCCACGGGCAATCTGACAGAGACATTCATTTTTTCCACCACCGACCAGTTTTACTCACAACACAGAGACTTCTCCACTTCCCAGAGGGAAGAATAATCTTAGATTAGACATTGTACTGTCTGGAGGACGAGATGTTTGCAGCATGTTGAGCACGGTAATCTCGGCGAATGGAAGATGATCACCTTTGTGTGTGGGTGGCGAAATGAAAGCCTCACTTTTCTGATATTACCATTCTATCTTGTGAATTGCCCAGAGACACGTGTGAGGCAAGGACAGGTCATGTAGACGGGACCAAGAACATTACATGTCATACAACAGGGATTTGTTTTTAATTACATACGTTGAGAAGCTTTTGAATTTTAAAATGTCATAGAAGCGGTTGATTAAAGAGCAACGTAGTAAGATATCAAATTGAAAAACATTTTATGATTTCAACAAATGTACGATGAGACCTGAATTATGATAATTGCGATAATTGCCTTCTTTTACGTATATGATTTTCGAAAGTATCATTTGAGAAACACTAACAAGACGTACACCACGTCCAATTAATCAATTCACCTTGCGGAGGAGTGAAGCGCTGATATTTTGAGTGAAATGAGGAAAAGACTGAAGACTTCCAACAACAATCTCTTGTAATTTCCGCCTTTTTCTCACAAAAGTCCACACAGTATTGCAGAATCACGGATGATCTCGCTGGTAATCTCTAATGATGTCTTTCACAACCACCTCGCACAACATTACTACGCATTTGTGTTACTTTTTCCCAAGGAGACACCTTGTTTGATTCCACCCAGTCGTTTGAGTTCTGGATGTTGCGTGAAAGGCAAGTCCTCTTGCTGTACGACAGTCTCCTCTTGGGGCTCTTCGGGCCAGAGTTAGTTAATTAGTCGCGTGCGTGGGCGAATGGAGGCGCCTTGTCTGTTTCTCAATTCGCCAAACACACGCAAACATCTCATCATCATGTGTTGAATTACTGAGGATTAATTGTCAGATAAATTGCATCCAGCAGATTCGAGTGCAATAATTTCTCAAATATCTCCATATATTCTTTCCATTTCAATCTCAGCGGCTTTGCATTCATGGAATACTTATACTACAAAATGCGTTTATTTCATTTGCATTAATGACATATATTAATTCATGTCTTACCGCTAAATTGACACGTTTGACAAATAAATTGCAAATTCCTTCAATCTCCCTCCCTCCCCTTGCGTCGCCACGCGTCTCTATTATTTGGAATTTGAATTGTAATGCAGCAGGTTACAAGTGTTTGGAAATCCAATTTACATCAAGTGGTTGTCCGCTAAAGTTCACTGGAGAATCGAATGGGTGGCAACTCGCGTCAGAAAATATTTGATCGGGGCTTTCTTCCACCTCAAAATTCCTTCATACAATGGCATATGCTCTCTGAACAGACTATGGGTGGTTAACGCCATTCCACACTCTTCGTCTAATACGGCTTATTAAGATATATCGAAATCAAATTCACAATTTATGCAAAAAAGGCTGAATTTTGTGGTGGCGGCACACATTGCATAATCATAATGAGTGCCTCGCTCACATTGGGAGGGCAATTTCTTGACTCTGAGAGAGTGACTGCGACGACGCCATCAATTGCAAGGCGTCTGCGAAAAATCGGTCACCATTGCAATAAAATTATAATGGCACTCGGTGTATCTCTTATTATTAAAATTGATTTATGAAAGGAGCGCACTGCCGAGCGTTATTACCAAATTCATTCTCCGTGAGACGATTTATGCCATTTACCATGGAGATTTCCTCAGGACCCGATGAAAGGGACTGCAAAAGATGAGATATAATTTCAACTCAGCTGATGGTGTCACAATAACCAATTTCAAGTAGTTCAACTTTTATATTCCCCAGGCGATTGTTTACTCTTTTTTTGGTGAGAAGTAATCTTTATTGGCAACTTTGAAAGCGAGGCCAAGAGGATTGTAAACCTCACTAAAGCAACCCCATTAACAGTGGAAGAATGAGGATTCTTCAGTAGTGTGAAATCTTGTAGACCACCAGTGTCTGTGACATAATCATTGGAGAAGGATTTCTTCTTCTTATAATTACCTACATTTCCCTTGTAGGAAGCATTTGAATATCTCATTTGCAATTGATAGATTAATAAATTTCCCAGCATAAGTGCTTTTCTTAATCGAGAAAATCTAACATCGACCACACAATGCAGATTTCCTCAATAAATGGAAATGAGTTGCACTAAGAAAATGAGTCTGGCACTTAAGCAAGATGTGGGAGATAATATATATCTTGAATATCAGTGTAATTTTCAGAACATTTTCAATTTGTATTCTTCCAACCCACAATTATTATTATGGCATACAATAATGCAGTCGCACACCCTATATCACGCTAAATACAATGTAAAACTTCTTTCACCTCTCCTTCTTTCTTCTTTTTTTGCAATATTGAATTATGGACCTTTGTCATTTGGATATATCGCACGATATCAAATGCAAATTGAATTCAAACATAATTTTCATGCTTCTCTAATTAGATCTTTGTGCTTCAATAGAGCCTTAGCGAGATTATTCCATGTGTAACTACATACAATGTTTGTGATGCGGAAAATGTGCCAAATGTAAGGGTATTTGGTGGAAAGGTTTAATGTATGCATAGTTCTCTACTGCAATCTAGCCATAATCAGTGATTCACGGACGACGATATTGGGAGTTGCGCGCGGAAATTGAAATTGTTCGTTAAGATTTCAATAGATAGACGAATGCATAGGAATATTCCCGCAGCATGAATTCAATGGGAATGGAGGGAATAAAGCTGCAGCATAGCAATTGTCCTCATCCAGCTTAACAATATAATAATTCTTGTGCACATCCAACGGAGGCTCCATTTTAATTGACACACTATGCAATCGCGGGAAATATGAGGGGAATGCTCCGCCATCCCACTTGATGCCTCTTCAGTTTCACATTCGCCCGTTAGATCTGCCTCTGGAGGTGTGATTAGGAAAGGTCGTTTGGCCATTGAGATAGATTGGAAACAACTCCGCGAACGCCATAGGCAATAGGTTAGGTGAAGGTAAATGTCTCAACAGCAAAGATCATAAAAATCCATCTGGCGACACCCATAGTAAAATGATTCTTGCAAATCATACACGACAATCGAAAAGCGATACCCATACAATTGTGCTACACTTTCCATAGCAGCAAAATGTATCGATGAGAACACATCATTAGCACGTTGTTATGAAACTCAACTGTTTAGAGATTCTTGATACTCATTGCAATTATTGCACCAACAGCTAATTGGTGGCACCCAGTGTGAATTAATTACTGCGATTGATGGGCAAAAAGTCGCATATGCAAATACGCCATGAATGAGCGGGAAAATGTCCGTTGAAAATATAGTTCATTTGGCAATTGTCGCAAAATTATGGCATTATGCAATAATTACGCGCGCGCGGAATGCAATCATCCACTGAAGAAATCCTCATTAAAATGCAATATTAATGCCATTTCAGGCGTCAATTTACCAATGTTCCTTCTCACCATTCAAAATGTTCACTCAAAATCACTTGAGATAACAAGCAAAATGGTATCCTCATTCTTACTTTAAATATTAAGAGCATGACAAAAAGTGCCAAAATTTGCATATTTTTTTCATATTTGCCTTTTTCACAAAAGTGAAAATGTCCCAGTGTGCAGGATGCCATCAAAGTGGATATAAAAACGAAAAATATAAATTGACTATAAGAGAGCAATAATCACCGGCATTACACACCGAAACTCATTATCATTCCGTGACGAACTTTCATCTGCATTTTCGAGGCTTAAGCCTCTTGTCGTGCTGCACAAAAAACATTCAATTCAAACACAGTGTATAGGTTCGCTGGAATGGTCCGAAATATTTGGTAAATTGTGAGGAATTTTTCAATAAGAATTTTGGAAATTTTCCCACAAGTCAAAAGTACTTTAGATAATTTCGAGCAAGTTACGAAATAAATGATAAACTGGTTCTACACCTACTAATAAAAACTGTATAGTATTTGTGGTTTTTTTTATGTTTGTAACTTCTCCACTTCGTGATTAATTGCTTGTACAAATAGTTTCTCATATTAAAAAAAACAAACCACACTCTAAAAAATCAGCAATAAGACCTTCGCCTAAGAAACACTATGCAAAAATGTGACATTTGGCGTGCTTCCATTGTTTGGTATCTTTGGAATGAAATGTGGAGAATTTTTCAACTGCTTAAATTACCATGAAATTTAAGATCTCTTGAGGTGTGCATCGAATATTTCTATGTATAAATACCACGATGGAAAGTACAAAAAGACCCAGTTGGTTGTCCATAAAGAGTTATTTAATTTTATTATCGTGAACGCATATGCCAAAAAATCAACAAGTGCCACTTTTCTTGTTGTTTTTACTTCTCTCTGGACATCTCCTCATTTCAGTCCCGAGATTGAGTATCTTCCACAGTGTGTGCAAGGGTAAAAGGAGAAATTAAAATAACGAAAATACAAGACTTCTCTCGAACATCCCATGACAAGACGCTGGGCAAAAAAGTGGAGGAGAGACTCTCGGGGTGTAGAAAGAATCGTATAATATGCCTCGGCCTTGCCTTTGCATCGCCATCGAGTGACTCTGGAGTCTTCAAGGTAAACATTTTTACGGTATTTAAGCGTGATGGAGGTGCATCCATAAAGAAATTTTATTTCGTCATTTTATTATTATTAACGATTGTTTATTCCTGCATATATTCATACGTATTTATCTTTGGCTGCGTGCACGAGATGGTGAGACGTCGTAGCGGTAAAAGAGTTTTATTGTGCCATATTTTATTGTATTCGAAAAACAGAAATTATAGGTAGTATATCGAAGAGATTCCACGAAAATATACTTTTATTTCCTCTAAACAAGGTGATAATTTACCCGATTGTCGTGAAGCGAACTTAGAATAAATATCTGGTACTCTCCATGATGAACAGCCCTTCTTCTTGCCATCACTCTTGTCTGGACGCTTTCAGATGCAATTTTCTCAAGTGCGCACACTTTCCTGCCTCTTGGCTGTAATAACCCTCCACGAACTGAAGCACCAATGTTACCACTTATCCTCTGCGCCCTGCCACTTGTCCAACATTCAAATTGTAGCCGAGATTTTGAATTATTTGCGGAATCAACAATTATAAATGGAAGGTAATCCTGTACGATTATTTGCTCTTGCAAATTGTGCAATACATCATCTTGAGCTGAAGCTGAGCGTGATCAATCTCTGCACAGCCATCTGTCTGGCCTCACTTGCCATTCTATATGGAAGTTTATTCAGTCAGGATTGTGAGCAAAGAAAGTCTCTCCGTGAATTCATTCCATGGCATACACTCAAAATTGTGTCGAACGAGGGCGTTCAATTGAACACGAGGAATTTCGCTGCTGCAGACAATTTGGGACTTCCTCGTTTGTGTGTTAATAACTCAACAAGTTGAGCACTACAGCCAATTGTGTACTGAAAGGAGAGACATATTGCACAATCAAAACATTAAAGTATTTTCTTACAAGCATTCTCGAGCAATGTTATTATTTGCAACATGTAACCATATGTTCTGCTGTTACTGTTTGCCACCCCAAATGTATCACTCTCATGGTAACTCTTCCGCGTGTCTTCAAACGTTCAAAAAATTGAAGCATTTTCAAACACAAATTATAAGCTATAAATGCTCAAAAACCTGACAATAAAACATTTGAACGGCAAAAAGTTGTAAAAGTTGCTCTTCCACTCACTCATATCGATGTTCTACAGCACACTGAGACTTTTTCTTGGTCTCTTTGTTGCCTCCTGAAACACAACTTTTCCCTTTTAGCAAAAACACATCACATACCATTTCACACATGTATTTATTTTAGAAATCTTATACGCCTGAACAAGGTCTCGCCGGGTATTCTTCTCTCTGCCTGAGCCTTAGAAAGCAGCAGCAAAAAGGCGCGCCAATCTTGGCCAAATAGAGCAAGTTGTTGCCGCAGAAGTATGCAGCATCCCTAATCAATTAAATCCATGCTCGGTGGTGTTTCCAACTCAACCACTCATGTCTAAGCAAATTTTCATCTGTGCTACACGGAGATGGGCGGACCACTTCCATATAAGTCTTCCAATGTTTCGCGTCTCTCGAAAAGATATTCTCTCAATGTTGCGCGATTTTGCGCTCACTCCGGCATCTAAAGGCAATAGGGATGTGAAAAGTTTTGCAGTTTATTTCAAATGTACGCGTAGAGAGTGTATGGAATCCACTCTGTCCGGTGGCAATGAAGATTGGAGAACTGGAGGAATAATGTTGCAAAGGCCGAGACGGACACTCATTGAGCACCACAGAAGACTTATCAATGCGTGATTTATATATTGTCAGGTAGCCTCGTCTCAGTTGTGCGCCGAGGAAGTCTGATACTTTGTATTTTCTCAACTGGTTCGAGGCATCAAAGATAAATATAAATTCTTCGAATTGGCAAAGCTACGTCAAGAGATCTTTAATTACAAGATTTGGCAAATATTCTATATGCACGCAGCTGTAAATTTTGAACCAATCCTAAAGACAAACAGTGTCATTTCAAAAATGTACATAACATATACACATCTTCATCGATATATCTGGATGTAAATGGTCACGGATATTGGTTAAAACTTTATCAACATGTATACTCTCCAAGTCAATTCAATCTGCAGAGAAATGCAGAACTTAGGATAGAGAAAGGAACCTCAGGGGATCTGAAAACCATAACACCCTCTTTAATTTATGTGATAGAAAAGCTGACACAATACACACCACAATCATCCATGTTGGAATAGTTGCACATAGGAGGCAATTTGCATACACATTTGCCCGGTGGATCTGCTGTGAAAATCTCAATATCTCATCAGGCAGATGATTTTCCGTGTTGTTCACACCTCAATTTGAGTGCGTGATTGGCCTGTCCGAGAGAACATGGAATGTCAATTGCGCACGACGTTATATTCCAATTTGACTCATTGAGCTTGTCACTCCGCCAGTCACTATTTTAGCTTCTATCGATTGCTGCCAACATTGTGGAGTTTATGTGATCATCACATAGATTTCACACGCCATCCACTGCGATTTTAATAGAGTCACAAAACCTGGCGCTACCAGCAACCTCTTGGAGGTCACCAATAAATCGGGCGAAATGGTATGAGTCGCATTGCAAATTACTAGTGATAATTATTGCTTGTTGAGGCATTTGAGGTGGCATGGAAAATGCCAACAGTTCGGAATCACTTAACCTCCGTATCTATCAGATTTATCGTATAAACAATCAATAAAGCTTATACGGCGATTTCAGTTGCTCTGGCAGTGTGTGGTTCTATTCTCCATCTGAAATAGTCGGAAACTGTGTCAGAGATGGAGAGATGATTAATTGTGGATATGGGTATGAATTTGTATTCATTTTCCAATGGTCTTTGTCACTTCTACTGTCGCATTATGCGAGATGTTTTATTGCTCAGGCATTTCATGCTTCCAGCTCCCACTTCTGCTAGTCATCATAAAGAAGCTGTGGTTGGAGGCATTTTTAGCGAGTAGGTGTCCAATGTACATCATATTGGTCACCGAGTAGCTAATAATCAATTCTTCATTGCCATTTTACGATCGTGGCAAGATTGTGAGCAATGCCAGGAGATTCTGATGAATTTCCATGTGTTTTTCCTGCAACATCCACCAGATCCATCATTCCTTTATGCACCTGAACTCACAATCGTGCAGAGAGAGATTGGTTAATGTTTATTCCTTCATTAGTTGGCATTCGTGCACCACAAGTCCCCCATAAAAGTCCGCGAGATGCATTTTTATCTGGTGGAAAGCTGCGATATTTCATATATGTTGAGGAAAATGTGTGTAATGAGAGTGTCTTTCCCAACTCGGCACCATGTTTTATTCAACTCCCATGTAATTTACTCATCACACATACACTATGTGGCGAATAAGACGTCGCACGAACGGCTATGTAAATAATAACTCCAAAGTGTGAGATTCCATCAAAATCTATGGTCACATATTTGCATTATGCGAGGAGTCTGGGCATTTTGATTGCGTATGGGAGAAGTTATTCACTTGCCAATCTCTGTACTTTGTGGCGTGGATGGAATTTCGTAAGGATTTGTGGGACTAACAATACGAATATTGACACTTTGCCTCTAATTTATTTTGGCGCCACTTCTTTGTGCAATCCAAAAGACAAATTTCCATGCCCACTGATTAATACAGTGAATATTTAAATATCTCTCGGACTCGATCAATAACCATGTGGAATTTATGCAATCATTTCCCAGAATGTGTTTTGAGATAAAACTATTTGTTTCAACTTCTGATATCTCGCCTTAAGCTTGGGCGTAACGCTTAGTTTTACGAAAGGCTTTAGGATCAGCAGTATAGGGATTTAGAAGCGTTTTTTTTAGATTCACCTGTTTTGATAGTGAAGTAGGACAAACATACAGAAATACCTGAAGAAGCAAAATTGAAGAACTCATGTCTATCATTATCATTATTTGACTTGATTTGACCCAATTTACATCATTTCTTATCAATATTTGCCGAATAAAGAAGATAGTAAACAAAATAATCCCGCATATACAGTCATAAAAGTAGATTATCATCGGCCAAGATTGAATGGTTAATGTCTTGTTCATTTTAATAGACTGATGAGGCTAATTGAATTGTAATTACTGCAGCATAAGCGCTGATCTTGAGAAATTCAGAGCGAATTTAATAGCAGTATCAGGTAAACTATCTTCTAATTTTGGCCAATAATTGCCATAAATTTAGGTTCAGCAATTGAATCGAAGTCTAATTTTCACTCGCATCAAATGGAATTTATTGATTGCCGCTGAGAATATTGTTCACTTGTACAATATCTCACTTAATTGCAATCAAGTTCTGTAATTACATATGCTATGAGCTCTCTGTCGGGCTGTCTGAAGACAGCCAGAGTGCCTTCGATCATGTCAATTCCTGCCGCACTAGCAGAAATCATAGTGCAATATAATGTATATTTTTTCACTATCCACTTGTTCCACATTCCATATTTGTGGTGATTAAAATATTTAGTGTTGATCCAATTGAAATTTATGTTGTGTGTGCACAAGAGAAGTAAATCCTCCGCAATCGGAATCGATTGACTTTAAATTTCTATGTCACGGCGAGCACTAGTGCTGTTGTTCGACAATACTAAGAACACCGCCGTAATCTCCTCCATGGCAGACTTCATACGAAGGTGAAATAAATGCTATGGTTTTGTTAAAATGTGGGTGTTTATGTTGACATACACTATATAGTTCCTCGGATCGCAGTTTTATGTATCATACGGCACCTCCCCCTCTGATCTTCCCTGGCAAGACACTTTTTCGTCGAAGCATCGCACCATCGCTCATGTCATATAAAATGCACAATTTTATCTTCCTCCTTTTTTGTCTCTCTCGCAACTAAAGCATATTTTATTGTGGTCGCACACACTTCTTACCTTGATGGTAAATGTGATGTGTGTCCATAAATAAATATAGCAGCGAAAAAAGAAATTGAAGTGTGTAAATTGTGGTGTGTTGATTGTGTTGTGAGTGCATTTACATTTTAGAGAGCGGGACTAAATCAAAATCTATGCAGCTGAATGGATTTTAAAGAGCTTGAAGAACACGGGGAGAATAAATTTTCGTGTTCTTTGTCTCAACAATTTCGTTGTGGGGCGTGACAAAGAATATACCATACAATTTTCCTCATTTTTCTCACTATGCCCCTTTTCATTGTTTATACTCTGTGCCCATCATATCACTATAACACTGTTTGTTTTTACACATGGTGAAAGTCACAATTCTCATCACATGAGAGATCTCACGTCAAAATTTAACCTGTGATTAAAAGGAAAGCTCTCTTTCTCTCTCTTTCGCCCTCGCTCTAAAGTCACGGCATTTTATCTAATACCCCTTTTCCTTCGTGGAGTCAAAGAAGAAACCATTTGCCCGGGTCGTGAAACGAGGTGATGAATAATGGCAAAGAGCAATGAAGCCATCTGAGGATAATTTGTGAGATTGGCACAGAAAAGGCACCTTTTTATTACTTTATGGTCCATGAATTTGGCAAATTCACCTGAAACTTCACAGCTCTTCCCCACCACCATAAAGGCAGCCATTAAGTTTGGAAGAGGCTCAAGAAAAAAATCAATTATGATTAGCAGCTGTGAGAATTTATTTGCTCACCAGAAATTAACAGTCTTCCAAGAATGACTTTCCGATATTCCCCAACACTACCATCCCCTTCAATATAAGATGTTCTCTTGCTTTATTTTTCAACTTTGAAACGAAGAGACTCGCAGAAAGCACAGATACTGTGAATGTGTGAGACACACAATAGAAGCAATAGGAATTAAATATAATACAGTCCAAAATTTTATGTACCAACATAAATGCATTGTAAGTGCCAATTTATAATAAAGAATTAAAGTGAAATATTTTCAAAAATTATTCAACTGATATTCTAAGAATTCACCACAAAAATCCTCCTATCCAATAAGCTCAGCAAGACTCCTCGGCTCTTTTTACCGGTCAATTGGTTATACTTATTCTGAGTTTGTATCAAATGACTTTATTTTCCTTTTTCTCTTTCGATTCCCTCCTTCGTGTCTTGAAATCTTCTCTGTCCCGACCGACTTCGAATGTACAATAAAACGCGTAACGAAGCATCGTTTCAAGTGTAATAAGCAAATATAATCAGAGTGAGGCGATTAAAAACTGCACTCCAACGGTTTATTGTTCCTCACCACACTCTGTGCCCATGAGCCTGGTGCGAGATTCTCCATATGACCCCCTCACTCTCTGTCATGACGTAGGTTGAGCAAATATAAGGCACAATAATTGTGAACTGAATGTGGTTAGTGAACTGGGAAAACTAGCAATTTCACCTCCTCCTCATTATAAAATGTGAAGTTTCTCCATTATTTGTGCTATAAACATTAATCGGATATAAAACATCGATATTTAATTTGAAATCCTTTTTATCACATGGTTATATTGGGTAGAGTGTGGCTGAGAGGCGAGGTAGTAATTTTCATTAAAAATCCATTCTCGGGTAATTCTGGTGGTAAAATGGTGTCTTGTGGGAAAATTAAATATGAACAAATGGGACACGAGAATCCATATAATCATTTTATTATACGTAGCTCATCTACAAGCCATTCCCAGAGACTCTCCGCAATGTATTTTTGTACAGTGATTACTTGATTGCACAATTATATGAGCTTTAGGAATGACAGACGTAGGGTTTCGACGAATTTAATGTAGGAGTGAGATATTTTAAACGATACACTCAACATATCGCTGATTAAGGTTAGATCATAATGACACACCTTTCTTAAGTAGGAGATTGCCAATTAAAATCAAATTTGGTGAATGCTCAAGGTCGAAAGCAACCTGTCCAGTGCGCAAACAGACTTCTGAGAAGGCGAAAGAGGAGGAAAAGAATTTAAATTCTTTCAGGGAACATCTCTTAATGATCTCCTGCTCGACTCTTTCGCCATGCCCCATCGTGGTGAAGGTGTGCATGTAGCGGCAAAAGAAAAGCGGTTTTCTTCACACTCGCGACCTGAAATGAAAGGTGAAAAGGAATTAAGGCATACCTGAAAGTGGTGAAGCGAGACGCAAATTCAAAGTTTCACCGCGATAATCCATTTTGCACACTTTTTTCACACCATCAGATCCAAGTTCAAAGTGACTTCTTATGCAACGCGAATGCGAGACCACGAGAAATTTTAATGGTCATTTTTATGTTGCTCATCGACATATTATTATATTAAATCGACGAGGCTGAAAGTGCTTGGGCATTTTTTATACTACTCGATGGCGTGCGTGTGATTATTTTAAATATAGTATAAATTTCATTTTAATAGCTTCCATCTTCCAATATAAAAACCACCATTAATGTACTTTTAAGGAAATTAAGATGTCGCATTCGAGGCGCTGAAAGAGCCGAAGTAATGCAAAAAGCGTCTTATTGTGCAATTTGGCGCTATATTGTAAAAAGAGTATCAAAATACTTTTCTCTGCTGTCCAGTGGAACATGATACAGGAGATATGTTATTTGTGAAGAAATATCCATCCTACCCCGCACTATGATGTAATTTGTTGGTTTTAGTCACTTAGGCGGAAAAATAAAAGTCTGATAGGTCTTTTTTCATCATAATAATCTCATCTACCCACTCACTGAATTATACCTCTTATGATAGATACCACGCCATTCGACAAATGACCACCAAAGTCACAGGAATTTCTCTGTGGAATAACAACTGGGGCGATGTAGGAAAACATACCGTGGACTTTTCATTAAAATTCACAAACAATGTCCCGAGGACATGTCGTTGCGCCAGAGATGAAGAGAGAGAGAGAGAGAGAGAGAGAGGGAGAGTTTAATTAAATTATAATTGTGAACTTCTCAGTGGAATACTAAAATATCTGTCGTGTACTGGCCTAAGGAAGATTTATACCTAAATCTCTGAGACAATTTTTCAAGCAAGTCCATGAAGGAATCCGAGCCTAATCCATTATTACCACTCTCCGCAGGGACACACTATATCGCCTGTCGTTTGGCCTCGAAGTTCGTGAGAGGATGCCCTGGGAGGCTTCCACATCGATCCAGGAGACATGCCAGAACAAGGGTCAAAGTGAAACCGACTGCCACAACTATATTATGGTGCTACAGAACTATGGTAATCGTCTATATGCGTGCGGAACGTACGGCTTCAGTCCTTTTTGCTCGTGGCGTCAGGTGAGGTGTTAATTTGTAACTTTGAACCCTACCTCACCGACGGGTGTATTAATGACGCACATTTTCCTGGGCAGATGGAGAATCTGACGGTGCTGAATTATGACAAGGGTGTAGCAAAGTGTCCTTTCAATCCTCATGCCAACATCACCGCCCTCATGACCGACAATGGGCAGATTTTTGTTGGCTCCCCCACGGATTTTTCTGGCTCGGATCCAGCCATCCTGCGGGCGGACGTGGCACAGGACAACTCGCGTATGCTGAGGACGAATCAGTACAACTCCAAGTGGCTCAACGACCCACAATTCGTCGGCAGCTTCGAGGCGGGAGACTTTGTCTACTTCATTTTCCGGGAGACGGCGGTGGAGTACATAAATTGTGGTAAAGTGGTCTACTCTCGCATTGCCAGAGTATGCAAAAATGATCCTGGCGGCAGTCACATCCTGAAGGACAATTGGATATCATTTCTCAAAGCCAGACTGAACTGCTCTCTGCCCGGGGAATATCCCTTCTACTTCGACGAGGTTCAGGGTGTTTCCTACTCACATGAGGAGGGAGTGCTTTATGCTACATTCACAACGCCGATGTAAGTAAAATACATATAATCGTGAAGAATATACTGAAATAAAACTAAAAAAAAACTGAATATATTTCCAGCCATCATGCAAATATGCTATAATTAATTTAATTTTTTCCGTATATATTTCAGTAATAGTATTCACGGATCTGCAATTTGTGCCTTCAACATGTCAGCCATTCATGCTGCCTTTTCGGGTCCGTTCAAGGTGCAAGAGTCTGTGGGATCTGCCTGGGAGAGGCAAGATTCGCCACACCGAGATCACTATGAATGCAAAATGGGTCGCGGAAAAACAGCCCAGAGACACCAACTTCTCGATTCTTCACGCTATCAATTGATGGATCAAGCTGTTCAGGCAACAACTCTGCAGCCCCTTCACTATTCTCGTCTCGAGCGATTCACTCATATTGCCTTGGATATGATTTCCACGAAATTGCATGAGAGCGTGAGGGTGATCTACGTTGCGACTGAGGAGGGGCAAGTGAAGAAGATTTCTGTGCTACCGCGGACGAAGGACACGTGTGTGGTGGAGATTTGGCATCCTGAGGCCAGTCCCAACACACGAATCCGAACTATTCAGTTTCTTAAGGAAACAGAGGCGCTGTACATCGGCACAGATCGGGCTCTAATGAAGATATCAGCTTATCACTGTAATCGTCATGTGTCTAAGGCCAGCTGTCTGAACGCCATGGATCCCTACTGTGGTTGGAATGAAATGCTCGAGATGTGCACTGGACCGCCGAGTGGAGACACTTTGGCCAGATATTGGGTGCAGAATGCCACAGAGTGTCCGGTGCTCACGGCTCCGGTGGATGGGAGTTGGTCCGCCTGGTCAGACTGGTTTAAGTGTGCCCAGTCATCTGGAGGTTTGGTGTCTGAGCACACTTCAAACACCGACACTTGTCTCTGCCGTAGCCGCTCGTGCGATAATCCAGCGCCAAAGAATGGCGGTGAAAAGTGCACAGGAATGCCCATTGAAGTGACAAACTGCACGGTTCACGGCGGCTGGACCGAGTGGAGTCCTTACTCACAGTGCTCCCAATCCTGCGGTGTGGCTGTAAAGACTAGAAGACGCACATGCTCCAATCCCAAGCCAGCTAATGGCGGCAGAGTGTGTGTGGGACCTGATCGTTCTGAGGTAAGAGTCAAAGATGCAACTTCATGCACTCGCAATTCACCGTAATTTCTCTTTATCTCATCTTAGATCTACTGCACGATGCTGCCTCCGTGTCCAGCACCTAAGCAACCCGCCATCGACGGAGGCTGGGGACCTTGGGGTAATTGCTTTAATCAATTGTTCACTAGATAAGAGCGATAAGACCATAAACCTCTCGTGATCAATTGGAAATGAAATTCACATTGCTTAACGTTAAGCAATCTCTCTTTTTACCCTAAAGTGGAGCAACTGAGATGGTTGTCCTATGATAGGGAGCTCATTAAAAAATTTCTCCACCTGCAAAATCTCTGTATTTCCCTGGAGTTCTTGACCTCCTTTCACAATGCCTCTTGTTTAATTTTCACACCGTACAGGTGCCTTTGGGGACTGCAGTTCACCATGTGGAGGCGGCTTCAGAATTCGTCGCAGAAAATGCGACAATCCCACACCGCAGAACGGCGGCATAGACTGTCCCGGGTGCAGTATTGATTACGAGATCTGTAACAGTCAACCTTGCGCTGAGGTAAAGCGCCTCAGCTCTTGGACGCCGTGGTTAATGGAGTTGAATGGTACAACAGGTGACGGCGGCCACACAGAACGGCGCTTCCGCTATCTATGCAAAGCCTCAGTGGCTGACTCGTCAACGCTGAGGATCGCCCTGGCCAAGGAGGAGACGAGGATTTGCCAGCCAGATGGTACATGCCAGAGGTAAGAGCTTCGGCTGATAAGGAAATTCAACAGAAATTAATTCACACTTTATCAGTGCCGCTCTCAATTGCCTTAATTGAAGTCTTATCGGGTTTTTCACCGCACAAAAATTCACCAATACCGCCAATTTAGCATTCCGATGGCCTTTTATTGTAAATCGATTTTGCGAAGAGTGCCCAGATTTTATCATGACAACATCCCAAATATGCTTTCACTGTGCGATTTTTCTCTCGGCAGAAACGGCGACAACTCCGACGCCGGATGGGGAGAATGGGGTCCGTGGGGACCGTGCAGCGTCTCGTGCGGTGGAGGGCAGCAGTTCCGGATCCGACAGTGCGACAGGGGCAACGGGGAATGCGACGGCACTGGCAAGATGGCAAGAGCATGTGCCACTCAGGCGTGCAGAGGTGAGAACGTGCACTCGAATCCACTTTGACTTCCGACTCTCATGGATTGATGCGAAATGAATTTTTCAGGCCAATGGGGATGCTGGGGCGATTGGTCACCGTGCTCTGTATCCTGTGGCATTGGAAAACGTACCCGAACTCGCCAGTGCCTTTCAGCGACAGATTCCAGCGATGGCAGCGATTGCGATGGATCCGGCATTCAACAAGAGATTTGCGAAATGCCAAGCTGTGACAGTGAGTGTTTTCTATGCAGCGCCGTATTTCCTGAAAAAAGGGGTTTACCTCCTCCATATCCGGTTTTCCCATAATGTTTCTTCTCTATACTTAAATCATTTAAACGGTCACTTTTTATATGAATATTTACGGGTGAGATTCGCTGTATTTTTTCAAACTTCTTAACATTGGAAGTGATTGAAATTCAAATTTATGAACCTTCTATTACATCGACTCATAGAAATTTGCACTCTCAGATATTTCATGAGATTCCTTGTGCACTTTCAGCATTCCTGGGATGGAGTCAGTGGAGCGAATGGAACGAGTGCAATCCCGATGGCGAAAGAATTCGAACTCGGAAGTGTCTCACCACAAATCCCACTTCGAAGGAGTGCCAGGGCGAGGAGAGGGACGTCCGGCCCTGTGCTCCGCCAGCGGCTGCCAACACAGACACTGCCTCTATTGGCATGACAAGCCTTTTCATCATCCTCATCCCCACGATTTTGCTCTTCTGCTCACTAACATTCTTCGTGACTCGCGCCAGGTACACGAGAAAGCCTCCGCTGGGCATCAAAAACATTCCCGGGTCACCGTGCTACGACACATACCCCAATCAATATTCCAGCCTCCCCACGAAGGATGTGAGTAGAAAGAAAATGGAGCGCATTAGGGATTCACGTCGAACATCATTTCTCACGTGTGTATTTATTGTTTTACAGTACCCTGAACCCAGGCAGAAGCCTAAGAGGCAGTCGTCCTTCAATTCCCATGGCTCGAGCAGTTCCAAGAACATCCCCAATGGACATGGGACACTGACAAAGTCCAATAACATGATGGGTAATCACACACCCAAAGTGCTCTCGAAATCGTTCGAACCAGACACAGCCACAATCAAAAGGAATTCCCATTCACTCAACAACGTCAGACCCCCAACGAGATCCATCAATGACGAGGAGAAGTTCTGAGTCAATTTGCTGGCCATGCCAACCAGCTTTGTAGAAAATCATTTGAACATAACGCATTGTCGCATGAGAAAGTACAAATTTATGCATCATCGAAGAGAGCATTTATCGTCATAGCACATTCTTCAAAATTACTGCAATATCTGAGGCAAGTGTTGCCCAAACTGATAGGATAATTGTAAGAGAAAAGTTTAGATTGTAGAACTCATCTTTTCACTATATAGACAGAGAAACGTCATCTCTCTTTTGTAATATTACTACAAATTTCACATGTGAATGAGTGCCAAATTATGTTACACGATTAACAGTTAAAACTTCAACGACCTGTATAATTTTAAAAATCGTGACTTAATTTTTTCCCATATAATCAAATCGCTGCCAAGCCAGTTACTGCTAAACTACTTCAAAATCATATACATAGATTTAAATACTAATGTCTATTGTGATGTTAGGTTTTAGATTTTTTAGGTGAGAAATTCCATAAAAAATTATACAAGATTTGCATTTTATTAGGATGTCTATTCCGTTAAAGAAAGTCTGATTTGTAGCTAATATAATTTCGCTAAGTGGTTGGAATGATTCCTTAAAATGATAATCCTTTTAAGTAATTTTAAAAGCTTCAATTTACAAAATAACCAAAAATCAGCATTGTGTTGTGTAGCTTATCAGCAACTGCTAAGGTTATTAAATGTGCCATTTAGCAAGGTTAGCATAGACTCTTTTGTAATGCAAGATTTTTCGTATAATTTTATTTGCTAGATTTGAATATTAATTCATTGTAACATGAATCAGTAGCTCATATTGAGTGATTTCTAGATTTATTCCATACTTTATAGTGTGAAATGGTAGCTCATAAGGACGTAATTTGATGTAAAAGGAACGTGTAAAGGATTTTAGGCTACTTAACAGTGAATCCTAAATTGCAATAACAATTTTGTCTATTTTAGTTTATTAAGAAACTTACAGTGAAAGACAAAAATGTGAATAATTCAAGTTAATCTATAATCGAAATTTATACGGAGCTCAAATAAAATTTTCTTTTGTAAATCCAATTAGTGTCAATTCACTCATATTGTGGGTACTTCAGTGCTGATTAATGAGCAGCTATAAATTCAGAAGTCTCGGCAGAAGCCCTCTTATCAACCGCGATCATGACAAGAAGTGTAAATCAATTTTGTCTGAAAGTTATCAAATCTCAAGAGGTCTTACGATGTGAGTAAATTACAATCATATTTAGAATTTCCTCGTAAATTCCTTTTCGTGAAAAATCATGCTTTATTTCTCCAGATATTTAAAAACTTTTATTCCGAATACTGTCGGTAATAAAATTCCATGATCTCTTATTTTATTTAAAGTATTTACGGGTATATCTTATGAAATATCTCCACATTCCACTGCTCACTAGGAGCTGAGGAATAGTCAATCTGCCTATAGTGGGATGACATGTTAGGAGAATGATAAGAATGTATGGCAGATAAGGTTTGGCAATTTTGTGACCCTTTCAAGACACAATACTGATTGTCGCACGCTGGGAGGGCTTCACGGGAATGCGAGGCTATTGCCGAACTGCTCTATCTGGATGATGAATTGGTCAATGTCGTTGCGGGAAAAGGATGGCTGACAAGTGATAACCATCCGAAAGAAGTTCCCAATGCCCTTATGCAGCAGCGGAGTGAATCCCACCATCATGGAGCCAGCTTTGACCATTTTCTCCTTAATCAATGGCGCGACCTGTGAGGAAACAATCTTTAGAGCCACTCATAGAGATAAACTTACAGACTGTAATTGCCTTATAGAGATTTTTCCACCAATCCTGTGTCTCCTCCTGATCTCGCATCTTCTTAGGAATATACCAGAAGCAGATGTTTGTGTACTGAAATTCATCCAGGACCAAGCGAAATCCAGGCCTAGATCTCAATTGGTCCGTCAGATACTGACTCATCTCCATGGCGTTATCCATTTTCTCTCCCAAACCTTCAATGCCACGAACCTTCATCATCAGCCACAGCTTAAAGGCGTCCACCTTCAATGAAAAATCGAGTATTACAAACTTGAACAATTCTCACTCGACGGAATCCGCACCTTTCTGCCACATTGAAAGCTTTTGTCGCCTGTGTCAAAGGAGATGTCGTAGAACTTATCCTGCTGGAAGAGATAGTCTGCATTGGCACAGTTGCACTTGTGCAGCATATTCTGAAAATTGAAGAGAAATTGTGACTTTGCGAATATGATTTCTCCCCCTGATTTCTTTAAACATTCAGGAAATCCGCAAAAAAGATACAGATAAGGATGAACTCTCTAGAGATTAGATTTTGTATTGCCGCATGAGTTCAACGGACGTATCAGAGAATTGAATGGGAGTGTAAGTGAGTAAAAAATCACGTATTCGGCATTTATGAAAAGTGATAAGAAACAAGTGGAAAAAATACACTACTTCCTCTCACCTTTTCGCGAGCCAACAAAATTGAGCACTGAAGAGGCGCTCCGAGAGTCTTGTGAGGATTCCACGACAGAGAGTCTACCCTTCCTGATCCCGCGAGAAGTCCCTTGTACCGTTGCGAGAGAATAGCAGAGCCCCCAAGGCATGCGTCCACATGCAGCCAAATTCCAGCCTCCTCACAAACATCCGCCAATTTCTCGAGATCATCAAAGGCCCCGAGCACGGTTGTTCCCGCCGTTGCATTCACGAAGAACGGTCGACGACCTCCACTTTTGACTCGTTCAATGGCCTCCTTCAGAGCGTCCGGCCGCATTCGCCCGCGATCATCTGTGGCCACGGTCTCCAGATTGTCCAGTCCGATGCCCATCCAATGTGCAGCTTTCTTGATGCTGTAGTGTGCATCTTGAGACGTGAAGGCCACCAGAGGCTTGGATTCGAACATTCCGGCGGATTTGTAGCGCGGATCCAGCCGAAAACGGGCCAGGATCATCGCATACATGTTGGACATGGATCCGCCGGGACTAAAGATTCCATCACCACTGGGAAAATTGAAGAGATCCAGGCACTTCCGAACCACGGAGTCTTCTATTAGGGTGAATACAGGACCAACTTCGAAAGTGTATCTATAAAAAATTAACAAATATACAAAAAATATGCATTTTCTCACCAAAATTTCATTTCTTACACAATTAGACAGATTATTAGTTTAACCGAGTCAGATTTGTGATAGATTGCACGAAGCTATTCAAATGTTTGTCTTAAATGCTCAAATTACAGCTTGAATTCACGTCACTGGAGATTTCAACTACGATTGCATAGATTTAATCATGCTCATAGCATGCACTTCCCTCATTCCTCTGATGATTTACAGAAACATAGAGATAAGACTCGCAAAATGTGCTGAAATATTTTTTCCCTATGAGTGTAATCTGTATTTCTCACTTATCTCCGTGTGTTTCCTCCTCGGTATAATTAATAATTAATTAATAAAGTAAATAGGCAGTTGATTTATGAGTGGAGAGCGAGAGTATTTCAACCAATTGAGTGTTTATCAGAGACAATTGAGGCGTAAGTTTAATCAGTAATTACTCTTGTTGAGATATAGATGGAATGAGGTAAAAAAAATCTATACTCACTGGCTAGTATTGAGTGCATCGGTGATCCAAGAGCCGGCCAGGCCGAAGGGATCGCAGCCGCCAAAGAGTTGATTGCAGAAGAATCGATGACCCGTCTTGACTGAGTACTTTAACACGAGGCGGCACATTTCCTCCGCCTCGTCCAAAGTGCGTGGCACTTCAGTGTCCAGAGACACGTCGATGATTTTCTGCAAATAGAAGGGCCAGAGTTATTATCTTTCTCCTTTCGAAGAAGGGGATTTCATGATAATGCAGTGGGAATGAGTTTTGTGGGAAAAATCCCAAAGAGACTCACCGCCAGATCGTGAGGATAGTGAAAGTCCACGACGGAGGCTTCGGGTGGCGTGGGAAGGACCTGTTCCTCGCACAGGAGTCGATGCACTCTCTCGAGAAATGCCCATTCTTCTGCCATTGCTTTTGACGATCACACGGAAAAATTCCACAAGTTTCACCTCTCAGAGTTGCTCAAGAAGAAGCATCAAGACGTTGCCTCGGCAGAGATTGGACGGAGACTGGCTCGGCTGAGCTTCTTGGCGATTGATCAGCCGAAGGCTCGAGAGCCGAATTGCTCAGCTGTTGATTTTATCAATCGCGCCAAACTTGAGAATTGTAGGAGTGAAAGAGACGGCGCATATTGGCCTGATAAAGTCTCTAAAATTGCCAGAGAGGTGATCATGGGATGCTATCATCTCCTCGAGGGTGATTTTGCCTGCATTCGGGCGCATTTCAATCTAGCGAAGACACAACTCATAGTCATAAATATGTGTGTGCAATTATTTACGCTTTGCGATGTAATCTTTCGCCACGGCCAGTCTTCCATCCTCCGCATGAGACTCTTTCACGGCAATTTACTTCTTTTCCACTGAAGTCGTCTCTTGGGGTGGCACTCAAAGCTTGGGTTAATTAAAAAGAGGGAGATTGTGTCACTCGTGGGAAAAATTATTACTTTTCTCCGTTTCCCTCCAACCACCTTGCGCTACACATTGACGCACAACCCGCACAACCGTATATAAACAGGCATTGAGGCATCGTAGTCTCATACAGAACCCAATGCATGATGAGTGAAAATTAGAAAAACCATGAATACCGAGATTGGGAGGGAAATTTGTCATCTATCATATATATATGTGGGGCAATCGCCGCACTCTCTATTGGGAAAATTGCTCTTGTCTCTGAGCTCTCATTTACTATAACGTCATAGACTTTACATAAGGCTCACTTTAGGAATTCCTCTTACGGACTTTCATGCCTTTCGCACCGTAAAATCCTGAGATTCTTTCATTGCGATAGAGAGAATGGGTGGCAGTGAAATCTGAGGAATTTTGAACCTGATTTATGTAGATTTCTGGTGGTTAGAAAGTGAGTAGAGGAGAAAAAATTGAAAGAATGCATTTATAATTATTACAGAAATGTTTATTCAATGTTGCAGTATTTACTTCTGTTTTCATTTTTCATTCATAGTAATATATAAACGTGCTAAACACTAAAATAGTATATATGTATAATTTTTCTCATATTTTATTTATTACAATGCAAGGATTACAAACTGTTTTTTTCATGTCTATGTTTTTATGTGTGTGTATTTTTTCTTCTTTTTTTTTAATATTATGATCATTTTTACTCAATTTTTTTTCTTTCATTTTTAAATACATTTTACTCTTTAATATATTCACGTAATATTCATATTCTGTTTAGGTATATATATTTATATTCTTTATAATCGTGATTACTTTAAACAAATTACATCGTAAATATCTGTCATTATTACCCCCAAGAAAAGTTCTTCTCCATTCCATTTAATTCGCTTCACACCATTTTTTTCCTTACTGGCTGTTATCATCATCCATTGTCGCTTCGAAGTTAAATTTTTGTCGTTTTTTTTTCATCATAATCGTTCTGTGCTTTTTATCCGGATCTGATAGGGTTTTCCATCTTAAATACAATTTCTTCTATACACAGTCATTTCAGGAGTTTATTATTTACCAAAATAGTTCATTTTATGCTTCTTTTAAAAAATATATAAAATAATTTTTACACGTGTTTGACTTTTTCTTTATCAATCAGACACACTAAAAATAATGTCAGAGAGCTTTTCATAAAAGTTTATCAGATTAAGTTATTTTTTTCTCAATTTCTCTGTACAATATTTTCTCAATTTTTTTTTCTTCATAGTTCATGACTTGTCCTAATTTTATTATGTCTGTGGGTTTTCGTTTCAATTTTGCAACAATATATAAATATATTCATTTTTTGTATACAAAACAGTTTATCTTTTCATCTCGACTTTTTTTCCTTTTTTTTAATTACATACAATACAAATAAGATATTTACAATCATGTCAAATAATTTAATGTTTCCTTTTTTCCTATACAGCACTGCAAACAATACAATTAAATTTAATAATAAAGTCATATCGTATCCAATGTTTTCCTTCTTATAGTATTATGCTCTCTTTCGTCACTCAAAAGACTTCTTTTTCACTGATTCTCTCTTGAACTTGGGAAAAATGTCAATTGGTTATCACGTTTTTCAAATCATAGGAGAAGCTCCGTGACATGATTTTTTGTCTAATTTCCTATTATCCCTTTTATTTATAGTAATTAAAACTAACTGTAGAAAGTATTAGAAAATCACATATTTTACAAAATATTTTCATCTTCGCTTATGGGTTTAATTGAGTTTGTTGGTTGCATTTTTTTACGTTAAATTATGTGTTCAATGGATCAAATGGGCAATGATTTTATTTACAAGATGACTATTTCTTCTCGGGAGAGGCTTTTTCCTATTTTCTTTTCATCAGATTAACTTCCATTGTCAATTTTTTTTTTCGTAAGCCTTATTGGTTATTTGGAAAATATGGGTAGCTATTGAAGCTATGCTCTGAATAGCGATTTCGACCACATGCAGTTATTTTTGTCACTTTTGGTTTAGAGATCAGAAAAAGGGTTTTAAATCGCCATTCAGATGTGCTGCGTGTCTTTCAAAAATTCATCCCAATATGAAAAGAAATGCGCGTGAAAATGACTTTTTTCTCATTTGACAATATATTATACATATAAATTACAATATATTTATATAATGTACAAAATGCACTGATGGATTTCATATTATGATTTCGGTTCATCCTCAATTGATTAATTTCACTTTGGGTTTGTCTTTATCATTATTTTGTGGCGGGGTTTGTGACGCTATTTCATAGAACATCTTCGACAGTTTTTTTTTTCTTCTATTTTCCCTTCAAACGACAATCTCATCGAGACAATCCGATCGTGATACAAGTTGCAGCGTTGCGTTAAAGTAAGAGTTAAGAAATAAACATTTGCGTTAATGCAGTCTTCGAAACGACTAAGAATCATCTTTTCATTTTGAATGGATAATAACGACAGGACCTTTGTACAGCGATATACATAGTCTGTAATATTTTTTTCTTCCTTCATATTTATAATTCACTAACAAATACATTTATCAATATTTAATTTAGTTACATACACTTTTTTCACCTAATATTTTCATAATTAAATTTCTTACAAATGAATTCGTGACACTATCTTCAGTTAAAGGGATCTCCTCTCTTTTATATAAAGATTTCCATTGTTTCTTCATCATTATTACACAAAATGAGAATTCCAATTAATCCGAGATTTTAAAACCACTTCGAAACTTCCAAGCATCATTATCAGTCTTCATTTAGCAAATTTATCCCCCCTCCAGTGGGGGGCTTTTCTCATTTTTTTTACTTCATTTTTAATTCTTAAATTATACTTTTTCATTAGACTTTCTTTTTTTATATTTCATTTCATCTTCTTCTTCTTTTTGGATAGAAAACGTCCCTTCAACTGAAATCCTTCAGCCAAATTTGAATACTTTTCTCAGTATCTCTGTCAAAAATTTTATACACATTTATGCATGTATATTATAATGATTCTGTTAATTAAAGAATATATTTTCCTTTAAATACTACTAGACTACACTAAAAAATCTTCTTTTTATTACTTTTATCATGCAATTTATGCATCTATTTTCTCTTTTTTTTTTTTATTAATTAATTGCATACACAATTACTTTTTGTCATTTTATGTGTTACACTTCTCTTTATCTACTATTTTTTCTCGATAATAAAAGAACGCAGAAACTCACTATGAGGTTGAAAATGTATTAAAAACTAAATGATCATAAACTAAACTAAACTAATAAGATTGTTTAGATGAAAAGTAAGATTATAAATAAAAATAAAAATCTATTCTATCAAAAAATGATCTAGAATTATATTTAGTTTTCCATTGAATTGATGAAAGTAACTAAAATTCTACTGAAATATACAGTAAAAGTAGTGAAATTATCTGCCTAAAGTGAAACTTACGAGAAACATTACAGATTGAATTGAAATGCAGTTGGATCTTAACTTAAGAGCGAAAAGGAACGGTGAACATAATTCGTGTCAATCCTTCTCCATTTTATCAACTAACTAGAATAATTTATGTATTATTATGTATAAAACACACTCTACATTAAAGTTTCTTCTCCTTCCTTCACATTATTCTGTAAATAGCATAAGTTACTGATATTCGAAAGACTTGTATGTTATTAGAAAACGTGGATGATATTTCATTTTGAAAGTGGGAGACACTACGTTATACATTATATCTTGGATGCAGGCAAAAATGTAATTCTGTTTCAAAGAGTTAATACGGCAATCAGATTGCTGTGGTAAATTTTCCTTTTATCCTCCTCTCTTATTCAACCACTATGTAGACACTACTTTATGGCAAAGTACGAATGTATCAGTTGTTGTTCTGTTGCATTTTCTTTCGCATTTTCTTGTCACAAATTCTAAAAAAGGCCCGTAAAAATTTTTCAAGTTGCTCCATTTTCTCTTTAGAAAGTGATCTATCATGGTTATTATCGTGTTTTTTTTATCTTTGTATTCTCCAATATCCTCAAATATTCTCCGCTGTCGCTCAATGGCATGTCATTTCTCGTTTTATTCTTGTATTCAAAAACTTCAAATCAAAGTCTACTAATGCAATGGATTTCAAGAAATTTCATTAATTTGCACTGCATTAAAAATTTCATGCATTTCTGACGGTTTCAAAAGTTTGTGTCGCTGTTGTGATGTGAAAGTTTTAGCTCAACAATAATGGGCAGCATATTTCCTTCCTCTCCTTCTCAGATTGCAAGTAGATTGGAAAGGATAGGAGAACAATTCAGTATACTTTGAAGTTGGTCTTCATTTTTTTTGATTCTCTATTTCTTAGTGTTATCAGCGAAAATGCCACGATGTGACACACTTTATTGGAAGGTAAAACGAGAAGAGATAAACTCAATGAATGGCCTATGGTTTGACAGAAAGAAGCGTCTATATCGATACATAGAAATTGCATTGAGAGAGATTATTTTAAAAAGTATAGAACATTAATTATACATATCCAAGTTAAACAGTGTCACTACAATTTCATTAAGCAATAAATCATCTTTTATCAGTTAATTTATTAATTATTTAAGTGTTTCGTTTGTTTTTTTAATTTTTTTTTCATTATTCTTTATTTATAAGAGAGCGTTTTTGTGATCCCTATGCCAGCTTCCATAGTAGATTTGATTTTTTTGTTTCTTAATTTTTCAAACGTGTTTTCTTCTTTATCTCGTTTTTTTTTCTCTTGTTGGTTTGATTTTATGGGCCACACATTTCCTCCTCATCATCATTATTTTAATTATTTATTTTATATTTAAAATAATTTACGTCATTTTGATACAAACATTTTTTTTGTGCTGTCCTTGGAACTTTGGCAATTTTATTCCTTCTTCTTTTTACCTTTTTTTTCAATCAATTCACAAGTCGGGTTCTTCTTCAATCTCGAGATTTATTTCCATTTCTTTATTTTTTATTTCATTTGCACAAAATAATATGTTGTCCTTCTTTCAAGTAAAAACTCACATTGACTGGCTCCATATACACAAAAATTCTACTACATGAATATTCATCTTAATGATAATTCCTAAGCAATACATCTCCGAGTGTGTGGCTTCTCCCCATCAGATCTGCCTCTGCTGAAGGAGTTCCACTGCATCTCGAGATCAAAATGCCACTGTGGATGTTTTTTCTCTCTCTCTCTCTACATCTCTTTCAGGAAAAGCAATACTGTCGCTCAAGGGAAAATTCATCATGAAGCGACAGCATTAAAAAGTCGTATTTTCCAACAGTGAAATCACCCTCATCGTTTCAAAAAGACTCTCCTCCTGAGGGTCTATTCAAATACTTCTCACTTCATCTACTCCCAAAATGTGCTCTCCTCTGCGGAGACTCCACTTTCTAACTACATTACGTCCATATCCTCTTCAATACTCCAATCAATTAACTCCTCTTTGTCATCACTACTAATTAAGCCAATAAAAATAGAGGATCTAATCGTTTTTCTGCTTCTCATATTACCACACTTTTTTCCATTCAAAATTACACAAATTTACACAATTACAAAAATACTTAGATTTCTTTTCAGAATATTTTGAATTCATTCTTCTGTGAATTATATACTTTCTGAGGGAAAAAAATAAAGAAAAATATATAAATATGGAATAAAGTCTTCATGTGAAAAATTACAAAGAACTGTACTATAATACATTAAATAGATACAGATATTCGCAATATATGATTTACATTCAATATGTATGTTTATGTATAGCATTGTAAATGTTTTTTTTTCTTCCTTTTTCTTCTTCATTCAATATCCATCGTTTCCATTTTATCATATTATCAAGCGAAAAGAAAAGAAAAAAAAAACATATTTTTCTCATCATAATTGTCATCATCGGATTAAAGAAAGTGTTCTTTTTATCAACACAGAGATTTCTGTTCACTTTCATCGTTACTAATATGCAGGAAAGTATTCGACTTTAAGACTACAACGGAAAAAAGTATAAAAATATACATAATACCTAGGCTAGTAGGAAAAAAGTAGAAATTACTGCATTTGAACAGAAAAAAAGTCTTCGAAACATAAGACGAGAAGAAAATGTAAATTCTCTAAAATACATTCTATGTTATGTAAATTAAACACAAAAAAATATGAGAAGTGATGGATAAACAAAATTTATCCCTTGTTTTGCTTTTTTTTGCATCTCTGGATTTCATTCAATATTATATCTCCTTAAATATGTCCTCATGTATAGATGTTTTTATAAAAAACTTAAAAGACACGTAAAAAATCATACGCTAAAGAATTATTACGAAAATATTCAGTTGCTCCTTCTGTTCTCCTCCTTACAGGACACCATTGCTGGGCGGTCCAATAGGGCCCAGTCCCTCCAAGTTGCCCGTCAGTGAGCTCCCAACGGCATTTGATGTTTTCAAGAAGAACTTCTCCAGCTTCGATATAATATGCTTCCCGTAGGTATACTTCCTGAGGGATCCCATATGCGGCTTGATCTTGTGCATAAGGGTCTTCCTCTGTGTCGGCTCGGACACATCAATCATCTTCTGGACCACGTAGTTTGCGTACTGGTCCTTCATCATAATGTGAAGTGCACTGAAATAATATACGAACAAGCATTAAGAATAGTTCATAATACTAATTTCGCGCTCAAATATTCATCTTCTCAAAAGTGTGTCCCCAAAATACCGTTTTCTGTCTCAAAATTGAGCAACAATGCATGAATGAACGTTGTGGCCGTAACAAATTCACCAAAGGGGCGAGAGCAAAAACTAAAAACAAGATCACACGGAGAGACAAGAACCCGCAAACCACATTACTCAACCATTTCCTCCGTTAAACCGTTCATTCAATTGACCAAATGACCAATTTATCGCCATGTCGGGCGAGTAGAAAATAGTAAGGTTCAGAGACTGATAAAACAAGTTGCTGCTGACTCATAATAACTATATAGTCTGTGTTTTCTCATTTGCATAATGCGACCGTAAACTTGTGCCGGATGCTTAATTACAAACATTAAATCAAAGGAGAATTTCCCGCAACAGTCAATCGACAGTTGGAACCTGTTTGTTTGCATCTCTTGGGGCTGTGTGCCAATTGATGAGTGCGCACACACACACACTCATTGCACACACCCCAGAAAGTGTTTGTTTTCGCCAATACATATGTATATAGTCCACGGTGCGGTACATCAACACCCTGTGTCCATGGAGCATCACCCACATCATCCCCAAGAATTCCTTCGCAATCTCTGGACCATGCCGCCCAACATATTTGACAATATACAGCGCTACTCACCCATCATTGAAGGAGCAAACCTCTTCAATTAGCAGAGCTCTCTCAGCTCTCGTGGCATGTGTTACACACTTCTCCACGACATTTGATGCAAACTTGTGCTGCGACAGAACCAGAACTTTTCCCCGCACACTCCCTATGAGAACGGACTTGTCCTCTGGCTTCCCATGCTCTGCAAGAGACACACAACAGGAACATCAACATTACGCTAAATTCAATAAATACACCGTGAAACAGAAATCTCTACCGACGTATTACATTACAAAGAGATAAATTATATTATGACGCTAAAATTGCCTCTATTTCACATCTTATATTCAACATGACAGTCTGGTGAAGTATCGAAATTAAAATATCACACACTTCACAGATTACAACAACGGTTAAGTTACAAGTTGTTCTCAAGAGATTGTACAACGAACAGGATATTAAGAATATCTTTTTTACCGTTGTAATTAATTGAATACTTTTTCTCAAATTTTACAGATTTGCAAAGGCTTTTGAACATAAATTCCTCGAATACTAATAACATTCAGAAGTACTTCAAATATCAAGGTGAAATTATGCCAATCACTTATGCTGAGTATATGACATTGTCACCGCTGAAGAGTCAACAATATGCAAATACAGTGAAATATTTTATGAAAATACTCAAAATTAATGAATATTAAAGACGCGCACAATATAATGACTCTCTCGTCAAATTTATGCCTCTCCACCATCGCCAGTTGAAGTCTCATAAAAGAGACAAAGCTGTAGAATAATTCAAGATTTGGACATTCAAAATTAATAGTTGACAAAAAAGTGTATGACCTCTTCTCTTACATAAATAATACTTTGATGAATGCCCAAGAGTTGGAAGTTCAAAATCAATTTTCAGTGGCAAAAACTCACCCAGAACGTGTTGAATGACGTAGTTTCCATACTGATCCTCAATCAATTGATTCGTGTGCGTGTGCAATTCGGACAAAATTGGAGCCGTCTGATCGGCCGTGCAGTGCTCCAATATACGCTGAATCACACGACACCCGTAAGGATGAGTGCTTAAGGCATACACCTGTCCCTGGAATGCGTTGATGATGAACTGAAGGGCGCCCGGCTCCACGCATTCAATGCATTTCTGCACCACGTGATTGCCATTCTGATCCTTGACGCACTTAAGCACGTGTCCATCCAGTTCACGAACAATCTCCTGCTGCTGCTCAGGCGGGATACTCTCGAGTGCCTTCTGAATGACACGACAGCCGTACATCTGGAGCGCCAACGGCAACACGTGACCCTTCACTTGCTGCGCCAACGTGGACTTCTGTTCCGGTGTGCCATATTCGAAGAACTTTTGGATCACATAATTCCCAAACACGTCAGTCATCAGGCTGTAGGCAGATCCGAGAATCTCCTGGAACACGAGTTGCTTCTCAGTGGCCGTGGCGCGTTCGAGCTTCTGCTGAATAAAACGTGAGCCATGCTGATCCTGTGAGAATTCCACAATATGATTTGCCAAGTCTCGCAGCTGCAGATTTGGGAATCGCTGGTTCCTAAAGTCCTCTAGCAGGCGCGACCGTCCAGGCTGGCGATCCAGTGGCGCAGCTGGCGTCCGAACTACGGCACCCGACAACTTTGAGAATATCGAGTTGTTGGAGCCGAAAATATTGTTCGCAGTCGACAGTGGTGCCAGTTGATTCACATTCCGGTACTTGGTTTCAGCTCCTGGAGCGCGATTCGTCACTAATCCTCCGATGCCCGACGGCGGTGGGGTGATGGGGGCGCCATGGGGGCTAGCCGACGCGGCGGTGACTGTGCCCAGAGCCCCGTAATTGCCCACAGGCCACTTGGCAGCCGCAGCATTTCGCGCCACAGTCGATGTGGAGTAATCCAGCGATGAGGGACTGAATGCAGATGTATTTCGATCAAAAGAGTCCCTTCGCGCAGTCAAAGATGTGTTCAGACCTGTCAAGCAGACGGAAAACAACTCTCATTAGCGATCGCAACCAATTACATGCCCAACACAAACACATGACACAAATAAACAATCGCGAGAGATCACTACAAAAAGAAAAACCCACCAAAGTTCATCGTTTCGGCATACCACAAATGACACAAAAATTCAGAATCCATTTTAGTTTGTCTCCAGTAATTTTCGTGACGAAAAACCTCATTCCCTTCAGCCGATAATTTTGCAACTAAGAGACTCCGATCGCGCACACACACCGATAGGAAGCACGAGAGAGAGAGAGAGCACACACACAAGAGTCCCAAAAACTCCTCGCTCAAGGCAGAATAGGAGAGAAGAAAAGAGACGCAATAAAACAATAGTCGGGAAAGTCATAAAAACGAGCATATACTGAAAGAAATGCATGATCCAGAAAACCCACACGATGACGGAGGAGGTCATCGCATAAGAAAGGGATGAATATTGACAATGTTTAAACATGTATCGAACTTGTGTCCGTTCTCAAAAATAGCGCCATACAATAAAGTAATATTTTCTTCTTCAACTTATGGTTATTTGAAGATGAAAAATACCCCACAATAAATTCTCATGCTCATCACAGCAAAGACTGAATGTCATTAAACTTTTCTGAGAACAAGTCTGAGGACTTGAAAATATACTGAAAGTGAACATGAAAAACATACAAAAGATCACTTTCCTTCTCTCAAACTGCCAAAGAACACTATCCCTTTTCATAGATTTTTGGTGTAAATAATAAAGTAAACAGAACACGTTAAATAAATTGTGTTCATTCAACCTCTCTCACACATCATCCCAACTTGTTTTCGTCTTTGCGTTGTAGAAGAAACTTAAATTTGCTCAGTCAATTACAGTGTCTCAGAGCAAAAATATACAAGAATTAAACACACTACACGAAGAAAGTGAATAAGAGATTTTCTAAAAGGAGTATTTGTTAAAATTACACCGAAAATTTTACAACTACCTGTGGGTTGTGCAGGACTCCCCAAGGTACCAAGACCGCCGCTGAACGCTTGGGGTGCGAACAACCCGCCACCTAGAGTTAGTAAGATAATTTTACAATCACAAAGACTATTTTATGCCACACACATAAATATAGGTGAAAAAAAACAGGGAGAGATTATATGCGTTTAGAAGAGAAACATTCAAACAACTCCATATGCATGTTGTAAAGCAATAAAACAAGATGGAAACATAGATTTTTGAAAAAGATTATGAAATTTCAGTGAACATTTAACACAATACGCTTATGTAAAATAGTTTGGAGTAATTTTTAGTGTAATTTTCACAATTTTGATATGTGTTACACACATGGAGACAGAAAAGCGTTAGTTTATGATTCCCAAATTGGAAATAATAACTGATATTGTGTACTCTAGAGACCATATTGTGTACAATGTAGAACAAATTGCAGAGAAGCTGATAAGAGTAGGCAGATTTAAAACATGTGTATTGCATATTCTTTGCCTGTACATTGCATAACTCTACAGTTAAAATGACAACCTACCTCCAACACTTGAACCATTCTGGGCCGAGTATAAATTCTGCTGTGCTGTTTGAGGCTGAGGCGGGTAGATTGGGGGCGCCTGAGGAGCTCGGGCTCCAGAAGGCACAAGAACAGGAGCTGGACTCACCAGTCGCATGGGCGTACCAGTACGCGGGCCCATCATCAACGAGCCACTCTGATCGTAAAATGCCGAAATTACCTATTATATATACAAATATCACTGTGTATAAGTATGTCTGTACATTATTAGCTAGAATATATATAATTCGACTGATTTGCAAGTTATTGACAAGTCTATTTCCTTCTTTCAAATATCTTCTTCACTTGTACATTATTATAGTTTTGTCAAGGGAAAATCATCCGGCGCAATACCAAAACCATAACCAGATAACTTTCCCTTGCATTCCAATTCAATATTGTAATGTATATTTACAGAAAGATGCAATAAAAACAATAAATTATTTTGTACAAATGCATTTAGCATTCACCTCCAATAATAATCATCTCTACTGATGAAGATGATACATACATTGTGTTCCAAAATTAAATCACAGCTTTGTAATTTTTAAAAAATTTCAAAAATAGACAATCTCATTGTAAACTTCCACGCTTCGATGTGTCTGTGAAAATCACATCGGCAACAATTCGACACAATACAGCTAATTATGAAGGTAAAAGTTTCTCTCAATCTGAAAAGAGCAATGGGGAGACAGAGATTTCTCCACACGTAGCTCAAATGAATGGTATTTGTGTTAATAAGAAAAATAAAGCACTACACAAAATCTAATTTACTTTTTCATCTCCACCCCATTTTCTTCATTGAACACTGCAAAATCAATTAGCATGACGTTCCTTGTCACTTAAACTCTGAACTAATCTCACTCAATGGAATTCCTATATGAACAGAATGTACATTATATTCACGCCTTATTTAGTTTCAACTTTCGAAGGCTCTTGCACTGTTTTGTGTTTTGTACACTTAATTAAGTGAAATGGCGAGTGTGGGAGCCATTTAACGTGGTTCCTCACCTGGTACGGTTGATTTTCGGCGCCCTGCTGTGACGGCGTGAGCGGCCTCCGCGGCTGTGATCCTTGCTGGGGGATGAGATTCGCCGGATACACGCCCCAAGGTGCCGTGGCCACACCATAGTACTGATGCATTCCGGCCGCAATGAGCCCCATGTAGGGGGCAGCCTCCTGTCCGGGATTGATCACATATGGGGTGGCCTGTTGGGCTGCATAGGCATTCTGCTGTGCCAGAAATTGTGGCAGATGTTGCGGCAACGGGGCGCCACTTGGCGCCCCAGGCGCCGTTGCACTTGTGGCAAGGCCAGGATTCTGACTGCGGAAGAGTTGCTGCAACAACAACAAATGGAAGCGTGATTAATCTCTTAACACGACACAGTCGAGTAATTGTATGCTAATTGTGAAAATTTCTCTCTCTCTTTCCATTTTATGTCCACCTCAATTATACAATACTATGTCTTATCGACACAGGTAACGGGATTATTATGCAAAAGCCATAAAAATCCGCGCGAGAGAGAAATTCCCTTCGTTAAGCAATGGAGGAAAGATTGAGAAAGGCCAGAGACAGAGATACACTATTAGGACTGTGGAGTATTGTCTGATGCACAATCGTTCTTCCCACAGTGCCAGACTCTCGAAGGATACTCACTCACTCTCTTCTCTCTGCACCAAACTGTCGATCACGTTCATGCTTCATATCATATCTTGTACATATTATGCACGATGAACATTAGAGAACAGTCACTCTTCCACCACAAATCATCCAATTAAAGTTCTTCCCTCGCCTCCACAGCTCCTTATTACAGCATTTAACAACCATTTGTGAATAATTTTGTCGTTTTCTTTCAACTTGAGCTCTTCATTATCTTGTGTGAATATAATATACTATCTGGAATGTAGATACTAAATTGAGCAATTGTTCACTTCAATACACAGACAAAATGAACAGGAAAGAATTTCGTCTTTTGCTCCTCACTTATTTATATTTTGTCAAAATATAATAATTTTTATAAACGATCATGCCTCACTTATTCATCATATCTGTCGCCTCAATCTCACTCTGTCTCTCTTCCTCTCACATAGTAATATTCCAATTCGACTTCATCTTGCAAGGAATTTTTTATTTTTATTATATTGTGTATAAGAAGCGTGCCAAGGCATTTTCATTCTATTCCTCTTTTATATACATATATATAAAAGACATTTTCGTAAATAAAATGCGAAATACATACGCAGACACAATCATCCTATACCCCAAAATACATATAAATACGTGACTGATGTGAATGAATATTTCACGGAATGTTGAATCCTATAATTTCATTCGCTTTACTTTGCATCGACTCACGTATGGATGTGTTTTGTATAGAAATGCCCAGATTATCCATGTAATCTTTGGAAAAGTTAGAAACTCTCATCTCGAGGTCCAAGGAAATTTTACGAGACACGCAAAATTGTTCTGAATCTCTCTAAACTTTCAGTAAGTCAGATTCTATTATTGTGTGTGCATACTTTGAGTACCTTGATCTTACATTCTCTCTTCCTCCGCATGCATTATAATTCTGGAAGATTCAATCACATAGATGAAGATATGCTTCTTGTACTTTGTTCAAACATGATTTTATTAATTGTTTTTCACAGCAACAAAACGTCGAGTCAAACATGTCAGGAATATGCCTTCCAAATGTGTTTTACATGCATTTCAGTCAATTTCTCATGCTCTTCACATAGAGGAAAAGTATTTTATAAGGAGATACAGTTGCTGCGCGGTTAATTATACTGTGCTTATAGGTTCATTCACATGATTCAACTGCAAGTGTTCACTGTGAAAATTGTATACAGGTGTATAAGCCGTCTTTTATTCTGCAATTGAAAACGCCATTCACGAATTATCTCAACACTGGAGGCGTGCATCCCGCAAAATTCACTTTGAACCACTCAAGTGAAAACTTTAAATTATTTAATAGGATATACACAACCATATAGAGAATCTCTACTCGACTTCCAGTCTTACATGAATGAGTTCCAAAAGTGGATGGAATAAGACATATCTCCTTCACCAGCATAAGATTGTTTGACTTTCCGTAAAGGGGAAAATTTCTCAGTGTTCGTCTTGAAAGGCACTCAGAGATAAAGACGAAGAGCTATAGAGTATCAATCTTCGTGTCAAATGGTCCAGAAAATCTGCGAGAAATTAATTCCATATAAACTCCTAATAATATTACAACTTGTTTGATTTATTCTGTGTGTTTGCCTTTAGCACTTCGCCTTAATGACTTTATTCGAATTTTATTCGGCATCGGCAAAATGTACATATGTATATATGTATGTATGTATAAAGGAAATGGAGTGCACAAGAGAGACGAGACAGCAACGCAACATTGAAAGTATGTTGGTCATCATGAAAGCCATATAATACAATTATAGTCATATGTGCGGCCAGGCCACTCAATGGCGAAAGACCATCAACATTGTACATGTATAAATTACACATAAAATGCATACATATAGCTTTGTCATCTATGCTCCGTTCTCCCTGTAGACGCTTCTGTCTGTGTCGGCCAAAAGATGAAGAGTGAGAAAGAACAGCATTCGCTTTTATTGAATTTAAAACTAATTTCAGAGAAGCTAATAGTGTCACATACATAACCATTCCGTCATGAAAGTATAATTAAATTCTAAGCAATTACCATAATGGAAAAAGGAAGACGGAAAATGAGGGTATAGAGGAGAGAAATATGGAAAATCTCAAGTGATAGAGCCTTTCGTCTTATTAATTTTGTTGTGAATTTCCCTACTAGATACGTCTAGTCAAAGTGCACTGGTTCTCCACGCGACAAGCATAGTGAATGTGAGATCATATTATAGAATCACGTCCTTTTTGGTTGTGAATTTGGATTCCAGAGCCATTTTTACACCTTCCGAAACCATTCAATGTTCTTCATTAGATTATAAGAAAAAGTAAAAAAGTAAACGGTGAAAGAAATGGATTTAGTCAGAGAGGTAAAACAAGGAAAAAAAATAAGCATACAAGTCTATCATGAGTTCATCTTGTTTACTTTCATTCTCTTCCATTGCTTTTCCTTTTCTCTCACTCCATCCTATGACACAATGTGGAAAAACATTTAGAAAATCGGATTGAAAATTTGAAGATGAAGAGAAAATCCGCATGAAAAACCCATTCATCCCAGTTACATGTACCTTCCACGTTCTTTTCCTTCTGTTATTTTCTCACTAATACACCTTCCTTTACGATGAAGGTTATAGGGGAAAAAACAGAGAGAGGGAGAGAGGGAGAGAGGGAGAGAGGGGGAGAGAGAAAGAGACCTAAGATACATATAAAATAATCGACCCCCAATGTCTGAATACAAATTCTCTTCCTCTCTCGTTCATGAATTGGTTAAAGATTCGAAGCAGAGGAAAAAATTGTAGAATTTTCATCGGAGATATTGTGGCTCTATGTACAGCATTGGCATGGAACTCCACTACTTCGCCGCTATGCGTTTCTGGCCGAATGACTGCTTGCTGATCCCCACAAGCGATTTGCATAATTCTATCCTTGCGCAAGAGACTACATAGCAAAATGAATAAAGTCTTAGTCGCGCGTACACCCAAACCATTTTCATGCTCAAGTATATAAACAGATCTCTTCTTCACTACACCAATTTAATTTGCATTTAGAGAACTTTTCACTTTAGACAAAAAACACCCCAAAAGATATATAAAAAGCCACAGAGTTTTAAAGAGTAATCCATTCACTGAGTGAAGAAAAGAAGGAGAAATTGTAATTAATGTGAAAATTCATAGTCAGTAAATTTGTCACGTTTCTCAAAAAGTGCGGAAGGAAAGCACTAGCATAAGAAACATCACCCTTTGCTAAGGTCATTCGCAAATAAAGAGTCAACAATTGCTCTAATTGAACCCATTTAACTGTATCAAACAACAAATTGACCATTAATCTCTGATGCAAATTGATAAGTTAATATGTGTATAGTTCTTTATAGGATTTTTAAAACCTAAAGAGCAGTAGGCAGAAAATAGTGTCCAAAAATGAATTTCACACCCTGATTGTCTCCAATATTTACCAAAACAGAAACACTCAGACAAGATTTACAACTTCTCAGGCTATGTAAGTAATAAATCTTGTTCTAAAAACAATCCCCTAAAGATTGGAGACTGAAACTGTTCATATATTGCAAAGTAGTGATACATATATACGTATATTTATCTATATTAAATTCCGTATTGCTCTTGAACAACAATAAACTACCAATACGTTGAGCAATGATGACTATTTTCTCATCTTTCCCAGCGAGTCATGCAATTAAGTTCCACACATAGCTGAAAATTGATGAAAAGTCTAATACCAATTGAGAGAGATGCTTTCACGTCCACAACACATATTCAATCGGGAGGGAATAAAATAATTGCATTGGAATGAAAAAATGTCAATTAAATTCTATCACCACCGCTCTCTATTCGCATTTTACATTCCTGGAGAGGTATAATATTGAAAGCCCTCAGCAGCCAACATTGAATTTATAGGATTGACCTGCAGTGTAAGAGTCACCACCATGTATTGTTCATGAAAATTCACCATTGTTTAACTTCCCTTCAGCCCCCCTCTCGCAAGAACCTAAAAGTTTTTCCATTATTAAAATCCCATTGACTGCCTTAATTTTTCATCGTACACCCCTTTTCTCATACAGACACGTCTTCTTGGCATTCTCCCTCTATCACACAACCAGTCTCTCAGCTATTGTTAATGGAAGTTCCAGGGCAAATATAAATTTCATATCATAGAAACACTATATGAGTATGTTGCGATATAATCAATTTATCTACCGCTTTTACAGAAATTATTATTGCACATGAAAGCATAGCAAAGTGAACAAACCTACACATGAAATGACTATCATTCCCTGTGCACAGCACTATTATATTAAATTAATATTAGAGGCAAAGTGAGTCTCATTGCATCTAAATAATATTTATAAGGTGCATATCAAACTAGACAGACTGACGAACGACGTAATAAAATTCACACATGGATGACTTCACAAAGTGTACCATAAGCGTAAAAATACTTCAAGTGTGACAAAATTGTTGCATGAGATGCACTATTATAGACTGGCTGTTACACCAACAACATATAAATCGATTACTCTATAATTCGGTCTCACCAGAAACCCAGTTCAAATTCACAACACACATAGCACTTAACAATGAATTATGCAATATTTTTACCCATTGTGCCACAATTTCACCTGATAAATAATTTGCAACAAATGTGACAAAGAGCCACGCTCATTAAAAACGAAAATCAACTGCAAGATAATACGAAATTCTGAAATATTGTCTCTCACTCCAAAAATTAAATATACCTGTTCATTAAATTTCCTAAAATCAATAAACGCACGTAGTAATCGAAAATTAATTAATTTTGCATATTGCATACCGCTAATACACAATCAATTATAATGGAAGTGTTTATTAATTATAATGACAAAGTATGTAAACCCGAGAGATCACAACAATTTACGTAATTGACAATACATATTTCCCATATTTTCCGCTACCATATGAATGCGCTGACAGTTAGACGAAAAAGCCCTATTATAACCGAAAAATTTTTGTTTCACATAATAATAATTACTTATAATTTTTATTAAAGCACAATCGTAAACAATTATCATTTCAATGTTTCAAGGCTTTGCGTCAAGTAATAAGCCAAGGAGTGCAGATACACATATAGAACCACATATTAAAATGTAAATAAAATGTTTACATTTTACGAGGTAAAAAGAGATTAAAAGTAAAATTGAAATTAGCCTCCACCAGATGAAAAGATGATAGTCTCCTCCGGAAAATAGCATTTTAGTGCATAGCATGAAATATTGTTGTGTCAAAAAGATGATTTCTCTCCCGACGAGTTAAATTTGAAAAAAATGTAAAATATTCATTCCACTGCATAATATATTCAACCTCTTATTCCAAGACGACCTCATCCTACAGTTGTGTATCTTCGGGACACAAATTTCAATGCGAGAAAGGGAAAGCAAACACTGAGATGATTGAGGATCTTTTTCCTTTGTCGTTCGCAAAATTAAACAGAAACTCTTTGACGTAAAGTGGGAGAGGAGATGTAATTCATCTTGGTAGTATCGAAAGGCATGATCCTGACGGTTTAACCAAGAGGTCATTGAACATGTCAGTGCTAAAGAGAGCGCCCTTTCGAGCTGGAACTATACTGCCCTGTATTCTGCACAACATACACACGAGTATTGTATAAGATACCATCATGGGTATAGCCAAAGAATGATGATGAGTAACAAAAAATAAATAAATTATATCTTCCATGTAGAAAAAGAGGGGAGGCGAAAGGCATATACAATTGCAACACACTTCAGTATAGATATGCATATATGTACTATTCCTTGTTCTTTCATGTTAGGCATCCAGGCCAAAGTGTAAATAAGAATCCGACAAAACAGAATGAAACAGGCACTAAAGTGGAATTCTCAACTTAAACCACATACCAAATTGTATTCCCTTGTTGTGGCAACTGCGAAATCTCTTCCATGCATATTACATAAGATGGAACCCTTCAATGAGCATAACTATCATCCCGCAACTCACCATCTAAATTGTACAGGTTCCACACCAAGTATCAAAGGCACAATTGTAATATATTAGGTAAATATATCTACCATCTTAAGAATGTACTTTATCCCAAAGTGTATTTCCCGTATGTGTAGAGACTGGGAGAGTGGTTCTCAAATAGAGCCACACCATCCTATGTGAGTACCCATATATTTGATAGATAAATGCTAAATAGAAGGTTAAGCATTAGAATGTTGTACGCATGCAAATTTACATATTCCCTTTTCATATAACGTGCGGAAGTCACGAGGAAATACCCGTGAATCTGATATTCCTGTGACTTGTTTGAAGTTCTTTCAATAGGGCACGCATCAAGTAAGAGAACGCAAAAGAGAGAGAAAAAAACGTGTCCCACTCACAGGATATAGACATGAAATTTCACAATTTCTATATGCAGAATATTTTCAGTTCTCTACATAATGTACATCTGCATGTTATACCTACACAAATTTCAAATTGCCTGCAGAAAGTACTATGCTGAATATTGAAGTATGGCCTGAGTGTTTCTTTGTAATATAGCAACGAGAAAAATGGAGTGAGTATAAGAAAAATGGAAATGGTAAGTTTTCTGTTAAAGAAAATATTCATAAATTCTGAGTTAACTTCTAAAGAAGAAATGAATACAGAATGAGATTTTTTTTTCTTCTCTACCACTCACTTTATGACAAATCTTTCATGTCTATGTTATGTTTTTTTTCTTACAAAAGTCCTTCACATTACAGATCATCTCTTAAAAAATAACTAGCATCACAGAAAAAGTGATAAATTTGACAAATTTCTTATTACACCATCTAAATTGTTAAATTAACACATACTACATATGTTAAGGAATTGAAATTGCGTATAAACAATTATTCTATGGATTCCTAAATATTTTCATAGGCGAACTACTCTTCATACTACAAGAATGACGAGAATGAAACACGTATAAAAGCACACAAATATTTGAAATTGATTTTTCTGTTCGATTACTTTCACAATTTATTTTTAATACGAAATTCAAAGATGTGCTCTGCACTTCATTACGTGGTATGTTTACATTCAATAATACTTTGAAAAGCATTTTATACTGTGGAAATATATAAAATGTTGAGCAAAACTTCAATGAAGGAAATCATAACCACACCATGCACGTGATGAGAGTATTTCTGAGAGGTAAGGTGAAAACCTCAAAGTTATTAAAAACTTTCAACAGAGAACTATGAAGAAACTTCCGACGTGGAACTTGCCAAAGACATCTATACAGAACAAATATCAATTATTTCCATAAAAGTGTACAAACGAGAGGGTAAAAGTTAAATATATGAAGAATTTCTACCTCAAGAAAAAGTTCTTGTTTACTAATACTGAAAAATAATTACAATTTTTTTTTCCTTCCACATTAAACACAAAGTGTTGAGAGAAATGAGGGAATGCGACGTGAATTGTTCCCTACCTCTGGCCAAAAGGGTCAGTTCTATGTAACCCTCGTATCATCTCTACAATATGTTAACATCCTTATACATATCTGTATAAAATCAATGGTCATAAGAAATGCTGAGCTAGTCACTGTGGTGGGGAAAAAATGAAGTTATTGCAGTATGCAATAATAATTTTTCCTCATTTTTTGCTCTTTCTCTCTCTCTCTCTCTCTCTCTGTCTTTCTCAAATGTGACTGCAGACGAAGGAGGTGTAGAAATTTATCATTCCATAACAGAACTAATCTATCCCACAGCCACACAACACATACGAATGTGAAGATCATCTGCTGTACTCGCAGCATATACATAAGACACATTCCATACATAATATACTGGGCACTAGAGGAATTGACTAGTTATGTGCATGGAGAAGGAATAATTCTGTAAGAGTGCCATGCATTATTAGATGTCAATGATCTCTAGCGGTCAAGAAATGACTCGGAAAGTTTCTGGTCTCTGTATCTCACCATAACTTCTCCCAACTTACTACGAACAGAAAAAAATCATTGTAGTCTCAGTGCCACACTATTCGGGAGTGTCTGATGTGAGAAATCGGAAGCTTTTCTTGCTATTTACTAAAATGTTAATGGCACTCACCATACACACTTCTTGAGTGTGAAAAGGCGGAACTTTTTTCTTCCCTCAATTAACTAATGTAGCGCATCTGTCATGGCGCATCGTTAAAGTGCTTCACCTTTATATTAATGTATAGTGAAGAGTATTATGATGGCATAAGAAAGGAAGTACGTGTGTTCCTTTTGCAACGCAACACACCCTTCGATATTTCATGTTATGAACCAATAAAATTATTATTAAAGCATCAATAATGGCCCATTAAAAGTTGTAAAGTGACTAAACGACATTCTCACCGCATCTTGACGTGCTCAATTCACTTTATTAGAACCGGATCACTGGAACATCCGACAATGTATAACATGGAACTGATGAACATACCATGTCATTAAGAATAAAGTGCCTTGATTAGTCGTTTACCTAATACGATAATTCATTCTGTCGAGACATGTAAATGTACATAAGTGAATATAAATAGACTACAATTATGCTGATTGGTGTGTCTTCCAATCAAATCTCTGTTGAGATGCCTCTATTTCATAAAGAAGAAAAAACCAATTTTCAATCGCCATTTGATTGAGGTCACATTCAGAGAAACTCCTCTTATCCCATGTAGATTACAGGTGCAATATAGCAACACCACCTGAGATTTAAATATCCGACCCACGGTGAAATATATATCCTGAAATACTTCATTTCCTCCTCAGGCCCACCAAATACATATACACCAACAATTACGAACAATATTAGGGCAGATTGGGGGAGAATTAATTATGAGAGAAAGAGAGTAAAAAAAATCTTAATGAATCATTCGAGCGCTCCCTCAAAGAGTACTTCACCGAAAAATCACTTCGCCACACCTGCTTGCGTGACTCAAGTTGGAATTTACTGGATTCTCCTTCTATATGACACGGCCTCCCACCCGCACCTCATCAAGAATATGCACAATTCTTTGACTCTACCTATATGTATAAACTACAGGAGAGAGAGAGAAAAAAATCAAGAAAGAGAAATTTGTCAAGAAAGAAATTATGACTATTTCTCCAATATCTCCATCTCTCTCTCCCTCTTTCTATTTTGCCTTCCACATGAAACAATGACAGTGATTTTATTATACCGAGCTAGTGTCTGTGATGAGAAGAAAAAACAACGAAATGGAAATAACTTGCAATATAATATTTATTAGGTGGGTGCCAGGTGAAAACTAACACGACTGCCAAGTGATGAAAATAAGCGAAAAATACTACAGACACTGTCGAATAAAACACTTTGTTTTAATAAATCCATTGAACTCAGTAAAGACGAATACAATAATTTTCAGTTAAAAAACCCATAGATTGAAATTAGAAAAAATGAATACTGCGAAAATCTCTAGAACTGTCGAGTGTATATAAAAGATTCAAAATAGTGATATACAAATTCAATTAGCCACGTAAATGCGGCAAAGCAAAAAAAGAGCATAAACATTCGCTACATTGACATTGAGAACCATACATTATGGAGTACCATTAAATGCAATTGCTTCTCACCCATTAAATCATGACACGTTCAACCCATAATGGTGATAATAATAAAGTGCCGAGTGAAGTTCGCAAGTAACTTTTTTTTTACGTGTTCCACACACTTCCATCTTCCATCCCCCATTTAAAACTTATACTATCCAAACATAATCCCTTCTAACCACATTGTGTATGGCAATCAGACATAAACCACCGTGATTGATGATCATAATTTCATTTTGTCACATTTCATAATGGAGCCTCCGCGGAGAGCTATGAAGTATTGAAAAAGCATTAATATAAAGTATAGAATGAGAATGAATAAAATTTTCCTAATATCCCTCCCGCAGTCCCTCAATATTCATCCTCAGTCGACAATTCGATTGAATGAGAATGGGGTGAAACGGCATGAGTTATGCGGTTCGTGCAAAAAAGTACTAAAATGTTGTTATTCACGCGACAAAGTATTTATCAACACTTCTGTCACCCTGAGAGGGAGCCTTTCGCAGTCTTTCTCAAGCTCTCCCCTCTCTTCCCACCCCCTGCACTCAACCCTCAGCAAAGCCGCCACAATTGCTATGCAGATGATTCTGTCAAAAGTCAAACGTTTGTTTCACACTCGCCCTACACTGATGTGCTCCCGTTTATGCGAGAAAATCAATAACGAATTAATAAGTCGACAGACACCCCTCCTAAATTGATTTACATATCACTCCTCTTCATTGGATAAATTTCACTGGTGAAAGAGAATTTCGTCCCAAAATATATTCTGCAAAATCGGAGACTTAGCATATCTAATTTTGAATTTCACCAATTTGTATTTAAATCAAAATCCATGATTTCCTTACACCGCACATGACTCGTCAATTCATAATCTCACCTCATGATGACCCAAATTTTCCCCAATCTGCACTCATTAAGTACACATAGTTTCGCTCAAAACCATTTGAATTTCCCACTTAATGTTGGGCTAAGGGCATGAAACTGACAAAACCTCTCTGTCTCTCTGTATTTCTCTTCCCCCACATTTTCGACATGTGCCTCATTGTCAATTCATGCGCACAACACACACCTCACTTAAGCAGACTAATTAACTTCTCACAGTGAATCTAATGCTTCTGCTAACTCATGAATGGACTTTGAAGTGTTGGAGGGAAAAAAACTGCTCACTCAAATACAAAATTCAATTACTCAACATTATACACACGCTCCAAATGAGAACATATTGTGAATTTAATTGAACTAGATTGAACTTCATTTAGACTCATTAAAGAGTCTTGTGTCTCTTCTTTTGCACCCATGATTGTCTCATTGAGCATGGACAAAGGCCCCTCTCGCTCTCTTTGCTCTGCCCACCTCACCCGCCATCTCCGTCATCATTATTCGCCCTGAATCATCCACCATGACTCCTCACTCGGTCCGTATTTACAGAGCTTCATGCTTAAAAGGAAGGAAAGTGTCGCAGACTTCAAGATGAAACGAACATTTCATTTCAATTATAACCCAGCAAATAACTTGCACAATTCCTGTAAAAACACAAACCCTGTAGAAGAAACTTCCCCTGCAATTCCACTCAATTATTTCTAGAGAGCATTTTTCCAGAAAAATGCCACGATATATAGCATAGGGAATTGAACATAGGGAAAAGTATGGGAGAAAAGGAAAACAAGAGCATGAATTCACAACAAAGCCCCAACACCTGTGACAAGAAAAAGAATTACAAACAGTTTACATTCTACGCCACTATCAAAGGGAAAACTTATATGGGACGATCGTTACAGTTATTTAACGCTCCATTGGATGTGCTCCTCTTGCAAATGGAGCACTTTTCCCCTCACAATATACTCTGGGTGGCACTTTGAAGATGGCAAAGCTAAAACAACTCGTTTGGAGATAAAAGAAGCAATTGAAATCCAGTGGAGAGAGAAAGCCGGAATTCACCTCATTTCAGCCATATTAATAGGATGGATTTTTCTCCTATAAACCTTTATATAAAGTGAATTGGTCCATAAAATGATAAGGTCACGATATGTATATATTAAACTGTAAAGAACATTGCTAATTTACTCAGAAAGCCCCATAATCATATTTCAAGTACTTTGATATGAATCTAAAGAAAAATATTACCCTTTGAGAACCAATAATCCTTTTTTCTTTCTACTCGCACAACTCACACTACACGAGCAATGATTGCAGGAAAAGATGATATGCGACAAATAGAAAAAAAAGAAAACATATGCATAAAAAACTAAAGTTCTGTGGTTGAAGTTTTCCATTAAAAAGCCATTCACTTATAAGTAAAATGCAAACTTTTGAATTGACTTACTCATACTGTCGCTCTCCTGTGGTGATTTTGTATAGGAGAGCACGACTTTTTAAATATTGTGCAAAGTTGCAAGGACTTGAGCCCCTCAAAACTTTTCTCCAGCACTTTATTCAATGTGTAAATGATATATACAATGTTGGTGTGTCTCAAAGTCCCAACCGCATTGTAGTAGTGAGTCTGGTTGGGCACTATATTTTGTCATTATTCTCAATGCAATATAATTTATTCCCCTTTTATGCGAAGTCGATTGTATACACACATCGTATAATCTCATATAGCAAACACAAGTTTCAACGTCTAGATACTGTCTGTATCAGTAACTGATATTCTTGAGGACACGTCTTGTCCAAATATTATACTCCACTTCCATTAGCACTCATTTATTTATTCACCAATAATATTACGATGTAAACAATGAAACTGATTGACGTCACCCTGCTTGGAGTTTGCGTTCTAATATATATTTTTTCTGTTCTGTCCCCTGCCACCTCTCTCTAGTTGGATATCAGTTGAGTAGCCACAGTTTGAATGAGTGCCAAAAGTATGTTTGAGCTTAAGGGTGTACTTTAACCAAATTTGGCACATTCCACAGAGAACAGCCACACACAGGCACCCATCTAACTCAATTGACTACAGTTGTGAGGTAGACAGACAACAAAATGTGTATAGAAGGACAATTTTCTCATGGAATAACAATGAATAGACTCTTCATCAAAGCTTCTGATTTTCACACAACTTGCAAAGTTCTCACCCAAAGTTTTCGTCACTCATCACCATCAGCCTCTCTCGCCAATATATACATCATCCATCTCTCGACAGAATTTCCATTAACGTCAAACCATTTAATAATATTGATGAGTTTGACGCATAATATTGACAAATAAATTGTCTCCATACTCACCCAAAAACACCCTGCCATACAAATTGACTTTACGCGCCTATATTCAACATTGCTCTGCACCCACTCCATTTCCTCAAGTGAGGATAGATGGTAGATTAGTCTTCATATCTGTCAGAGACAGATACATATAGGCAGATCTATTATTCACACAATGAATATTCAAATGCAAAGTACATATGTACTCTTGGGCTCCTCCAAAATCTTATATATAATGTGCACGAAAATTTTGTCGCAGAAAAAAGCTCTCTCTCTCCACATAAATAAATAAAGGGGAATTTGTAAAAATATTTTCATAAATATTACTATTGGATTTCAGGATTTATACGTGAATTTCGCAGCAATATGTAGCCTTGGCGTAACCTTTATCATAACAGGATACTCCGTATACTTTATAAAGTCATAGAAGATGTCATGATATAACTACAATACGGAATACGAATGGTAAGTCTTCTGATGCGAGTTGTACTCTACTTTGTAAGATGCATATTAATGGTTTTCAGTTCACTGATTCTTACACTGAGCAAAATGCACTTGCATACATTTCTTATTTAATTGGAATAACTATGCAAATGGGAATACAGAGAAAAATGCAGTTGCATACGCAAAAGAATGCATATTGCATAGAAAAATAGCAAACATATTTTCTGATCCTGTTCCAAATGATTCACATTTCATTCAGTGTATTTAAACTCCTTGTCCTTAATCTTTACATTTCCCAGTTTCAACCACAGCAATAAGGGACATCTCAGTGAACATCATAGTGCATTCAAGTGTTATGAAGTTATTAGATTATATGATTTATGATATTGAAACAGTAGAAAGTCAATTGAGAATGCACATTAATTCACCATGATATTCAGTCAGAGTATTACATGATACAGTCAATCAGGGTCACAATTTGTCATTTCATCCCAGAGAATCGATTCATCAACTTGAGTGGGTGATGCTTCCATTTTCCAGCTTAATTAACCCAATAGCCATTAGGACATGGAAATAAAGAAGGTAGAGAGACCTAAACAAATTTTCATAGATAAAATGTAGCAGTAAATTTATTAAATAACATATACACTCTCTTCAATATACCCTCCTCTTGGGGAAGAGTTTCAATAAGCATTTAATGATGTAGTAAAACGAATTTTATCCCTGTATAAAAGATGTGTAATGTTACGTTCTCACAGAGTGATTACACTGAAATATAGCACGGTATTTTACGTGGAAAAATGGGGAGGGAACGGAAAATGTGTAAGACAAACCCTTACTTATTTCTGGGTGCCAAAAATGCCAAAGTCATAAACTCCATCGTTCCCCCTCCACAAGTAATGTCAAAGACTTAATGAAGTTGGAATGAGCTAAAAGAGACTATGGAGGCACTTTCTCGCACCATCAGTCAATTTTGGTTCGCGCCAAAAACCACCAAATGACTAACGGAAATTCACACTCAACCCCGTGTGCCATCCCCCTTTATCATGATTGCTCTGGTGTCGCCCCGTCGAAAATACCCTCATGAATCCCAAACACAGTTAGTACAAGGTGGGTATGGAGTAATTCACACTATTGAAGTGTATGGGAGATGGCAGACAATGAAATGTACATATAAAACCCACCAACACTATATGGACGTGTGCACGGAACACTAAAATGGGCGTGTGTCGTATTTAATTTTCCTAATTGAAATTGAAAACCGCACATTTACGACATTAAACACATATATAAATTGCCGACTCGACAATTTTCCATTCAATAGATGTGAGATTAAAAGGACATAAATTTTAACGATATGCTTCAGAGCCTCTCTTTTTTTTTAACTAGCAACCGAAGGGATCCATACTAGACCCTTCCGATTAGCCGTCAATATCTCTCTCTATCCCTCCTCTAGATGTATCTGAAAAGGAGGGAAAAAATATCTAAAATCGCTCTATACCATACAACCGATTCTCATGCGGACATTTATTTTAGAGGATTATGGAGGTGAAGTAGTAAAACAGTTTATGCGCAACGAAGCTCCACATTTCATTACGTCCCCGTGTATGTCTCAATCAATCTTATCAATCCCAACCACCCGTCGTCACAACACACATTGACGGGGTTTTAATTAAAAATCCACCCATATACTCAATCATTTGCGCGCACCTCAGATTTTACCTGAGATTGATTGGAGGTGGTAAATAGCGAGAATGTATGGAAAAGTTATTGATTCACTCTTTCAAACTCCTCCAACACCCATCCCGCAACCCAGATCGCCTAGCCTATTAAGTTAGTCCAATCCTCCAGTGGACGAGCTATTTCAAGTCACTGTAGAACCTAAACATGTCACTGGCAAATCATTTAATCTAGTTCTCTACTTTATATCGTACACACATAGCATATATTTCACTCCACGGCAATGGTGTTGAGGAATATGTGCACTAACTAATAGCTTATCTTGTCCTGTGATTTTTTTTTGCTTTCCCGCCCTTAGAGAATGTCACAAAATCACAGATGAAATCATATTAAAAGTCCACTCTGTCTGCACTCTGCAGTGACAAATTCAATTACAAGTCCATAACATTCAATCGATGGTATCGATCGAAAAGTATGCTGCAGCAAAAGAAGAACACGCTCCTTGTACCGTGTGGTTTTTGTTGCATACATAAAAATCGATCGGACGTGATGGGAGATGGTCGCCAGCCACACCATCGAAAAGAGGGAGGGAGAGAGAATGACTTTGTAGACACACTAAGCACTCTAAATCTCAGCATATATGCTTTAAATTGATCCATAAACTGGACACGAAAGGTCTAAGAAGATTGAGTAAAAGGGCACTAAAATCAATCCACCCACTCAGTTAAGGAGCTTCCTTTTGGCCAGCCCCTCTTCCCCCCGTTCCCTCTCCATCCGCCCATCCCCATTTATGTGGTACACTTTCTCTCATCCTCTCCGCCACATGACATTCCTTCTCTTCTTTGCCATCCAAACCCAACTTTGAGGGTAAGTGAATTGTAAAATTTCAATGTAATCGGAAACACGAAATCTTAAAGGTCTTTTTTTCTTCTTCTTCTCCACTTTTTTCACTCACTCTCTCTCTCTCTCCCTCTGTTTTTGCCTCGCCTCATCTATCCTAAATCCTCCACCTCAGCACACCAACTCCAATTGGGGGACCCAGGAAAACCCACATCCACCCCTAAATTCTCGGCGGAATCTTGAAAAAATCACATCAAAGTCAACATGTGACGTAGCAGAATGATTGAATGGTTTCAATTTTATTTCCTTTTACATTCACGACGAATGAAAGAAAAACCAATAAAGAAAATTGTCGCATTGAACTTCCCAAATCGTTCAATGATAAAATAATTTTTTCTCTGTTCATCCGCTACCATACTATCCAATATTGAATATTAAAATTGTGTTTGATTTGCTCTCAAGTGACGGGGACCATCGAAGGGTAAGGGTGAAGTGAGTAATATTGAAAATTTTATTTCCTACTTTCCACCTGATTCCTCGAATTGCGAGAATACACGAAATTCTAGGATTTATCCGTCACACAGAATGAGAGCTAAGGTGGGTGTGAGACATCTATGACGGCGCAACATCGCTCTTTCTCATGCTCTTGTGATTTCAGATGGCTTATCATTATGTTTCAGACAGATACCTCTGGATATACTCTGCAAATCCAATTGGCGATTCGTCGCAAGAACCCTTCTATACCTTCGTCTCAGCCGCCCTCGCACTAAATAAATATAAAATCTTCATATATTGACCCGTATCTACACGGCCTCACATAGGGTGCTCTTTACATAGCAACAATATTTGTCTGTCATCACTATTATGGACGACCGCACCCTCGAGGGCACTCCCCTAGCCCCATAGCTTGACTCATGCAGAATCATTAGGAAAATTATTTCCACAGGGGTTGGTCGCACCTCACCCATACACCACTAGCCTGAAACTATACATATGTGTGGATACATATGTGATATCTGGCTCCACAAATTAGAATGTTTATATTACATAACCAACACTTTTCTGGGATATTGCGATATGGCACAAGAGTGCAGATAGAGAAAAAAAAGCCAAAGTGGAAAAAAGGAAAATATCATGCAAACAATTTTTATACACCATACAGACCATACCCAATTTTCTGTGCCGCCCAGCCCACCCTCCCTCTTCATCCCCTTCCTCCTCAACAGAAAATATTTCTGTCTATCTTTTTTCGATTGTGTAAACTCTCCGAGTTTTACCCCACTCAAAATCTCGGATTCTCATAATATTGCGACTATGCAGGGCAAGAGAGTATTCAGACAAAAAATGCCCATGATGAGAAACCAACATTAATTTTTTTTCATATCGTTTCAATAACAAGAACGTGTTCACATATTGATCACTCGTCCTTCCTTTGAGAAAACCCGCCCAAAACCATAAGACATGAGGGCAAATGCGGATGGCGAAAAGCCCAAAAGGGCAAAACGAATCTATAGAATGTAATAAGAAGAAAATCATGTGTTCATTTCCAACACTCAACTTTACAGCTCCTCTTTTCGCTCAAGAAGATGCTTCTTATATTCACATGAAAATGGTTTTTCTTCCCATACATTCAAAAGCACACAGCAGAATGGAGAGGAGTGGAGAGAAAGATCCCCTTATCGACTTACAGAACTATTTTCACGCACTTATATCGGCATCTTCTAGGGCAAAAGGGGAATGTGATATAGAGAGCAAAAGTGAATGAGATGGAATTTCATTATATAATTCCACAGCCAAGAAAGTCCTGGCAAACGAAGTGAAAATGTCACTAATTAACTCATTTATGGCTTTCCAATGATCATCCTTCAGCTTTTCCTTCAATTGATTCATCCCATGGAACAATTGCCAGACAATTTTGCAATTGGACAGATGACAATTTAATGCAATTATACCTTCGCTTGTTGGTGCGGAGATGAAATACTTCATAGCCATTCAGGGTTATACAGCGTCACTATATACTATTATACCCTTTATTGCTGCGGATGAACAAAAAAAAAAGCCTCCCAAGATTGTGTTCAACATTTTCGTGAAAATTCTCCCTATATTTACCAACCCCTTCATTCACGTTCACATAAAAGTTCCTCGTATGAATTTTCAGCAAAACGTTTTGGAAATCTTGACATTTCAAATAAGGAGGGTCTTATAAAGTTTGGAAAACACTATTGCTATCTATTATCTTTCACTCCATTTCTCTTGAACTACCCGACTCCTGAATTTATTTGGAAATTCCTTCACACATGTGTGTCTACTCGAGAAAAAGTAGGTACACAGATATTTACATGCGAGAAACCAAAACCCACCACCTATAACATATGCACACATACATATGTCAACATGTATAAGAATTTTCCTCTCCCCCCTATCTGTCTTTTGCTCTATAGTGTCTATAGCATACAAATGCGAATTTAGTTGCCTCCGTGAAATTGCACATTCTTCGACGAGTGGAGAAGTTACTCAAAGAAGTTGCATGTAGCACTTGAGGTGAAATGGAATAGTGGATTCATACGAGAATACCAGAAGGTGAAGCATATGTATATGTAGATGCCTCTTTACATACTCTGGCTATGCATGTGAAATGTATTGCATGAATTTTACATTATCCTCTGTGAAAAATTCATATTTTCATCACAAATTGGAATTATTAAGATGCTATTTTTCAATTTCATTTGCCGCAAAACGTATTGCTCATTTGCTATCCAAGTACACCCCCAACGAACGTCGCTGCTTGGAAAATATTCAATGCTCTTTTCGTAATAAAATTCCAATAATGGCATGTTGATGTTCAGACGAGAATAGTCTTCAGTCAGTGAAGAGAAAATGGTGCAGAAAAACCTTATACATATATTTTACCCATAGACTCCTCTCATCTAATGAAATTATACCACCAGCACATTTTCACATTTCAAATACCTGTATGTACTATATATTGAATAGAGACGAGAAGTGGTGCGAGGAAAAAAAATGGAGAAACAATCTAATTTTTCTCATTTTCTAACACGTCTTCAGGTTTTTCACAGCAAAACGTGTGTCTTCAATCGATTGAATCTCAACCCAGATGAATGATGTTCATCGTTAATGATAAATTTCTCCCCAACATTCTCTCTTTCATACTTTCTACTGAGTGTATTTGTGTAAATTACTTGCGAAATTAGAGCACACTCTTGAGATCTGTTTTATTTTTCTTCACACTTTTGCAGATAATAAAAAATAAATAAATTGATTGCGCACTCTTATACGAATGATCATTATGAAGTGTGCGAATTTTATCTTGGTTTCTCATACTGCACACAGATGTTTGTACGAGAAATGAAGTTAATAGATTTCTTTAAGATCTTCAGCAGATGATACAAGCATATGGAAAACTAAAAAATCGAGTTGAATACGCTTGAAAATTAGAAGAAAAAACCAAAAATTATCATGTTTCAAATTACAAACAACTTTCTTCATGCTCTTGAACCTAGGAAAATTATATGAACTCTTCCCCATAGAAAGTTAGGTTGAATGTGGAAAAAAATCGACTCATTTAATCTTCATGCTGAATATAAAGAATCATTGAACTTTTTCAATGTGAGAGAAATATAGAGAAGGTAATGGAGTTTATAATCAATAAAAATTGATATACATTGATGTATGTATGTGGCTTTAGTTTTTTTTTTTTTTTAATATTATCACGCTTTTTCCTCACTCTCTCGTTGTCGTTAAATATGAAAATTTACCCCACAATTATTCATAATCAAACATTTTGTGAATTGAATATTTGCATATCACTGGTGGTGATTTACGCCATCTCCTCTCATCACACATTCAGCATCATCCATTTACTTTTTCCACTCGTAAAACGTTACATTAGAGACACATAGCAATAATAATACATGTATTTATTGATGGTCTTTTGTATAGACAGGAACGGGGAAAATTAATTTGTTTTCTTGTTTCACTGTAGGATATTTGTTTATCAGGCATTCAACTGAAATTGAAATGGCTGAATCAACAGTGTGATGAATGTTTCACTGAGGGCAGATAAACTATAAATTCTGATCAAGTCCAATATTGTTCTGCGTTTCACTGTTAAATCACTTTAACTACAAGCGCCCAGTATATTGAAAAACTTGCTCCAATTAAAATACAAAAGAGAGAGAGAGAGCTGAAGGGGGAGAAATAAACAGAGACTGGGGCATTCTTTTTTCCTCTCTGTAATATTTCTGGCAAATGAAACCAACTGTCAAGCTTTAAAAGCTTTGCAGCAGCAACGAAGGGAAGTTCACCGGGAGGAACTACACAGACAGCGGGAGCATCAAAAAGGACATTCGTCTCATCCTGGAGGGCATCAGACAGACACAAACCTGCTAAATTAAAGGCCTTTTTGAATATAAATCAACATAAAATACATATGTATGTGACATGAAGAAAATGAGCATATTCTTGGTAAAATACGCACGACATCGCCCACTCTCACTCTCTTTTCTCTGCTACACTGGCTTCACATCGACTACCACCAGTCGCATGGGTGCTGGAATATTTACACAAAATGTGATGAAAACACTTGAGAATAGTACAAGAGAGACTGTAATTTCTCAAGTGAAGTCACAAAGAAGAATTATAAAATAAAAGAAGAGAAAGCATTGTGACATTTTAAATTTATCATCAAATAAATATAATTAGATTTTTTTTTCCATTCTTGTCTCTCTGTCTAACGTTTTAATACCTTCTGCATGCCATATACTGCTGAGTAAATTTTCACTCAATGGTGCTAAATTTTTAAAGGAAATGAAAAGCCGTGCTATATTTTTCCTCACTCTTTCCGTCTTCACAAATTTGCAAATCAAATTACCGGAAAAGAAATAGATTTAAATAAGTACGTACATATATATACCATCTATCATATGCTGAATTGTAAATTTTTAGATAAAGTGACTACATACAGTACCGTGAAGGTATGGGAAATTTCCCTTGAAGACTATTAGCTTCTGTTCTTCCCTTCATAGAAATGAAATCAATTGATCGTAGAATTGCTCTTATGCCCTGAAGGTAGCTGATGTGATGGCAAAAGGAATTTCCAATTCAGCCATTTCGTTGAATCAAGACAACAAATTTGTCAGCAAATGCAAATTCTTCTGTGCTTGTGCACATATTTGTAAGCGAAAAGAATATTTATACAACAATGATTATAAAATAGTTCTCAATTTATACGTATAAAATGAAATATTTTTCCCCTTTTGATAAAATGATAACAATTTGCGATGACAATGGAATATAGTATATCACCTTTATGTAATGGCATAAAATCAATCAAGAATCTTTTTCCACATCATCACTATACCCTTGAGCTAACGATAAATTTTCCAATTTCCACCATAGCACATCGTCTTTATATCGCCATCATCATTTTTCATCGCACCAACAACCACTATCGCCTTGCATCTTCTCGCCTCTATTGCATGCAATACATAAATATCAAATCCCCTTTCATCGAGATATCCAAATACCGTTGCCTTCCCTACATAAACACTGTAAACATTATAAGCTGAAACTATCATTTAATTGCTCAAGATGCACGAATTCCCCACAGATTCACTCTCCCGCTATAATCTATCATTTAACCACGCTGCTCTCTACCAATCTCCTCACACTTCACAGCCAGCAGACAATATAAATTATTACTCGTGGAAATGCAAATAGAATCATATCCTACAAGACTAACCCCAGAGTTTATTTTGTGAATCTGCGAAAATTATTTACTACAGTAATTAATTATATCCCAGATATACTAAATATAAATGAGATATGACTGTGGGTTATATTACAAAACCATTCTAACACAATTCCAAATCACCCCAAGCATATTACAACTTGTATGATCATCGTGATGACAATCAAGGTATGATACACCATGTATGCTCTAATGCACAGAATTATTGGCAAGCACTTGCGGTTGTGAAACTCATTAAATGCACGAGATATAAATCAAAATTCTGTATTAGATGAATTTGCTAGGTGAGAGACTACGCCATTTAATTTGACATTAATTTGGCAGGAGCACCCTTACAAATTGCAACAACTGCTCATCTTATACACTCGCGCAGTCCAATAAGCACAATGTAATAATGAAAATTCGTTAGAAATTGAGAAACTCATAAAATATTAATAAATGAGAAATGCATACTTCTTCCTGCCAACGTTGACAAACTTTTAATTGGGTTTATACATAGCAGTAAAAATTGAATATATTTCCACTTTACATCAAACCTTGTTAGTACTATTTTCCTGCATACTTTCTCCCCCATCATATCTGATGTTTAATTAGACAATATCTTCCCGCCTTTGCAAGTCAAAATATTAAAGTCAAATTAGATAAAATGAAAGTACGCAACTCAATTGCCCTGATCTGCTTCTTCTTCTTCCACATCAAGTGACAACAATTACATTGTCAACACAAGAAAATCTAAAGATATCAGAATAGAGAATATATCTCCATATTCAACAGGGAAAATGATGTAATCATTCTGGTATTAAAATTAATTAGGAAAATTATATATAACAGTAAAAGTATAATAAAACTTTTATCCCAAGAAGAAACCTCTCCGAGACATTTTATGAAATAATAATTGTATGCACAAATGACGTGTATAAATACGCTCAGAGGAAAACAAAATAGAGGGATGTTGTTAGTAGCGCGACCGCCGGAGAAAGTAACATTGTTTTCACCCCCAAAGCATCTGCAAAAGTTAAAGAATGAACGCTCATCATCCATGTCCTTAAGGTTGAAGAGGGCTGAAATACAAGCACAGCTCTCTGCACACGAAGAAATTAAATCAACTATGTACCAACTTTGTTATAATTACGCAATTTAAATATATGTATAACGCAATGCATATACGACATCCTCGACTAAACGACCCCGTTGGTCTAATGGCATATCCATAGAACCATAATTTCCTTCATACTTTTCTCGTTTTCCATCTCTCCCCCCTTCGTACCAAAAAGATGCCCTAAAATATAAAATAACTTCCTTTTTTTATGTGCCAAATTTACAAGAGCTGGATATATCATGAAGCTTTTTCGTGGTATGCACACACTCTCTCTCTGTCTCTCCCTCTGTGTCTCACAGTTTCCCCCCTTTGCCCTTTATGAAAATTTCATAACTTCCAAAACTCTCAAAGTCAACACAAAAGCCACAAAACTACACAGACATGTTCCAAGCGTTTCCCCTATTTCCAAACTTTGCGCTTCGCCATAGCATCATTACCACTATAGGTCTGACTGAGAATATCCTCAATTTCACCACAATTCCTTTAGAATTATAGGTTAACCGACAAGTTCTGACGCTACTTTGCTAAACTTCATCGAAAATACTATTTGCAAATCAACTCAAACTGGGATTTCACTCAATCAGATATTAACATCACTTACTACATCTATTAGAATGTACATTTCTTAGCTGAAGCACCTCTACAAAGTGCCCCACAACTTTGCGACCAACTCTGTCTGTCTAAATCTGTTCACACCAGAAGCGATATGGAAAATATCCATACTTGTTTTAAATACCCACCAAACCAAGTTCTCTTCTGTATTGTATCCAATTTTCCACTCAACATGATACAGCGGTGTCCGGATTGAATTACAATTGAGAGCACTTTCCCACAAGCATTTATAAATTTTCCATATTCTTCATAGCGACCAGATATGAAAAAAAATACAATTGACCATAACGTGCTTCATATGCAAAATGAGTTTTGTCATTAAATTTCACTTTACACGCGACTTTTTTCCAAGAGAAATTCACAACTTTATTCCAATATTTCTAGAAATTGATGAAGCTTCAATCATGTGAAAAATCAAACGGAATAGAAGTGAGAAGAACTCTTATTTAACTTTTGCGTCATCGCATATTTGTGTGAGATCAACTATTTTAAACAAGTTCCCGAAAACTTTGTCTAACATTAAAATCTCCAAGTTAATTAAACTCATTAAAGTTGAGGAATGTTTACTCAATTTAAATTGCATCCATGCATCTCTCGCTACTCGCTGTATGTGTGGCGTTTCTCTGAGAAAAATATGACACTTTTATTCCACCCACAAGTCCATAAAACAGTGAAAATCCTGAATATTAAGCTCAAATTGTACACACAGAGTTGTAGTGCAATTTATGCTATAGGTAGAGGTAGAGGGAAAGAGATAGAGAGTGACAAAGTAGAAAATTACTTTTCCACAAATTACATAATTGGGTGTTAAAAATTGTGTGGAAAATCTCATTGAAACCCCTCAATTTTCTCAATCTAATTTGCATCCATCGAGACTCGAATCATATTCAAACGCAATATTGTGTATGCAATGCAACGGTGAAACACGCTTTCATACCGTAATTTGCCACTCATGCATTTTCAATGTTAAATAAGAGCTATGAAAAATTTACTGTGATGCATTACTTCGGCATGTATATTAAGTGAAATTGATTGTCATTTTCGCAATTTGCCTAGTGTATGTATGTATGAGGTTATGATTAGAAATTGCGGTCACCCACCGCAATAATCGATTCATGATGGCTTCGACGAAAGCAAGTGGAAGTGTAAGGCACTTGGTTGAGTTATTTACAAAATATAGCACAAATTATACGTACACCCCGAATATGCCAGTCAATTTGTACATTGATTAAATTGTGTGTCCACACTACCCTCAGTATATAGAGTGCAATTTATTTCCAATTAAACCATAAATATAATTATCCAAAACATTTTCATACTAATTATTTCATGAACGTCATTTTCTTCCTCATCACCGATGTAAACATGTATATTGGGAAAGTACCAAATATTAAACGAAATGGGAATTTTCAATTATCTACAGCCTCCATCAATTTCCCCCTCAAGTGCATTCCATGGAGAAATACATTACGCTCCTGGCTGTTTCAGATGAGCTCTGCCTAGGAATTACTATGGGCTGAAGTGCTATAATTGATAGATTTTTGGCATTCCTGAATCAGTGATCGGCAATTTCAGTAAAACGCCATCATGCAACCTTTGTTAAAAGACTCTCCAAAGTATATACTCAATTTTCTAAAATCGATTTCTCTAATGTTAATTAATAGAAACTATGCCTGTTGTAACCCTTCAAATATATAACCTATACATATGTACGTAATAATAAACTACATTTACATCCACCAAAAGTCAATTTCTTTATTGTTATTCCACCCAGAGGAGGAAAAACTGTTGCCTCGTCTAAAATGTAATCCATCTACACAGGGTTCAGTAAAATTTCACATCATGATATTTTCACATGAAGCCACATATTTCATTCCAGTTATGCGAAAACCTGCAAGAATAGTAAAACTCAACAATTCCTCAACACAAACCATACAATTTCAATCTGTTCTGCCACGGGGCAACTAAACAAACTTGTGATCCTTTCTCTCCCACTCTAGCAAGGATATATAATGAAGAACAATGCTGGAATATCGTCAGTCTTCGTACACCTACCTAAATATTACGTTACATGACTGCGCTAGCCAGGTATCCCTTAAGCACTGTCGCGAGAACGGCAGTGTGTGCTACCTCCTAAAAAAAATGTGTAGTATAACTACATACGCTCGAACATACACATGAAAAAGCGAACCTCTAATATGACTACATATTTCGCTTTTCTCCTCAATGGGGGAACCGGCATTTCTCATGTCAAAAATATCTCCGCACATATGTATGTGTATAAAACTTCCTCAAACATTGCAATATGTTGTGCGCTACATCTTTCCAGAAGAGAAGTTTTCGCGAAAAAACCGAGCCTATATTGGGCGGCTTGTGAGTAAATATAATCAAGCCTCCGAGCCACCCACACAGCAATGAGTGGGAGAGAGAGAGAGAGCGCGAGTTATGTGAGATTATCGGTGGCACTTTAATTGAGAAATTCAATTAATGAACACCAATTTAATATACAACTTCTTCGGTGAACGTACATACATACATTATTATGTAAACACATATTGATGTAAATGCATACCTTTGGCATATTGAATAAATATACAGAAAATCCCAATAAACACATATGCGACTCACACAGGATTCTAATAATCAAATGAATACGATGTCGTATTATTAAATTAATCTCACATGAGTAAGCTCTTTCCTCAATTATTCACCCCTCTTCGCTGGCTCGCTTTGCAATATCATGACTCTTTCCTTTGTGGTCCAACACAGATGAGAGAGGCAAAGGCAAAAAAGCACGCCTTAGAACATTACATATAATAGTTACATACATCGAGAGAGCCAGAGTATAGTGAAGGAAATAAGTTGAAGTTCACGGACCTCAAAATCTCGCGCTCTGTTGATTCTCTTATTGTTTTGCTTAGTCTTTTCACTACCTCGGCGCTATACACTCATATGTTTCCCTCCTCAACATTGGCTATTATTGATGATGATAATGATGACGATTGCGATAGCAGAAATGATAAAAGTGACGCGGCTTCAATTTTATACAACAAGTACTCTTCAGTCGTGCACATTTAGCTCCGAGACTTTGGTTGAAAGAACTGTAATTGCCTCTTTTTTCACCACAAGCCATTCTCTTTCGCCTCGCTTTTGGTCTCGTCTCCCCACACATACATACATACATATATACATAATTAAATCCAAATTTGCAGCCTGACTAAAAAGAAAGGAAGACAGAAAGAACCTTTTCCACGCAAAAATATTCTTGCTTCAGGTGTGATAATATTTCAAACATTTTTCCTCCCATCTCGCATGCATACAGACACCCATTTTCAGGTAGCACTGGAAGAAGATATACAATTATACCTTTCCACTGTTGTGCCTCGTTCAGTGTTTGGGGCGGACCAAACGGAGAAAAAAACTTAATTATCTAAATGGAAATTTAAATTGTGAGCAGACACACAAAATGCGACACCTAAAAGCACATTTATCTACATGATATCAAGTACTAATTGGAAATTGAATTGAAAGCTTATTTCACGGATTTTCTCTGTCCACATTGTACGCGAAAGTTCATTTCATTTTGATTAAATATTTGCCATGGTCAATTGAAAATAAATAATGAAGCATCACAACCGATAAATACTTCGCACCCACTCAATGGATGAAAACGTGATGGATTGCAAGTTTAACTCACATTTTCCAATATACATATAAATGTTCACCCTCAAACCACCGCACCTTTATCCAATGGACTGCGTTATTATTTTATTAAATAATCATCTCGACCACAAATCCCCCGTTCCACACACAATCGCACTTGTTGGTCTCCCACAAGCGTGAAAATCAACCTTATCCCAGATATAGAATTTCACGAAATATCTATACTCCACAGTCTTAATAGCTTCTTACCTCTCTGAATTCTTTTTCCTGACACAACGCACTACCATACATCTTAGATACCACATAATTTGTGGTTTATTCACGGCATTTATCCCACAATTGATTTTATTCTCTGTCTCACAGCCCAGGAAAATCACGTAGAGGGTAAGGAAAATGTCGTCACTTACCTAGAAGAAAAGAAAGAGAGAAAAAATGAAAATATAGCCAAATTCTGCCTTCACTTCATTAATATTTAATGGCAAAATGACATCATATATGGATGTAATTCTAAGTATAATAGGGGAGAAATATTAATTAAGTCATATGAAATTCATTTTATTGCCAACCACATCGATTTTCAAAGACGAAAAACAACGTATTTTATTATTCTCGTCTTTCAAGTATATTACATTATGTATTTTTCACCCCTATGCACTGAGAGGCTAATAACCGCACGTGCAGAGGCTCTGAAGAATTCATCAGTTCCTAAATAAGTGGGCTATATGATCCACTCAATACGCAATAGCAAACACATTTTGAATCAATCTTATGCCCCCAATATTTGAAAACAATCAGTTGCTGATGTCTTACAACATCAGGAACTCTCTTAACCTCCAATTCAAACCATGCAGCAACACGTCTATCCAAAGTAGACTCTTTGTTGTATTGCGATATTTAACCTATCGAGCTTTCGAAAAGATCGCTGAGAATGAGACTTCTCAATATGTAATTACAAGCACATCAATACGGTATACTTTAGCATTTCATGTCATTCAGCGACCGCTCTATTTTTAAAATTGAGGTTTTGCCCTGTAGCGACGATGCGATGGAGGCTAATGTTTTTATATCCACAGACAAAAAGCTCGTAAAAATTTAGCATGATTTGCTACTCTCCGGCACAAGCCCTTCTAACTGTGACGGAGAGCCATTCGAATTTCATTAGAAAGTTATGAAATGCCCTTTTGTAATCAATTATGAATCTATACTGTGGAATAGACAGTCATTCTAACTATGAGGAATTCATTCCTGTTGACATCAACGCGTTTTCAGCAAATTATACGCCCCTGCTTGTGCAAATTTATTGGATATTTTGAGCATATTATTCATACAGCAGCACTCCCTTTAGGATATGTATCCAGACAAATTGTATACTGATTTATTACGTGGCCGAGATGATTGAATAAACATCTGAATAAGTATGAAATAATGAGGAGTGACAGTTGACAAATAGAATTTGTTAAACTTTTCACGGGGTGAGAGAAAGAGAGAGACACTTTCTGGTTCTTCACCAAGGGCATCACCTATTTTTCTTACTTCTCCCCCCACACAAAGCTATTTCCAAATTGATAAAACATCTGTAACAGAATGTTTTCTGGCTGTGGAGAGAAACTTTTTCAAAGTACCTAAATTTTCCGTTACACCTTTTACACTCTCCACATTTACTACATAGCTTTAATATTTCACCCTGAGAACATTACCTAATGAATGTTCTCTGAATTATGTCACCACCCAATGTACATAGATATAGATGAAAATGTACTTATGTATATTTTTAATAATAGAGAGGGACTGGGTATTCAGTGACATTTCAGTTCCTTATCTGTTGTGTAACTCTTCAATACCGCACATTCGAATTTAGGCTCTGTTTGCTTCCATTTAGATGACACTGTCTTTGGCAACAGCGCCTGTTGCTGATAGATAATGAAGGAGCGATAATTGTAGTATAGTCACAATGGAATCATGTATGAATGGTAATGCACAAGGACCCTCCATACACCATGGACATGTGAGGAAGATGTAGCACGTTGTGTGACTCTCATGTGCAAATGCATGGGACCTACAACAAACACACACTATATCGTATGTGTTAATACAAAATTCTGTAATCCTCCGTTGCAGTACAATTTCACGTAATCGTTGCCACTCTCATATTACACACTCTATAACTTTGTATGCACATTTATGCTGAAATACGAATGGCGTGCCATCATTGTTGCTGCTGATGTGCATAAGCTTCCGGGATTATTGAACATGGCGTACACCTTAGAACGTACTATGAACAATTCATTTCTTGTTCCAACTTATACCGTGAATCGTATATGAATATCACTTTTTGTTACCATTTCACATGGCACTCACTGAAACGATGAATGGCCGCACTGTTTTTCCATAATTAAATTAACTTCTCTCATCCATATAGTCACATTTTCTTACGCCCTTTTCCCCCTATTGTGCCCAAATTAACAGCGTTTTTGTTCTCTAGAATAGATAAGCAATGGAAAGACATTAAAATATTTACACTTATGACGTCACATTATTTTCCCCGTGAATAATAATAAAACAATTTCAAGTCACACAACATCCAACTCACTTTATTCAAGATTGCATTCAATATCTCAAGCTGAAACTCATTGGCCAATTCAAAAGATATTCAGGTACATTTAATTTCTACATAATATACCAAAAGTAGAATGAAAAAAATGTAACATCAGCAAACATTACGGAATATATTTAACCACTTTGCCCCATTCTATTTACCTATCTCATTTTCCGAACCATATTTCTCACAATAAGCATATTGCAATTCACACTCAAACAAGCAATATAGGTTATTGGATTGTATATTTTTCAATTTCAACCCGATATACACTGTACTCTATTATTACTGTTATTGTTCTTCTTTCATCAAAATCTCTACACGAATGAACTGCATAAATTTCCATAAAATTTATGTACAGGACAATTTATATGTGTCTGGAATTTAATTCAAATTTTAAATCCACAATAAAAATGTCATTTATAAATGGCTGGATTACTGAAGCAACTACCATAGAGAGCTATCCTCCATGTAAGGGAAAAGGAACAAAAAAGATTCCCGTGAAAGAAACGTCTTATTACACTGGAACATCTTGAGACACATTTCTCCTTGATCTCATGTAGAAGACCGGATTTAGACGATTGAAAGAATGAATTGGATACAAAACTTGAGTATGGATGTGAATACATCTTCTCTTCTCCCAGCCGCACATTTACCACACTTTTTCATTTCCTCAGGCACGACATACCCATGAACTGCCACTATTTCTACACACAATCTCATAATAATCACGAGACTGGTCTATCAGACACTACATTATTTGTCCAAGAACTGGATCATGAATGCATGTCTGTATTACAATTTATCAAGAGAAAACAAGACCGTAATTAAACATTTCCCTCACAAGTCATATGATAAATTATCCGTCAAAAAATCTTCCATCACAAAAAAAAATCAGGAAATTTCTTTCACATCACAGAATTGGAAAGAAAAGAAAATTTACAATTCAAATGATAAAATATACGAAAGAATTTCACGAAACTGAATCCCAAATGTACATTTTGACAATTTCGAGGGTGCGCAAAACAGGAATAAAATGCGTCGCTCAATTTTTGCATTGATTATGTTCGCAGAAGAATTCAAAAAGGTTTAATGTGGTGTAAGAAAAAATTAAAGAGTCATTAGACACAGCCAAAAATACTCACTGAACATAACTTATGGAAATTCTGCCTCAAGTGCGAGAAAAAAAGAGTCAATTGCGCGTTGCATCGCAGATGTTAGACTCATAAAGAGCTTAAACGAAAAGCTTTCGGAAACACTCTAATTAATGCATTGTATGTAAATTCTATGGATAGGACAAGACATTATATGGAAAAACCACCCTCTCTTTCATTCTAAATTTGCTATTCAAATACTTTTTTCATGTTCCCGCTCTCTTTGAAAACGTCAGTATCTGAAAATGACAAGTTTAACTTTTTTAACTTAAAGCCGCCATGTACTAAACTTTATTTTATAGCCAAAAGGAGCAACTTTTCCCATTTTTTCTCCTTTTCTCCTTTCTCACTCTGCGAATCACACACACACACACATACACCCAAAACAACACAGGAGATAGAAAACTCATGAGAAATATGCTTCACCAGAAGGCAAATTAATTTTCTTTGAAGGTATTAAGAGGCTTGATACAGAATTTTTTTTGCATTTCATTCTACAGCAAATGCCAATTACAGAGAATTACATTAAATTATTTTCCAAGTATGTTTCAGTTTTTTTTTCTTACGTCCGGGAAAAGTAGAAATTTTTTCTCAATTCGCACACTACACAACACATACAATCCATGGTTACAAACAGTGTAGAAAAGACACACAGGCGGCTGTAAAAAAAGAGTATTTTGTGAACTGGTTTCGGACCAATTAATTTCTCAGTCATGAAATCACTCACCAAATTCTTTTAGCCTTTCTTCCTGGAGTCTTTTGGTCTGCGCTTACGTGCGCGCGTTGTGAAGAATTTCACACAAGCTCCAAGAAAAAAGTCGCGATCACAATTACAGAGAAATAATTAAGTCTCAATCAGGTCTCGAAGATGACTTTTTCCTTGTTCTTGTTAGCAAAAGAGATCAACCAGTTGAACTCGACTAAAGTGTACCACGTCTCGAAAACTACCACATACCGTTAGTTTGACCGATACTTAACGGTATTACATGTGAAGCAATATTTATGCTCTTCACATACTGCACAGAATCCATATATTTAATATGTCACAAGTGTGGGTAAAGATTTTCACCTCTTGATTTACTTTTCTCTTCCATATAAACATAGAAACCACATTTGCACCACAATCCAATGCCCCACACGAAGAGCATTTTCTCTCAGTCACAGACAGCAACATTATAACCCAACAAGGGGAGCAGCAGAAAAATCTAATGAGAAAATTTATGGCATTTAGCTTGAAACACAGTGTTAACCTGAATTCATGCCACCATCATGCAGAATATTCAATGATGGTCAACTTACACACATTTTATCTCAGTGGGATAAATTTCTTCTGCTCGTGTCGGATGGCACGGGCATATCAGATGTTTCTGTTCATATGGATGACCTAGAAAGGCATCAAATGCAGGTGATTCTTCTCACCTCATGCAATTCTCTGCCTCTGTGTTCACTTTGATCGTAAAAACATAAATTTATACGCACCATCAAGATGCGAAAAAATAAAACAAGTTTGAACCACTCGTGCAAGAATCAACACTGAAGGTGACAGTTTTTTATTACCTCATTTTCCCAGCAGCACCGTCATTAATTCAAGAGACAACCAAAGTCACACATTGTCTTGTCCAATAGACACACTCCCAGTTAGCCCATGTGCTTATGCTCCTCGCCTCCAATCAAAGTCATAGGAAAAACATGTCGACTTTTATACCAACTCCTCAAAACATCATTCTCAACGTTGGTAGCATTTGTACAAGCATGTTAATTTTATTAACGTCAACAATGAGAAATTGTGTGTACTGCTTGCTTGCAGGTTTTCGAGTTTTTGCCTTATGCAATTGAAATTCCAAACAATTACAGCACACAAAAGGAGGTCAAAGAACTCCCAATAAGGCAAACTTGAGATTTTCTATATATATATATTTATATATATCTCACATACATTCAAATATTCACATCATCTTGAGAATGTCTTTGGCAAATATCATAAATACAGATTTCATACATATATACATAATCCAACCAGGTTTGCTATACTTTTCAATAAGATTCCTCGAAAGTGGATTTCACAGCAGCACTAAGTTCACCTATACATACAATAAACTCACTCGCTCGCTCTCTTCTGCATCCGTACTCCAAGATTTAACCTTAACAATGAATTCAACTGACTGAGAAATGTATGAGATGATATTTCAGCCATGAATTGATATCGTTCATCACGTAAATTTCCTTCAATTTATACCCTTTACGTGAACTTTACACAATGTTCAACTTCTGCAGCCACTATGAACGTATCTCCAAAAATCCTTCACACATCTCATAATAAAGACTGTGAATAAGCATTATAGTTTGTAAAATAAAAAGGCGGCAGTGCAACATTTAATACAATGCTATTATTTATATGGCAGCATGATTTGTTTCTTTAGCACTAAAATATTCCTCTAATGAAAAGAGCTGGCAAAGAAAACGCAAGTCAATACAACATTCAAATGAAGAATAGAGCTCTTGAGAATTTCAAGGTTTTCACCTTATTCTTGCAAGATGGAATTTAGTGTAGCAAAGCAGTACACACCAAAGTTGCCACCATATTCATTACGTCAAATGTGTGTTTCTCGCATATACGGAAAAACTCACATATGAAAATCATTCATCTGTAACATAAATTGTGTCTCTTTTATAACATTAACAGCGCGCAAAATTGTATATAAATAAAGCAAAATAATATTTTACTTTGCCTTATACTTTCTATACCATTGCTGGGGCATAGTAGCTCTCTTTTTGTCTTGTTTTCAAATATTTATATAATACGTTTTTCATCACACACATGAGAATATGGGGCTGTTTGGGAATTGAAGAGGAGGAGAGCAGAAAAAAAACTGCCACACCACTTTAATGGTATCAAACAATAGGAGAAATTTTACGAACTCACAAATATACTCTTTTTTTGGGGCTTTTATGATTCACGAAAGACGAGGTTATATAGAAGCTCACGTCTTATATTTATATCTCAGACGAAATTTACCACACACAACATCCACATCACACATGGAGAAAGATCAAAAGCAATCATACCCGAATAACTTGCAATCTCAGATGCGGAGATACAACGTGAATAAAATTGAATTCTGAATGTGACAAAACATTGGAAATTCCTGAAGGGAACACGAAAGCCGGAAGGGAGACTTTGTCGAGGAATTAATTCCTTAAATTCATCTGCTGAGGTATGCACCCTCTTCTTCTTTTCAGAAAGGGTCCCGCCGAAAAGTCAGAACAAGTTGGGAAGGAGAGTGATGAAAACACAATTCCACGCCATGCCAGTAAACCAGGTTTACTCATGTAAGCCTTTGCAGAAAGCACTGCAGTCTACGAGGCAGAATACGATTAGGGACACTCTACCCTGAAAAATCTTTATCGTCTCTTAGGGCAAAATTATTCATGACTCTGAATGTAAAATGGAGTTTAATATCAAAGAGATTGATTAAGGATACCGTTCAAACAGAGTGCCATAAAACCTTAAAACAAACATAATATACTTCACCTCGACCGCTCTTCGCTCAGAATATAGCCCTAACACATCCTATACTCTCTCTCTCCACACCTCGTACTCTTGAAACATAAAAAAATATACCTGTTCTACCAGAAAAGTTACCACACTTTACATTATCATCGTTAGATTGCATACAAGGGAACACGTGTATATTACAGAAATGGGTAGAAAATGGGCTCACAGAGATGGAAAATCACCTTCCATAGGGAAAAGTGTTTGACTTTCAACCCTCTTTAATGGAGTTGGATTTTTGTCGTGCGGAAAAAAAACTCCTTAACTCACAGAGTACCAATGGAAAAATTAAATAAACATTTTAACACTTCCATTAGACCGATCAAACGTGGGTCTCTCTTTCATTGGGCGATACACCGTCACTTTAAATTTCACATTAGTATTTATTTTCAAGCGATAAAGTCATTACCGTTTTTTGTGTCTCTCTATCTCAAAGTGGAAGAAGATACAACACACTTTTCAGAGATAAGTCACTTGGCACATTAATGCTATCGTATCTTATTTTCATCGCCATTTTTTGCCCTCGAAAACTTTAGTACTCGACAGCTTTTTTGCCTACTAGTGTATGCCTTATGCATCGGGATTTTATCTCTCATTTGCCCATGTAGAACACCAAACCCACATTTTAATATAAATAATGATGACATAAATGTGGGAAAAATGCTACACATTTTATGATTAATTTTAGTGACACACTTAATGAATCCGACGATATAGTGTATATTTGTCTGTACACACACAGGATTTAAATGTTAGTTGCGCTATTTGCCTTTTAGTCACGGCTCAACATTCCCTCCGCTGTAATATTGTTTTGTAAATATTAGACACTTTGTCAACTGTCAGCAGGAATCCTAGTTTGTGCGGCAACACCGCCAGCCCATGCTGAAGCATCCTGCGCATTCACATGGAAAATAACACAAGATTTTATCGTGCATATTACACCCTCAACATTTCGCTCCGCTTGTGTCGTGAAAAGGAAAAGAAAAGAATCCCATACTTTGGCCATAGATAAAACTGTAGCAGAAGAGCACATTTACATAGTTGAACAAATCCAAGTAATATCAAATAGAGAGGGTGAAGAGATTATTGAATGAAAATTCAAAGGTTAACTTTTTCCATATCACCCACTTCACATGTTAAGGCAACATTCTCAATTTCTTAAGCAATTTTTTTTTCCACCATACACTATTACAATAGTTACCACACTCCAGGAATAGGATTACCAGACTTTCTTCACTCCCTTTTTTTTCACCCTAAATGCGCCATAAAATTGGAGTGACACCAAAGGAGAAGACCCTTCGCCAGAGTCCCGACAGACAAATTTCACTTCGGGGGGTAACGTGGAAAAGCAAGAGAGTTCTCATAACAATTCAATGTAGATGTAATTGAAGTGGAATCCGAATTTTAAATCGATTCCAATAAAATATTGTAGCACTTTTATTACTTGTTCAAATACACGCCACACCATGTGAGGATGAAAATTCTGTGACTACACTTCTGGGGGGCGAAATACCCGCACAGGGCACATAAAATGGAACATGGAACATACCCAGAATGTCCCAAGCAAAATTATAATTTTACGTCAGATCCATACAACACACTTTGGAATATTCTTGCCGAGGAGAAGGCATAAGCTGAGGAAAAAAAGATTTTTGTCTCACATGGTGAATCCTTCCAGACATATATTTCACTGTCATTATATTCCATCCCTTTTATATTTCTATATCAGCAAGCAAACCTTCCGTCCCTCCTCTGCTGAATTTCCATTTATTTTATAATGAAACATTTCAATATGCTCTCTCTCTCTCTCTCTCGCTTCTCTCCCACACTGAATCCAGTGAAATTACCCTCAGTGTATTATACGGAGAGCTATACCTAATCAATTCAGAATACAGCATGAGCTACATATGACACTCTTGTTACACGCATATTTTGATAACATTCAGCAAAATGTCAAAGTTCACCCCGAAGTGTCACATATAATTTGAATTTTAATAAACATTCCAATTTCGCATCATAAATTTTCACCCAAGTGAAGAGGATTTTTCACAAAATAAAATTGAATAGTTATACGACCGCCTAACAGGCACTGTAAAACTCACACACGACTGCGACTGGGAAGATTTTCTTTGGTGGGGTCATAAAAAATAATAAGACAATCACTTTTAGAGGATAGCCAGACCATGTGAGAAATATAGCGAACTATCATGAAAATTGGAGAAAAACCACACATACAGAGATACTCTTTCTCTTTATCACCCATCCACATCCTCGCTCTCTTTTTTGCGGTTTCCTCGCAATATCATCATCTATGCCGCACAGAGAAAGAAAAGAGAGTGAAACGGATGTGAATGAGGTTGAAAACTTCAGAAAAGAGGAATAGTGATGGGAGTGAGAGAAAGAGAGCAAAATCCTGTCAAGGATTGCAATTTTATCTCTCTTATTCTTATGATACATCCCAGTACACGTTCATACAATTTCCCCTCACCCAGCGCCAGCCATACAGCCCCATATAAGTTCTTGCAGTGGATAGTGATTGGGACAACTTTTTCAATGGATCCCAACCCACCCACAGAGTAGAGTGGAATCATAAGTTTCCTCATTCACTCCACAAAAGTTGAAACTTTACACAGCAAGAGAGTCTTGTTATGTCACTCATCCAAGTAAACACAATAGTCACACAGAATGCGAAGAGTCTACTAATGTTACAATTGAAATGTAAAAGAATTTATACTACGTCTCAATATCACCTTGTATGACTTCTCTCAAGAGACCGTAAGAATGATTCCAAAAGTTAGTTAAATCATTTTTACACAATTGCAGACAAGTTCGCTTTCAGCAGCATTCTTGCAGTAGCCAAAGGTAACATTTATAGCTAAATTCACATTACTGTTCTCATACTCCACCACCTTGATCTTCTCCTCAACCTCAGCGACTTTCATTGACTTTGCCTCACTCTTCTGAATCACTCTCCACTGCATCTGTGACAGAGCAGTTTCTTTTGGCTCTTCACCCAAAAACTCACAATGCTATCTCACAAGTCAGGATGAGTCAATGTTTATTTTAAACATTTCACTAAAAGTAAAGATAAAAATATGATAAGTCAAAAACGTAATCAATCAATAGCACGCATTTTTCTGCCGCACTCACAAAAAGAATCATCGTCCTCGAAGTGTCACCATTAAACGAAATGTCGTTGAGAGTCTACAAATTACATCACTCCTGAGCCATCGTTTTGTAAAGAAATGACTATTTTTTTTAATGAACACCCAACAAAAAAGCATACTTTGACCAAGTGTCAACGAAGACCTCTCTCTCTCTCTCTCTCTGTGGAACCACACACAAGTAATATAAACCAGAAATACTACATTGTTCACAAGTTTTTGACGAAGAACAAGAATGCTTTCTGAGAGTGTTTTGCGATAGAAAATCATCAAGTCGGGAAAGCGTACCAGGTGATGTGATATTCTCAAAATTCTGCTGATGCCCTCATCTAAAAATACCCAATATATTTTTCCACCAATAATAAAAACATATGATTCATGAGGAAAGCGCGTGTGTACGCTCAACTAATGTTTGTGATTGTTAATTGCAGTTGTGGAAGGCGGATAAAAAATCCAAGAAAAGCTATACATAACTTTCTTGTGCGTCTCTGTGCCGCCTCCGCACGCGCCCTCCTTCCGAAAGCCATTTATACACCCAAAGAGGATTTTAGCAAAGCTTCCCCGAGGAAAATTCCTTCAAAATCTTTTGTAGATTCATCAAAGTGTAATTTGAAAGTTCTTCGAATAGTTTGTTGTTCATGTAAATGCTCCATCTCCCCCCACCAAAAATACATGCAAATTTTAGCAACTCGTACAAATATTTCCCATTGTCAGATGGGTAGAGTGGGTGGTTTGTCTCGGGCGAAGAAAATATCATCAAGGAGGTGGGCGCGAAACTTTGAGGTATTTTGTGGAAAATAATAATCAGTGAAAATATAACTCCTTCTCCCAGCAAACAACACACTTTTCTCCTAATGCGTAGAGAATGTAATAACTTGAAGCAACGATCCGTGAAATTCTGTCGTTGACTTTCACACCCGCATAACATGCAAATTATATCACCTTCTCTCTTCACTCACCCCCACACATCCACACCATGTTTATTTCGCAATCCCTCACAACCAATCGACCACAAAAACCAATGTGACAAAAACAGGAACGCAACCAACCGACCACATTTTCTGATAATGAGACAAACATCCTCTACCTTCGCTTCGTACACACATTTTCTGACGACACAGCACACCACATATATATTCCACACATATATATATATATATATATAGCGGAAATATGAGAACATTTTTCCCGTTGTTGTTGCATAACAAACCCTATTGGTTTGCAATGCAATGAGAGAGATTTGACATCAAAATATTCATCGAAATATGGATTGCATTGACCTCCCCCATCAGGTTTCAATCGAAAATTAAAATGTCAAGAGATCATCACATTCAAATGAAATGTCAAACAGGAATAATTTTTCATATTTGTTATTTATTTTTCTTGTATTCCACATAACATAAATTTTTTGTCATGCCATAATGCAGATATATTCACAATAAATATACAGTCATACGATCATTGCTTTCGCAAAATTCCTCAACTAAACTAAACAATCTCCGAGAGTTGTAATCATTCCATTGGGCTGTGAAGTAGAACCTTGAAATGCGAGTGTCTTCTCGAAAATTTAGAGAGTTTAACATTTCAATGAACCCATCTCCTTCTCACACGCCCTCTTCGAAATCAATGCTCAACACTTCAAGTGCTGTGTTTCTGAATTTATCACTGTAATTGTTAAACTGATCCCCTCTGGAGAAACCGTGCGAGTGGCCAGCGTCAAATGCACTTTATTCGATACCATCTTCATCATCACTTTTAGCACAAAGAATAAACAAACACAATGTTGTGCCGCAATAAAATAACATATGTGGCCCTATCTACAGCTATATAGCACGAACGCTGTGCGCATTCAATATCCCAGCTGACCAAGTTAATGCATTTTCAAGATTGATCTCACAATGCTTATATTATGTCGCAAGCGGGACCCTCACGATACCGTGATTTAATGCGACAGATAAAATTAAAGTCAAACAAACTTCAATTAAATTCAGATACAAAGGGGCAAAAAAAAAATACTTGAGCAGCCAAGTTTGGACCAACAATATCACTGCGACAAATGAACTGAAGAAAAGTTCATTCCCCTTCATCTGTAATTCCATTTCAGATTTCTTAATTATATACATTTCGTAAAAAGACACTGTTTCGCTTCAATAGTCTTGAATTCACATGGAAGTATTTTATTCATCACGCTAAATTATAGATTTTCCGTAAGTGACAAAATCAGACTCTCTTGTAGATGTGAATCAAATTTGCAAGACATTTTAATTACAAAAGTATTGAGTAATGACAAGTAGTTGATTCAATTTTAATCAAGCATGTGCTCTTTATATCTTTGAGAAAAAAAGACTTTTCATATATATATTAAACTTTTCTTTGCTCCCAAATATGTTGCGAAATGTATAGCTTTCCAACGAGGACATTGCCATTTTCCATCGTGATTTATTACATCATGTCCAACTACTTTATGCACAGTTCTGTGCATTCGTACCAGAACAATGTCAGAAGCATTTGCAATAAAATTTAAATCCGCGATCGCTTCAATACTCCATGATCGATAAGAGCATTTTCCCCTGTCAGCCAACAGATCAATTTAAATTACTCATTTCACTTCACAACAGAGCGCAGCAGAAATGTTTCTCAGTCATCCGAGATATTGAGCTACACCATTCATGTATTACCCAGGATTCGAGTAATTGTTTGTTCAAGAATATTGATAATGAGTGGACAGGCACTCTCCATAAAAAAGGCATCTCATAAAACGCTAATACCTACATACATATAACCACCAATGTGAAACCACCTCTCTCGGTAGTCCAAACAGAAATGACTGTTGATTGGCAGACCCGCTGCTATACACTCTCCATTATGTGACTAATATTCAATTTCAGTATATCCAATTACGTGTGTTGTCAGCTACTCCATGGGAAATGCCACTTCTGTCGGTATTGTAATGTTCTAACATATAAAGTTCAAATGATATTGGAATCAATTAATTCTATTCCCAAGTGACATTACTCCACATTTTCATTATCTGGACTATGATGAAAATGCAATTCAATAGGAAATGCGCGTATTTTGCTTCACCACACGAACGTCACTAATATCTATTTCTGTGGAATTTAGAATTTTTCACGTCCATTTCAACTACATGTGTCCGCCTTTATTGCTAAATCCTATACAACTCTGTTAAAAGTCAATCACTTCTCAGGAAAAGCAAATGATATCAGATTACTTTTTCCACCTTTTTCCACTTCAATATCGCCATTGCCATTCCATTGAGCACGAGAGGGAAAAAAAAGTCTACTAGAGAATAGAGTAGTATTTGTGTTTGAGCATTTTTCGTCAGGGTGAGAGATACAAAAAAGTCAAATTCGCTTCTCCACAATTGATTTTTTATCACCACTCCCCATCTGTACAACACTGGATGCCATTGTGTAATATTAAGAGCTTAATTTTCCTCTCATTTTCGCCATATTGTCATCGGCCACTAGATATAGATTGAGAGACATCTTTCAGATACACACACACCTTGCCAAGAATTCGATCTATGTATAAATTTTCTCTTCCAAACCTGACTCATCCTTCGCCGGGATTTCAACTAACGAAATTGCGTCTGGCCCCCCTCGTGAGCTTCAAGCGGAAAAACGCACGATTTAGCATCATCATCTACACCTCCATTTGCGTTCAAAGTATACAAAGGTGAAGAAATGTCGTGATGTTAAAATAGCAAGTACTTTTGCCACCTCTAACATGCTCAATATGACGAATAGACGACTGATTCACTCAATCTTCTCTCGTTACCCACGTTTTTCGCGTTCGCCCGCCCTTACTCTTCTCGCCAGGGGGTGAAAATTCTGGTGGAAATCGGATAAAATCATCAGCTAAAATTTGTATGACAATATCGTGAGAGATCTACAGCAATAAAAATCAAGTGCTTTTCGCGTTTTTCCGAACCTTGTCGCGCGCCCAAGCATACATATTCCATTAGGATTTTTCCCAGAATTTTTCCCTCTCACACACACACACAAACTCGTCGTGTCTCTCCTTCAATCGACCAAAAAACACATTTTTGCTTTGACATGACTTCGACGAAAAAAAATAGAAGGAAATCTGGTAAAGAACGATTGACTCCATATCCATTCCCCATCCCAACAACATCATGGAGGATTAGAATATGCTGCTGTATGAAGTATGAAGTTGTAGAGTCAAGAAATCAAGTATATAAAATAAGTCATTTCCACTCCCCTCAACACTTTAAGATATGGTGGTGAATTTGTTGGCATTTGCCACTACATCAGTATATACTTGGGATTATTGTAGGCGATGGGGCGAGGCGTATAAAGACTTTTTCGCGCAAAAGGGGCATCTCATTCAAAGCCCATTTGTATTCCGCATTTGAGTTCGCATTTTCTCACATTTACACGAACCACGTGCCCATTAAATTTATCCCCCATTCATTGTATGAGGCAAGTACTTCAGGATTCCGGAGGTGATGGGTAACTGGAGAGGAGGTGAAACGATAGCGGGTTAGTTTTATCAAGGCATCTTCTGACTGGAACCCTCTCTCTCAGACCATGAAAAATCCCACCACCCACATTCCATCTCTTAATCCCAACCCAACCATCAGAATTCACAAATTACCACGTCTTCCACACAATTGAGACATTTTGAGAATTAGAAAATTTAATTTTCTCAATCTTTCTCCATTTTAACCATCATTTCACAAAAATTAAGATAAGAACACACAACTATGTTCATCCTAAGCCAGGAACAATAGACCAAAACAAAAGAGATTTGTCATCTTAAGTGCTTGTTCCCTACCATAAACCATATCTCACAAGATCAAGGTGATTGAACCAGACACAATTCATTGTTTTCATTCTACGCAATTGAGCTTAACTCATCCTCCGTGTTTCAGGTTCAACAATTTCTTTTACAAGAATGTGTCATATCCATTATCTTTGATACCACAAAACCCGCAAATTTAAACTCAGACAAATTAGGACTAATAAAGTACCTAAGCACAGGTCTGGAATAAAGATGTCTAAACACCTTGTTGCAGGAGAAACCAGCAGAGTACACCACTCTGCATACATTTTAGATTGTTGGTAATTTACAATGAAAAAACAGAGACAGATTACGTATTAAAATTTCATGATATCGGCTTATGAATCTTGACCCCTCTTTTCGTGCTAAAGCAAAACGTTAATATATCGTGCATTAAGATGAACAAAATTTCCACCAGGGATTCATTCCCTCAGTACTACTCGCTCACATCTATATATTGTGTCTAATTATTAATTCATTGCAGAGAGAGTGAGAGGTCGATTTTCTGGTCATGAATTGAAATATTCATAAATGAGCTGATGCGTAGCGATTTCATGCATTATCCATGCACATACAGCCTCATTATTTGCCAACACAGTGAATTGAAAATAGGAAAAATAGATTATAGTGCCAGAGGAAGCCATTTTTGTCAACTCAACCATTCAACAACGCATCGATAATTGTATAAAAGAATTTTCAATATTCTCACTCAATTTATTCACAGTTAAGTCTACAACAAAAACCGGTAATTCACTTAAATTCAGCGTAAAAAAACACCAAATTTCTGGCTAGACTGTTGGCGCTGCTGCTCTCTTTGCCAGAACACCACCCAATTCAAATTATTCATGACCTCTAGGGAAAAAAGCCAGGACAATAGACAAAGTGGAGTGGATAAGGGACGTTACAATTTATGAATTTCGATTTTATCCATGTTACAGGATTTTTTTCTCTCGATTGAATCATACATTCTGCATTTTTGCTTTCAACGTTGTAGAATATTATAATTAGAATCAACCGTGAGCGGATTAGCGAGGAAGGAACTTACAATGAAAAGATTATTGCCACAAGAACTGGAACATTTCCCGGAAATTCTGTTCACGTGTGAATACACAAATATGACTTAATGAGCGATTTTCTAAAATCACCTCGCAAATGACCCCACCAATGTGAATCACAGTGTGTAAATAATCATAATTTTTCAGCACAAGTGTGGCCCCATTCTAAAATCAACCTTTAAGGTGGCACGTACTTCCGATCAATCAGTTCCTTTTTCCGTCCAGACGAGAGATAATATGTATAATAAATAGTAAACAAGAATTCTGCGCATTAATGCTTTTCAACTTACAATTTGCTCCTTCAGCTCCTTTGTACAAACTGGTCCCAGCCACTGATGAAGCCCTAAGTAGCGCTTCGGCACCATTTTGAGGGCAGGCGCCCCTTGGGCATAGGGGCCGCCCAATAGGGAGCCACCAATTGTTGCCGTCTCCAGGACGACCATTGTATTTAAGCACTGATTTTGGACGAAATTGTCGCGGAAAGGAGCCCTCCTTGGTCACTCCCTTCGATCTCCTTCCCTATATATTATGTTTGTATCTCTAATCCTTTCACCGATATGATATGACTTTTCAGATGTTCTCAAAATATCACCACGCACTTTGACACACTGCACAAATGTTTCTCCCTTCTCTCTCTATATATATATCGGAAATTTTTGTTGCAGAATCAATCACTCTTCCCTACTATAACTCCACTCAGCTCATCGTACCCTGTTGAATATCCACAGACAATGCTTGTTGAGATATTTCACTTGAGTGACGCCACTTTCCTCAGGCTTCAATTTCACACCTTATCAATCTTATCAGAGATCTGTCTGCGCTCCAATCTATGAATTCAATTATCCACCAATGTCAATAGATGTAAGTTTCCTTATCAATATTCTCTTTATACATTATATATAGAGCTCAGCTCACATGACACAGATTGCACATTGCGCGTACATGGATAGAGTGTCTATTGTGCTATCCAAGATAAAATACCGCAGCTGTATGAACCAGTTAAAATTAGAAATAAACAGAGATAACAATTCTATCTCACTTCGCAATGGATTCAATATTTAATTAAAAGCACTCCTCCTCTAGGGCACTAAATGGTGAAATATTTGTCCAAACTCAAAGCACACCTTCATACAATATCTATATATCATATCAATTGCTTCAAACTTTATAAAAGTCCCATTTTTCACCCACTCCATCATATCTGTATTCAATGTCAGCCTATACATATGCACACTTCCCCATTCGAACATCTTTTTCTACTACACACATTTTATGTACGGCCCAGATATCAACCAATTTATACCTTTAAAAAAGTGTTTCATATTTCTACAGTCCAGAATTAAATTATATTTATTCGCCATCCAAAATCGTAAACAACAAAATGTGTATTGTATTTTTCAACTCAATTTTCACAGAATATTACGTGAAAGGAAACACAATGTATGAAGTCAATATGCAAACATCATGGCTTCAAATTACAATACCATATTTGATTTTTTTTCTCCCTCATACTCTCTGGCTTTCGTCTTGTTGCCTCTGCAGTAACACTGAAAATGGGGATAAATCAACATTCGAAGACCCACACATAACAGGGAAAAACGTGAGAAATTCAGAGTAATTATTTAACAAAACAACTCACAAATTTAATGTGTGAAAATATTAGTTTGAAATTTCTTCGAATGATTTATCTTTCATCGTGCATTTCATGCCTTCTTTGTTGCCCTGATAAAATACTCTCTATGTGGAAAGTCACACAGTAAATATGAGAAATTTTATGCTTCCCAGAAAAAAGAAAAGAAAAAGAAGATGAGAAGAAAAGACAAAAAAAATACTACACTACTAAAGCCCAAAAGTTCGCGTCCATTTCAACCATGGGCGTTGGTCAAAAATGCTATAATTACTATTATGACCATCTCCTCATGTGTGATTAGTGTATTTGAAGAAGACATACACCAATTCATTATATTTTGTTAAAATGGACAAAAAAAAACAGTATGTAGTAATACAGACACGTTCCGCGAATGATAAAGCCCCGGAGTGAAGGGAAATCGTTATTCAGGGCTGACTAAGGTCAAAGTCATGCACGATATTCAAGCCTAATAGCCTGAGTTCCTTGTCCCCGAAATTTACGCTACCGAGGCATACTATTGTTTGCACGGGCCTGTGCGCCCGGTGAGAAATGGTGTATACAGCAATTTTATGTAGTATGAGGAGAGATACTACATAACTCCCGTTTCAGCCAAGTAAATTGTGCTTTATTCAGCAAATGTACACCATACATATTGTACATAATATACGCCGGTAATTTGAGTTAATTTCAACAATTACCAAAAGATTTTATATACCACACGGTTGGAACCCGTTGCTGAATCTGGCTACGATGAATTTTATATCATAAGATGAAATAGGGCTCCTCGGGAGAAGAGTGTGAGAGAGAAAAAATTTTTATTTCGTTGAAGTATTATTGAGACATTAGCTATGCGCGTGGAATTTCTAAGTGTACTTTTTTACAACTTACTCTCCTCTCTCCATCCAATTCAGCTTTTGATCCATCAAAATGAAAGATCAATGACCCACTCACTTCACGACACAACTTGTACAAATTATTGTGGAAAATCTTTTTTTTTTCTCTCTCTCTCTCTCTCCTCTCTTCATTGCTCCAAAACATTTCTCATTGTATAATTGTAGGCATTTTATACTATAACGCAATATAAATTTCTCCTTTTATCCGTCCATCTCTCATCCTAGGAGCTCTTTGATTGATGACATGTCATGCTTTTAATTGTGAGACAGCTTCCCCATCTCCAAATGTGAAGCTTTCGAGATAAAATTGTAACTCACTGTGGCACATTTTAAAGTTAGAATTAAAGTCCGTTCCCAATTTCTCACAGTTAGACTTTTTAACAAGTCTCTCTCCCTTCTCTCTCTCTCGCGCGCGCACTCAATTTTACCCGCGCGGTATGTTTGAGGTTTGAGGAATATAAGCACAAAAAATTAACCTCAATTCTCTGGCGAAAATTAACGGTATGTTCATTCTCATGGAGGTGGAGGAAAAACATCCAAAGAATACAACAGAAGAGCGACGGCGTAGAGAGGTTTTTGAAAAGAAAACCACCATCGTAAGCATATATTCATTTCCGTTATCAAAACTCCATATTTTGATGGTGGCGGGTGAAGGAAAATATTGCTCTCTGTATATAATTAATAGGAATTCGATCGATTTCAGTTTATTTTTCCACTCCCCCTATCTCTTCCGGACCCCTCTCGCTTCAGTTCCGTTTTGTAATCTATTTAAACATTTATAAAGACACGTCGAAAGGTAAATATGGTTCTCTTCTCGAAACACCACCCAATTTTATGTACACTTTTACTAAACATAATGTATAACATCCCGACTCCCAATAGGCTCGTGTTTGATTATTTATTCATATGTAATTTTCGTCTCAATGTCAGAAAAAAATTCTATACATTTCACTAGAAAGATGTGTGTTTTCTCTCGTACTTTTCAAACAGTACCACCACTTTGTGTCTGTCCCTCATGATCTATCCATGAATACAAATTATATTCCTCTAAACACTGGTATTTTTTCCACCTCCAACACATCAATTCAATGCGAAGAATTATCTTAATAATATGGAAGCCACCCTTTTTGGACACTCCAGAAGTTTTACTCGTTTTTCTGTCTTTCTTCCCCCACCGTCTTCGTTCAACTTCTTCGACTCGGTCAGAATTTTCTCAATGAGAAGAAATAAGCTTACAACGAAGCCCACATGTCAAAATTCAGATGGCAAGAATTTCATTTGATGTCTATCAGCGACATGACACGTCCCACATTCGTCTTATCGCCTCCAGATTCTCAGAGGCATTTTGCTCTTATTTCAGCACACCAGTCGACAGGCACCGAAAACACGCATCAGGTTGCCAAACTATTGAGATTAAATTTGCCGTCTCACCAACCAACACACACCGCAAAACTTTGAATGATTTATCGTAGGAGTTTTCAATGGTAATTAAAGCAAAGACGCTGTAATGAGAATTTCAATTTGATTGAGCTTCAATTTGCACACACTGAATAAAATTGCCATTATGACAGATAGTTCACAAAATCTCAGTCGACATTCGTCCCAATTCGGTAGCTTCTCGTATATCAAAATTGCAATATTTTAGAACTATTCTCTCACAATATCACTGACATATCTTGACATGAGCTCAACAGTCCTTGTAAATCAGAGTATATCTAACTTCTTGACAATCTGAAGTAACAACGAGACACCCAGTTTGCTAATCTTCTTCTTTTTTCCCTACTAAACCGAAAACAAGAAAACTACAAAGTTGAATGATATAATATATTCGTATGTCGCTCTAATTTTTGGCTCCGGTAGATTAATTTACGAAGCAACACGTTAGAAGAAAAAAACTCAACGCTATATAGTCTATGCATATATTAAATTATAAGTATAAATTCAGAAGAAAGAGAAAAAAGCATGGAAACACAAAAATTTTCTACACATTGATTCCGTTGCTTTTTCACCGTGAATAAACGCAAGAGTTCACTGACACTGCGTGTGTGCTAACTTTGAAGACACCATTCTTATTAGACATCGTGGGCATAATCTCTGAAAAGGTCTATAATTTGTGACTTTTATAGCGTCCCATCCCAAAGCCCTTTCTATTCTTTATTAAGCATTTTCACAGAAAACAGATAAATGTGGAAAAAAGGCGAGTTAAATTCCATGTGTGAAAATCTATTAAAATACCTTTCAAAGTATTAGATTGGATCTTAATATTCATAAAAAAAATCTCTTAACTATGAGAAAAATGGATACTTTTATAGCATCTCAAATGATTGTGAAGAAAATACCTCAAATAAAATACAAACATTTCACATTATCGAATACTTTCAATTTTTGTTATGATCTCCCATTTCTTCCCTAACTTTATCCTCTCCTCTCCTCTCCTACGTTACACATCTTTTCTTGTTATTGCGAGTGGTATTATAGGGAAAATCGATGAAGAAATAAAATTTATAGAGGAATATTCTACCATCATTTTGTATAACTCTAATATAAATTTTATTCCAATTCCCTCCAATATGTCATTAATGTGTTCTTGTTTTTTTTATTGATCTCGAAATTTAATGCTCCACACACAGCATATTTATGGAGTGGCAACGGGCATACCATCGACATGTTCATATTTCTATAACACCCCAAGTAAATGCTATTCATATGAATGGCCACAATCTTGTGTAAACGTCAAAATTTTATCGTTTCCGTTTTTGATTTGATATAATATCTTTTCAAGTGAATGTATGTGTCTCCCTTGCCTTTATACCCTCAGTCTTATCTTGCATTTCACACATAACTGTAAATGCATGGAGAAAACTACATATATTGTATAAACTTTATGTTCTCCTCCTCTTGTGGCTCTTGTGCTGCTGCAAAAAGACTTGCCAGGCAATTTCACATGAGAAACACAACACATATGCAAGTGTGTACAGCCAATTCAATGTGAAATAAGAATACGTGTTGAAGAATTTATTCTTGTTAACGTGTACAAAAGTACCACCCAGCCGGAGTATATTTGCTTCTTCCGCACAAGTTCTTTGTTTAAATTGTGTCACACTGTGAAACTCGCGAGTGCGAAACGGACTGAATATCTCTTTCGTCTTTTCGACCAGAAATGGGAACAGAGCGCATTTTACAGTTAGTGTTGTCTTATAGCATCAAACAGACCATCATTATCAATTCACCTCTCCAAACATTAACTTCCCGCGGAAAATATTGTACGACATGAATACATTCTTGCATCTCCCGAGAGAAAAACAGATAATATAAAATGTGTCCAAGTGATTCCACTCATCGTGTTGTTTTTTTCCCCGATATTCAAAGCTCTTTTTCCCATAGAACATTTTACTACAATATCGCAATCTCAAGTGAGATAAGCATCATGAAAGAGACACTTTCCCAGAATTCTTCCGCCGCTGGCTGCTGGTTGCCTCATGACCACAAGGGGCGGAAAAGCTTTGTATACACAAAATTTTAACATAGGGAACACACAAATCCATCTCAAAAGCATTGAAAGACTGTCTCCCACATGAATTTCTATTATCTTATCATAGAATATTTCACCACATCGTTGCACCATGGGAGATGCTCCGAGTGTGTGCGAGTGTGTGTGTGTCTGTTTGTCTGATCTTGCATTTTACTTTGAGGAAAATAAACAGAGAAGATAAGGGCCATATAAGGATTACATTTAATCTCATAAACTAGACAAGTGTGATGATAAAAGTCACCAAAGAACAAACTAATTTTCTATCTCATTCACTTAACATAATTCTATTACGAAAATTGCATTTAGTCTCTTGAGATGTGATGTCCCCTATTAAAAAGTTACTAGAGCAAGAGGAAAGGAGATAAAACATGAGAGTTTATATGCTTTTCATAATATTCACTGCATGTAATTGCTTTCTTCGAGAACTCTTTTAAATTTCACTGCCTTCTGTGGTTCTGGCACACGCTTGACACTTATTCAAAACGTCAACTATATAGAATGACAGATATTTAACTAAAAACACAAACACACTCTCAAAGCTGATTTGAGAGAACATGAGATGACTAAAACTTTTCCCAAAACATTTTCTTTCACATTCTTTCATCTCCGAAATGTACAACAAAAAATTTTCCTCTAAATTGGAATTGTTATCGTGATAGAATGGAGGCAATCTTCCTAAATCAACTGGCACATATTTTATAGCAAAAGTGAAAGAGAAAGCGGGAAAAATGTCGGAACAGCACAAAAAGCCATACCTTTAGTGTTGTACAAAAATTTATTTAATTCTTCAGGGATTTAACCTTTTGTAACTAAATATTCTTCCCCCTTTTTCTACCCACTTTACCCTGGTGAAACATCGCATTGGGCCCCAAAAAAAGACGAAGGAAATATTCAAGTTTAGGAATACATATTCCAAATATTTTATGATTTCATCCATATTGCAAAAGTTTATCGGAAATAAAATATTATGATGTTCATTGTGTTTCTGGGGAAAAAAGGTACGCACAGCACACAGGAAAGACGATATCGATAGCTCACCCAGAGATAACGCAAGGTATTATGTGAAGTCATCAAAGGTGTGTGCGGAAAACTTTATGAGATTGAGTGCGTTGAAGGCAACAAATCCCCAGTAAATATTAAATATTCCAATGTGATTAGTGAAAAGAGCGAGACCGCCTCCAGGGGTCTAACTTAATTACTGCAATCACATTTGAAACATTTCACATTTTGGATTACTCCAGAAGCCGGCCAGCACAAAGGGAGAAATTTCATCCCCGCAAGAGGGGATTTTTTGGCGGTACAACACAATTAACGAGTAATTCGATTAAGGGGGCAAAAATTTACATAGGCAATTAATGGGAAAATTTGTCTGTGCACTCAGCTTGGTCGTCTGTGAATCCGATTTCCACTAGACTTAATCTTGTTTAAGCAGAGAAAATTGTCTCGCATTCATCTTCCCACTATTACGTTTTAACCCATGGCAAATGGTAGAAAATGGAAGGGAAAGTGTGCAAGCACATCCCTTGTGTGAAAATTTTCTCCACTACAAAACGAACAGAGCCACTCAGTTACTTTTTCCACGATCCCATCCACTTTCTACACTCAAACATCAATGCATCGCATTATGCTCATGCTCAGCACTTTTTGCCAACGTTTTTCCACCTATAATTGTGTTTAAATAAATATAAGGTGTGTATTCTGTTTAGCGAAGGTCTGGAAAAAAAACAGACTCAACAGTTGCAACAATTTTAGGTAATTAACCTATGACTAACTGACGTAATTACCAAACTTTCTCTGTCGATTCTTTGTTACACCATTTCAATTTTCCACAGAGTTGCACATTTGGATTTTTTCCACGTCACACAGAAAAATCCATTCATAGGATCTGTATTGTAAGATTATTGCAATGCGCAGATTACCAGCTCTGTGCCACCATTAATCTGATGTGGTGATGATGTAACAATTTCCGCGATAAGGATTTTAAAATAATTATATAGCATATTATATTATTAATTGTATGTGTACACAAGAGCACAGAATAACTTTTTGCGAAATTATTTCCTTTTTAAACTTCTTGTTGAACTTTCCCTATCTCTCTCCCTTCTCCGCCCCATTTTTCCATCCCACTTTTTTCTCCCCATCATGCAAAACCCTATTCATTCTCCCAACCAACCCCACCCCAACCCAACCCAGAAGAGCGTATAAAATCTACACAGCGAAACACATCTCTTAGCTCTCTCCCGCACAGTGGGTGTCTGTCTGGAAAATTTTCCAAATTTTCCCTCAAATCCTTTCATCTTCTCAACAATCATCTCCCCATTTTTGAGCCATACAACAGAGCATGGCAGAAAATGAGAATTATGAACAATATTCTAAATATGAAGCATATAACCATATTGCATATGATACTAACAAATTTTGAATTTCACCACAGGCGTAACTTCCCTTCTTGCCTGGGTGCCACTGTTACCACCCACTATGAGGCAACTCATAGAAATGCACGAAATATAATCATAAACAGGATTAAATGAATTCCTGTGATATTAAACTTCCATTAGAGCAAAACTTATTGTCAAAATAAAATCGATCAAGTGCACGATGCCAGGCTATTGGACACTATACACACATATATTGCAGTCGACAACACACATTATTTGCACATGGCCATACAATGCCCAACACTGCTCTGTATCTAGTCCAATTACCTTGCATACGAGAGGAAGGTGGACATGTGCTTCCTCCCCTAAATGAATTTTCAACATACCATTTCTCACTTGATTTCTCCTCCCTCACCCACACCATACGTATTTTCCATGGTAGGTTCAACGGTGACGACTTTGAGTGAGACTGTCAAGAGTGGTGAGAATCTCGCCGTCAAGAGATAATTAAAACCAAACAAAAAATGGCATACAAATTGTGGAGATTATGTCGGATTTTTATTCATTTCCATCCCTTTTGCCACGTCTCTTTCGCCACAGTCTCCTTACACGCTTACTTTACATTTTCAATTTGATTTTTAGCACAAGCTTCGGATAAAATTTGCATTTTTCTACTGTATGCACATAGTTATAAGTTTAATACAGCAAACCAACCTTTTTCCTTTTCCCCATCATATTATATTTTACACGTAATTTTTTCCGTCCCGTCTCTCTCAATACCCTTCTTCTCGGCGATTTACCGCCTCTTTGTACATTATATTACGCATCGAGTAGAACTTCTGGGGTGGAAGGCAAAAAAAAATAAAAGAATCAGTCACTGTAAGATGAATTCATTTATGAATTCACAACTCAAGTAAAAGTTTCATTCCAATTGCAATTCTTTTTTCTTTTTTCAACTCCTCAATATTATCATTACCGACAATAGTGATAAAGTTAGAGCAGAGAAGCGCATAGGAGAAAAAAAATATTGTATTAATTAAGAAAATCAACAGTGCGGAAGAGTAACTTCATACAACCTTAACTTGAAAATATATGTACATGGCATTTTCTTGTCTTTCACCGTATAAAAGCCCATCATAATCTCCCTTTTCTTACAGCCCAAAACGTGTATATAATACGTGTTTACTGTCTTAATATTGTGCGCTTCATAATGGGGTGGCGGTACTAAACACGAGAGACTCGGATCAAATAAAATTCACCAAATTGTTTCTGACATTATATTGAGTGAACCCGGAATTGTAATGAAAAATTAGTATGAACCATTTTTTCTTCACGCGCACACTGCTGTTATAAAATTCGCGACTTGACTACACAAGAGCCCACGAACAAAATTAGCGGCACCGCTCTTTTTTCCCTCTTCACTCATCTCACCTCAAGATATCATTAATAATATCAATGCCTTTTTTCTCTCAACTCCTCATTCAATAACTCATGTTTCAATTTACCCACTCCGCCAGTCATTTCAGCGCGAATATAAAAATTAATTTCACTCTGTAGAATGTCTAATTGGCAAAATCATGTCATAGACACAAAAGACGATGGAGATATAGCCCCCCCGGCCATAAATTTATCAACCAGCATACTATATTGATTTCACACATTATCAATTGAGCCATTTATGAGGTCCAATCATCGTCAATTGACAAAAACCACTCATGATGTCTATCATAGGGGAAAATTAGAGTATTTTGGCGACACACACAAAGAGCGTGCCTATTCAATTCTGAGACGGATTGACCGAAATTGAGAGGTAATGAATGAAAGTGTTTCAATTTCCGCCAAAGTCTCGGGGCAAATGGAAAAACATTAGCCGTGAAAATTCCCTACGGACGAAAGAACATGAGCCATTTTTATCAAATCGATCAGTACACGACTCTAAATAAATTTCAACGTTTTCATCTAAAACTCAATGTTTACCCGTAAATATTGACTCTCCAAATGGACCTTGTGTCGAGATCACAAACCATTTTCCACTCAATTTTCCCTGAAACCCATCAGCGGTACTATAGAAATTTTCACGTTCAAACAGTTGTACTTCTACATCCCACCATCATTATTATGATCTAACCACTTGTTTGGAGCAATTGAATGGTATATTGCCTTTTCTCCTTCAAAATATACTGCACACATGATTGACTAATCAAGAGAAACGTGCTATTTATTGCAAATTCATTACGCCAAAGTACCGTCATGTGAATATTAAACAATATACTACACATCTATTGGCACTGAACGGATGATTCCTTCCGATAGTGTGTAGAACGACTTGATCTCAACAAACCTCTGAAATCTACTGCACCTCAAATTTATTCTGGTATATTTCTCCTCATAGAATCACTGCTGCATCATCATAAATACACTGTATCATCAATTTGGCTTAACATACACACTCTGGCATGATATCCGATGGTATAGAAAATACGAGTCTCAAATAGTCTTGCACATCGCATAGATCAGTTGCTCTCATTCAAATTTGATTATGTTTCGTCTTTTTGTATATTTATTCTCCTCCTGATTTCTCTCTATCTCTTCCTCGCGGTATAAAAAAGAATGCACTGCACACACAGCAAAAACCACACACAATATAGGAAATTCTCTCCTCCTCACCGATGATATTCCGTATAAATTTCTTTTATAACTTTTTTTCCCTCAAATATTTGATTATCCGTAATTGTTATATATTGTATTCTTTAAAGCAATTTTTCCCGATCAAAATACTCGTCTCATAAACACCGAAGTTAAATGCCCGCTAGTCAAAACACGACTGAAGTGAGACTGTCGCTTGGTTGAATCTCTTTCGACACCGCTCTTCATCAACCACATACACACTACTCGATGGGGCAACTCGTGAGCGCCAAAGAGTGATGGCAACAGCGTACTCTCCGCAAAGGATCCAATGACGATACAATAGGCGCAAACAGTACAGCTACAACACAGCTCTCTCGCACGAAATTGTTGTGTTATCTCTTTCACATTTTGTACTCAGGAGGGGAGCGAGAACAAAAAAAGCTCTTCCCATTTCACGTTCACGTCAAGCTCTCAAGTTTCTTGCTCCACACCGCAAGAGAGCTTTCACAATCAGCTGGTTGGTGTCTCTTGGTGTTGGAGGCCATACCTTGCCCATATATGCGGGTCTCTCTCCTCCACCACACATTTTCACACACAATCAACTCACACACATCAAACTTCCACAGGGTTTACACGTTATCTGCCAAGCATATTCCAACCTAAACCAACCCCTCTTTGAACAACACCATCCAACACTGCATTAAACCGTGCGATAAATTGCGTCAGAGGAAATGTTTAAGGAACTCCTCTTAACTCCCCTACTCAAACACTTTTCGCTTTTTCTCTCACTCCCCTCTTTTCCCTCCTTCCCTCGCGCACTTCGCCTCATTCATACATAGCAAGCGGTACCTCGTAGTACAAATAATCACGCGAGAGGATTTATAAACTCATTATTTCGCTCAGGCCGGGTTTATAAAATTTTGACGTTTCATGATTCTGACATTTCAAAATAAACTACCCGTCACCGGAGTTTTCTCGCCTTTCATCATTGCGGGTCACGCGGAAGTCACTTCTAAACACTCAGAGAAACATTAAAAGTTCAAATTTTGCACACTCCTCTTGTGAGCTATTGTGGCATTTATTCTGACTACAATAGAGTTATTTTTACAAACGCCAATATCATTGTATGAAAACTATTGTGATAAAGAAATTTCACAACTTTTTTTCATTCGACAAACTTCAATTTTGATTAGAGTTTATTAATATCAAAACATAGTGAACTTTTCATTTGCTGTAAGAAATAAAAAGCTCAAACATTCATAACAATTTCATAAACTAGAACATCTGAATTCATCACATTTCTATTTCCTTTTCCGAAGAGACGAAAAAAATGCCACTCACTAGCCTACAAGTGTGCACTCAGCTTTGCAGATTTGTGCTCGACATGTTCATATTTTGCAACAATTTGTATAGTTCTCACTCACTCCTTTGAGATCCAAGCTTTGCACGCTTACAGCGGATAATCCTAATTGAAAAACGCCTCTGTGCCGCACATCCAACAATATCACGATGTCTCGCTATAAATCTACCTCTAAACACTCTAAACTTTACCGTCATTGCAACAGTTTTATTGCATCGTCGCAAGCATTCAAAATAGACAGAAAATTTTAATAAATGCAGCAGCACACACAAGACCTCAAAAATTTTCAGCGCGCGAATGCATTTTGTGAGAACGATATGGAATTTGTGCCGCCCGATGCTGAAATACCTCCAAAAACCACGTCATTTATACCTTCGGTGTCATCTCACAAAATATCACTCTCGCGCGCGTGGAGACACAAATAGATTTTACCCAAATTTTCCAACGCTTATTTCACTCTCGCACACGTGCTCATAAAGGGACTTTTTTCGGGTAGGTATGCAAAGAGGAAGATTTTAAACTCTCTAGCATGAACAGATGATATGTTTTCCTCGTCACCATCAGTGAGCATCATCTCCAAACAACCCACACAGCATCCAGTGTCAGGCAATAAAAATAAATGTATGCAAACGCACACCCATAGTCGCATTTCCGTTTTGGTCATCACATTTAGATTGGCCCTTATATCTCAGCTCTCTTTTTTCCGTGTCTCACTCGCCTGTCGCCACAGTGAAATTCAGAGCCGGGTGCCGTTGGAAAAGTGCGGCAGATAGAAGGAAAATGCGGGTGTGTGGAAATATTAATAGATATGCTGCTGAATACATACAGAACCATACATATCTATGATATAAGAAATATACAAAAAAGAACAGTATACGTTATGTGAAATTTCTGCATGGACAGACATATGGTCATGACAGATAGAGTTAATTTATTTCATCTAAAATCTCAGCCCTCTGACGCTCACACACCCTCTCACCATCATTTTTAATTGAGACAGAATCTGCATATCCCTGGAAATATGTTTAAAACCACCTCGGCCGAGCCTCCGAAATTTCAACCTCTCGCACACTGTCCTTTGTATCCGCTCGCCAAAGTGGAAACCACTTTTAGCGTCGGTACTACACATATACGGAAAACTTAATACCTCAGCCAATGGGGCTTTCGACAAATTTTTTTGCATTAATCATATCACCCGCAAGTGCAAAGAAATATTACGTGTTCATCCGCAATTCTCGCCACTTTTCCTATTTCCTGAATTCACTCGCATGCAATATGTGCCATTTTGGAGGATTAGCACAACTGTATTCGAGTTGAAAATTCATCATAATGAATATGCATAAAGCATGTGCTAATTAAACAAGAAATAATTAAAACATTAAATATTGAAATAATCAATTACATTCAACAAAACAAAAATTCTATATAGTGCTTTAGAAATGTTACACGGTAAAAACAAATTCCTAATCACATTTATTTAAATATTGTCAAAATCCCCTCCTTGAAACTTCTCCTCTCTATCTAAAGGCTGTCATATAAAAATCCTTGTTCCAGTTTTCAATTTCCTTCTCATTCTGCTATGGTGGAGAGGAACAGAGAGTCCTCAATCTTGTCTCATTTCCTTTAAACAACAAGCAAAAAAGAAAATTACAAAGCTCTTTACACAAGAAAACCAATGCAATATAGGGCACTTCGGCCTACGAGAAACGCTCTCTTCTGGATTCTGTTCAAGATTTTTACAATTCAAAATTGGCTCTCAATTTAATTTTCAAATTGCGTCTCTCATAAATCAAGCAATAACTCAGCCAATGCACTCGTATTGTACCAGAAATTGTTTGAAAAACCCTATACTGTATATTTATAAATTTACTTGTACACAAACAATACTCACACAATTGTCCCTATTTAATATGATTAATAATATGAAATGGCAAAAGATATTCATCAACTCTCTTTTCCTAAAAACTCATTTGCCAAGAAATTTTATTGTTTCATTGCAAACTTTTCGCATATATGACAATTTGGCAGTCTTGCTCGTGTTAATATTTGCTTTGCAGTCTTCATGTACCATTGTCGTTGCTAACATAAAACCATTACACATCGCCCACGTCTTGTATATCACACTTCTCAAAACATATTTGTGTCACTTGACTCAAATAAAGCAAATTACATAATGAAGTCATACAATACCAACTATTATATCAAAGTCATTGTCAAACATGAAATATTCGCTAAATCATGAATTATTGAAATGTCCCAAAGAACAAGAACAAGCATATTTAGTCCTGTTACATTATTAGTAAAGTCGAAAAGCTCATAGAAAAGAAACAGAAGAAGAACCCAACGGAATTATAAATTCATGAAAAAGTATTTTATTTTCAGTGTGACACAAGTTCAGAGTAGTTCAGTCAGGATTTCTCCACAAAAGCTCGTCAGTTTTATAATGAAATGTCTTTCACACCAGCAAAATCTCCAAGTCATTATGCATGAAAACTTTTCATTCACGATTCAAGGTGAGATTTTCATTTCCCAGTAATCTGCATGTGGTGTATCTTAAAATACCATAGCATCCCCGAGGATATGCTTACGACTATTTTGATTGTCCAAATGTATAATTAAAAAGGTGAGAAAACAAAGTGTTTTCCGTCATTTTCGCCTCACACTTGTAGCTTCCAGGCAACTACAGCCGAGATTGTAATCAAATTTATCGTACAAAATTCATTAGGACTAATTAATGCTGTGGTTTTCGGCTTCCCTCGTCGTCATTCCAAATAAATTACTAATGTGCACTGCAATTTCAAAAAGTACCATTGAAAACACACACATGATAATTTGCACGACATATCATAAAATTTTAAGTTAATTACCTGTGTACTAAGTCATCAGAGGTGTGCTAAAGCGTTTTAGACTCTATTGATTGCAATCTCTGACCTTTTTTGAGCACTCACCGCATATTTTCACCTTGGACAATATGCACTATAATTATTAATATATTACGGAATGTGGTGTTGTCACTATGCATTCAAATGCCTGCAAGTACATTCAGTTCAGAAAGTGAAATCCCACAGAAATCACTTCACAATTCTAAAATATAATGGTAGGTGAAGTAAAAATTCAATTTCCCTCCCTACAAGACACTATGTGGGAATTGCTATGAATTTATTAAACAATAAATTCACTTTCTTTTCTCTATATTGCACCATTTTCCTCCACTAAAGTATTTAACACATATGTGTTTGCATACTTTGACAAAAAGACATAAAAGAGAGCTTATTGATTTTTTCATATTGAAAAGTGCTGAGTTGCTATTAAAATAGACATTTCTCTCACACTCCCACAAACTCACTCTCAACTTTTCTGACGAATGAGTTGAACTAACAATTTTTATATATTTTATCACTGCCATATTTATGTACTGAGCCATTCATATGGAATGCAATAATAAATATAAATTGGCACACGTATGCATCATAATATGTATAATGCTCTATATTGTGAAAAATGACGAGTGCATCACGTTTTTAATAGTCAACCCAGAGCATTGAAAAATCAACATATTCACTCCTTTTCTCACCCATTCACACTCTCTTCAGCGCTTATGCATTTTTTAGTAACCTCATATTGCGAAAATTCACAAGCTAAGAAAAGAATTTATGCCCCGAAAATACTTATTCCAACACTTTCCATAATAGATTTTATAATAAAAATGTAAATCAAACAGTTTTTTGCCACCCCATCGAGCACACACACACACACTCTTTTCTCATAACAATTTTCCATTCGACGGAAATATTATTCACCAATTTTGCCTGCAGGAAATCCATCACAAGTGGAAAATTATTCATTCATGATAAATCCACCTCGCACTATATCTTGTTTGGAAAGTGACAAAAAAATAAATAAACTTTCCGAAGATACGACGATAGACGATATTGAAGTTGATAAACAATTTAAATCACCACAAGAATTACTATCGCTCTTCTCCACCCGCCATCATCGCCATTATTGTTTGAAAATTTGCCAGAGTGTCACCCTATTGCTATATATTTAACCTTAAAATTTTTCATACAACATATAGCGTGAAAACTCGCGAAAAACGCGATAACATGAAATATCGATAGACACGAAGAAGTTGCAAATTTTCAAACTATACCCCCACTCGCGCCCAACAGCTGTACATAAATATATCATTTATATTCAAACTCAAATCCACCCACATGAGCTTTCCTCACGTTTGTCCTGCCGTCTCCTCAGAAAAAAAGGCGAAACCAGTGGAAGGGAAGATATGAAACTATACACAAACTAATGCCTCTTCAAATAGATTGAAAATTATGCGCATAATACGAAATAGGAAAAAATTATATCAAAATATTATTCCCATGCCCATCTAGTGTATGTATCTCTAATTCAAAATACATTCTCCACCCATCATCGGTATATCGTGAAGCAAATAACACAAAATATATAATGTGGAAAATCACAGAGATTGAATTTCAATTCAGTGGCATAAATGGGTGAGAAAAACACACGAAGGGGTGAATTTATCACACATATTCACACTTTGGGAGAGTCCTTCTTCCGCTCTCAACCCACTGTTTTCAACCATACTCACTCGCAATACGGTTTTTGAGGTGACAACGTGACAAATCTGTTTCAACCATGCTAACCAGCAATATCATCCCCATCGCATCATGAGAGACTCTCTCTCTTTCACCCACTATACGATACACATCCCATTCACGCCCCCGCCCCTAGGAAAATCTGACGGCCACCCATCGCCATCTTTCATTCGAAATGACTGTATATCCGGTGCCATCAAGATGTCTAGCGGCTAAGTGAAGGTAAACACACCGGAAATTTCTCTCACCTTCCCCTGGAATGCCTTCTCGTTTACAGAAAAAAATGTATATCATACAGTAAGGATGGTATACTATCTAATACAGGAGAAAAAAATATTCAATGGCGCCTCGTCGAGATACGAAAGCCATGCAATTTATTATTTTACCATAAATTATGGTCTCTTTTCCATTGTATCATCACTCACCAAACAAAATAACCACTGTCTCTGCACTTCATTTCAACTTTTCTGAATGAAACCAACATCAGAACAGAGACTTGAAAAAAAAATATACAAATGACAAGGCAATGTCAAAAAGAATGTACTGACTAGAGATCGATAAAACTATAAGCTTTTCGATATTGCCCTGTTGCGGTCACGATTTAAACCTTGCCATTCACACTTCATAAAGTACCAATGATCATATGTAGAAATGAAATTTCAACCTCAGGTAAAGTGGGAAGAATTCGAGGGGAATTGGTGGACAATGCCCTATAAAAGAATATGTAAATTTCAATAGAGTGAGAAGTACAGAAATGTGGGTGGCCCCGAATTTACAGGAACGAACAGCCAGACCCTTTTACACAATCACTAATGACTCGCTTGTTAAGAAAATCGAGTAGAGGACCGCTATTCCAATTCACATTTGGGCATTTGTTTAGGAAATTGCCTCATTTCGAGATATTGTTGTGCACAAGACCGGAACGAATTCTGATTTTGAACCTATAACAAGATAATCTCGAAGGCAATCCATTTCACCTTTATGAACTAGATTTCTAGAGAGAGATTTTAAAAATAATTTTACACCCAATGTCACATATACAGTTGTACTGCAGTTTCCTATTAATAAACCCTCCATTTCCACTAAAGGCAAATTGAATGATTCAATATTACTCATAAACATTAAATAATTGGATAAATGTCTGACAAATTGGAGAATCACATCAAGTGTAAAGACAGCAACGAGTGTAACTAATGCCAGATGACTTTCTGTGAGGTACAGAAAAAGAAAACAATCAGAATGCGATTAGACAAATTATTATGAAAGCGTTTTCACATGCTTTGTGAGAGATGTCACACAGATAAACGTTGAATATTTCAGGATAAGTTGACTCTTCGAGTCCCATTTAGGCTTATTGCGTGGCGCGATCGATTGGAAAAGCCACCTATATGGAGAAATCAATATTACTTTTGATGTACAGGCAACTCACCCAATGCGTAATTCAACATGGAAAGACAACATTATTTTGGTACGGAGAATAAATCAATGGTACTAAATACTTGTCAGCGACCATAGAGACATACATCAATGTTGTACATGAATATTTATTGAGTCTCCTTCCACCGAAGAGAAACGCAGTTAAGAATATGTACACCAAATAAATAGGTTTTAAGTGATAAATCCTCAATTTGTAATTCACAACATTGACTGTTGATACAGGAAAATACCATGTTTTCTACACCCTCACTCTTCTTCTTCTCTCTCTCTCTCTCTCTCACTCTCTGATCAACAAATTGCTCTTTCTTTTCACCCTCTCAACTCGTGTGAATTACTTCATGAATATTTTGTCAACAATCTCCAGAAATACCTCCATTCATCACCCACTCTTGCCCACTTTCTCAGAACTTCTGGAATTAACACAGTCAATAATTATACATTGGAAGCAAAAAATGGAGACAGAGAGAAATTTGTAGGAAAAGGAGTGTCTATCGAATAACACTTTCAACTTTGCTTTTCCACCCGAACAATGCGCAAAATGCAAATGACCTTTTCCACCCATATATAGTTTACTTTTCACCATAATCCTGGTAAAATTTCCATCAACACGCGGTGATGGGAAAAACAGAATGTAAACATTGCATTTTATAACAATGTATACCAGATATGTTAAAATCACCCCCAAAAAGTCTGTGTTAGACACATAATGCACGAGTGTGGGACTATTTAATTATTATGTGTGTTCTCAGGGTTGGTGTAGCACGCCGGATATGGGGGCTGTAATGAAACTTACAATTATCCAAAGGACACAGAAAGGTGTCTGTGTGTGTGAAGTAGTGTGTTCATTAAAATTTTGAGCATTGAATCTGTTTGAATAAACACCACACAAATTCCCACAAATTGGTAGAATCAGCACACAGAAGGTGCTTCCCAACATTGCCACCTGAGAGTGCAAAAATTTACCTCAATTTCCCACATATATGTAATATAGGGAATTGTACACACACACACACACACACCAACCATACTGTACATGTTTAAATTCGCATGATGAAGTGTAGTCAAGCTACAAAGTATATGCTATATGGATTCTGTATTTTATTCTCTCCACCTAGCTAACATGGCGTACAAATGTTAGGTATATATTGAGAGGTGGAACATTTTAGCGGAAAGCTCTCTTCATCCACCTTCACCACCCCCCGACCCGCGCTGAGACTGAATAATAAATTTAATTAGGGAACATCGTGATAAATTTACAGCGGGAGCGACGAAACGTGTAAAATTGGAAATTTGATAAGCCACCATTTCTCATACTTTCAATGTCTTTAGCACATAAAACTGTTAGTTAAATATTGAAATCTCATAAGTAACATAATACATACGACAAGAAACAAACTTTATAGCCCCTCAAATCCCCAGCAACATTTCAATGACAGACTCTCAATATGCACTCATTATTCTCCCTCACTCACTCTTTCTCTCTCACTCTCTCTCTTTCACTTTCAAGAACTCCTCAGCGCGCCCAACACCCTAGCTCTGTAGCAGACCCGTCAATTTCCACTTAATTATGCAACATTAGCGATGTTCTTCGTGATTTAATTAACCAAATTGATTGGATGAAGGAAAAATATGATGCACGACAATATATGTATGTACATATAGCATCGCACTTAAATATAGATGCACACAATTTAATTAGCAATGTTGATTAAATTCAATTTACTCTCTCTCTCTCTTTGCGCACTGTACGTGAAATCAATCAAAATGACACAACATGAAATTTTAATGACTTCTTAACATCCCATCCGCAAACCAATAAAATTCTAATTCCACAACCCGAATTTAGCCACTAATTTCCACACCCCGCGCCCTCTTGCCGCATATATAATTGCAACCATAAATTGCCCTCAATGCCTCTCGATGGGAATTCCAAATCCCATACACCTCAATTAATTGGAAATTACATCGACATTCTGGTAAACATTAATAGAAATGTCGAATTTTGCTCATGTTCAACCCTCAATCACAGCCAAATACGTGTAACATTGTCTTAATTTAGCACCACGCAACTTCTTCACGCCCTCCCGGAAAATTTCAATTGCTTTAATTTAATTCACAAATATTTCCACAACCAATCAAGCTCCATGATACTCCCCGTATGACTGCCACTTTATAATTGATTAGTTTCATCCACCACACACCACCTCCCCCGTCTCTCCTTATCAGTGTCAATTAATTGACTTTTTATTGACATTTGCCCTCCAAAAAAGGGGGACAAGTGAGACAGAAAAAATAGATTTCCCAACACAACACTTACTCAAGAGAGAGAACAACAAATTTACTAGAGAAACCAATTCAATGCCCTGACTTATTGCTTCATTCTTCAGAGACATTTTTACGTGAAGAATAGAGAGAAACCCACTCCGTAATAATACTGAATTTTATTTCCCAAACTCGCCTCGATATTTTACTCCGAAAAGCAATAATGTAATTCTATACATTAGCTAGAATATAGGTTATCATGTATGTCTATTGCCTCGTCGTCAAATTGAAATCACGACTGTTGCAAAAAAAATGCAGGTTTTTCTCACACAATTCCACCACATCACGCGCGCACTTTGCAAAGGCACACACCCGTCTTCACAGCCTTTTTCTATTAAAAGTCTGTCTCTTCTACCCTGTCATCACATAAAAGTGAGGGTGAAAGCTCTTTGCATGCTCACTGTAGCGAGGCAGCAAAAAAAATCAATTGCATGCAATACACCAATAAACAGAGAAATGATATCATTTGGCAAGACCCTAAAAGTTCACTAGATATCCTTTCATATGTGTAGATAAAAATAGATGTATCAAATTTCACTCAATCAGATAAGAAAAGAGGTACAACATCGTGAAGTGCAGAGAGAAGATAGAAAGAGGAGTAAACCGACTGGAAGAGTTCCATCCAATGCTTGTGAAAGAGGACAGTAATTGAATTTCCTCAAATAAAATATATACTCTCTTACACACACACACACTCCACACACACAGTTCTAAGCAAAATTGTAATATATATATATATATATATATCCACATCTTTTCCGATACACTATATTCATACGTATATATGGCACAATTTTGTATCAAAGTTGACGGGTAATTGGAAAAGTTTAGAAGACTGCTGTAAGAATTTCTCAAACTTATGCTCTTCTTAAACTAACACACAGCAATTTTATAATTATTATGCAAGAAAATTAAAGGGACGTGAAAATCCGAGGATAAATTGAATATTTATGGAGAATTACATAGAAATTTTCCCTAAGCTATGTCTTCAGTGGAAATTTCAGCAATTTCCTTTGTCATGTTGTGGCCCCGAAAAGGCCAAACAGAACACCCATCATCCCTCAACACTATTAAATCTATCCCATTTGGACTTTTATTTACATCCCCGTTAGATGCAAACATGCTAAAGCATGAAAGTCAATCATGAGACTCTTTTTTCTCTCTTCCTGCGCTATGCTTCATATATCAAACCACCCTAATTTAATGGTTGACCCATAAAACTGACATTTAATGATCATCAAAATGAACTCATCTAATATTGAAAGAATCCCCATGTCACACAGTGTCTCTCTCCGTTCGGAAAACCATTTCATACACAGAGACACACATCCATATTCTCGTATTTTATGACCCCCACCCTCACACCCCTTCCTGCCTCATCTAATTGACCAATATTTGCTTCACTGTTTAATTCACATAATGCATGAGTCACAGCGCAGGAGATAAAAAGCACCATTGCTCATAATCTCCTGTCAATCTCTTTTACACTCTTTGACACTGCTTCATTATTTAAACAATCAATTTTTGAACTAAATGCAGCACAAAACAAAGCCCGTGTGTAATAAATTTCTCATCATTTCCACAAGTGATAAAAACACAACACTCAATTTTCTTTTGTTGCAGCAAATTAACTGTCAAAAGACGGTAAATTTCAAACTTTTGCCATAATCATCAATTGCGAAGCAATTAAATTTGAAATTACACCAGAATCAACAAGTTTACGTGTCAGCAACACCATGGAGGGAATAATGCTCTGGGCGTAAAAGAAATTGCAGAGATGATTTGATAAGGGATATATATTTGAGTGTTGGAACTTTTTCGACCCCCACATCTTAAATTATTCATTAAACCTCACATTTAAATGGCAATTTCAGCTAGCATAATTAATGCAACAATCAACAAGTTTCATACTTTGCAATATACATTATACGACTATAGTGTAATTTCGACCCTCTCGGGTCTGGCCCACAACACACTGTATTTCTTTCTATATGGCAAATTTTCCACTCAACGTATATTTCATTCATTTATTTATTTTTTAGCACAGCTCTGAGATAAGTGCACTGAATTAAACTTCACTAACTCTTTGCATCTCTCGTTGAAATGAACTCAACCGAAAATTGCAATTGAGACCTATCCGTTCATCTCATTCACCATGGCGGCTTATTAAAAGTTTCAGCAAAATGAAAATTATGAATGAGAAATTTCACTCTCATCAAATACTGAGCTCCGAACTCTCTGCCATCATTGCGAGCTTTTCACCATTGGATTGTCAAAATTGACCTAAGACCTCCACCCCCGGGGCCTTTTCATACATAAACTATGAAATAAAAGTCCCACAAGCATCGCTCAATTCCCCTCCGGATTGACGACTATCCCAGAGACTATGTGTGTTGCCCAGACCATTCCTGTTTGGCATCATGTCGTGGTGATATGACAAAGTTTCAATTGATACAACGACAACGTTCAAGTAGACTTTATCGCTGTAAGCAAATATTTGCCAGACATTATTGAGTGCAATGTGTGTACTTCAAAGCTACATACACACGTATTATATCCATCATTTTACATTATTTATCAAGTACACTGTCACCCCAAAATCCCCTTTCCGCATTACATTCTAGACACACACTTTACAAAAAATGATACAAAGTCAAATCCTAACAATTTTCACCACACTTCCTCATCCACGGTAAATCTCTTAAAAACACTCTTGACAAGATAAGCTTGCATTTTTTCTTTGCCACTCTGACTCACACTTTGGCCGTCTTTCGCTCCACTCAAATCAATTGATTTTCTCTGTCAATTTCACTGTGAATTAGACATCCTTTCTCTCTTCCATTTTCCCAAATTACCAATTCTCTTCCCTCTCTTGAATTGTGCAAAAAAAGGCAGTAGAAGCATTAATCCAAATTACAAAAAAGAAACGAACTCTCAATACTATGCTAATGCATTGAAATGTTTCTCTGTATTATTGCAAAAATCACATAAAATTCTACACCAAAACAAACACATACATTCGCACACTCTCATTAATTGGACCAAATCAATTTCACAGATAATCAATCTCTCTTTACAATCTATTGAGGGAAAAGGGTAATTGAAAGTTTCATTTTGCACAACACTATCGTTCACTGATTAGGAAAATTCATTTGGATTTACCGCTTTGCGTTATGATTTATGAATATTTGATTGGATTTTACTCCACCGGCGTCATATCGCATTATTACATGAGGTAGAAAAACGGAAGGAGAGAATAAAAGTGATGTGAAAAAATTAAACATTAATCAATAGACTCTCATTGAAATTACTTTAGACAGAGAAATTCAGGGGGTGAAAATTTATACAGAATGAATTAATTATAAAGCTCTAAATGTGTCGCGTGTTTTCAGAGACAAGAGATATAAACTTTGACAGTTAATTTCATGTTCTTTGTTAGGAAAACCATGATCTACTGGAATGTTACATTATTATCACTATGAATTATAAATAGACTTTATGTGTGACACACAATTGATTTTTAACTAAATCTTCTTTGTTAAAATTATAACCAAATACGACTATTGGGTTATTTTTTAAATAGGTACTATTACGTAAAAAAAAGAGAATTTCTACTCTTGTCCATATGCTGAATAAAACTGAATAAAAGCTCATTTATTTCAATCCTTTCACCATAATTCCCCATAATTTCTGTGATAGATCAGCTTATAGCCAAAAAAGTGTATTGAACATCATACATAAATAGGACACGTGAAAATCCGTATAAAGAAAATCTTGTTAAACATTAAAACAAAATTATACTGATTATTTATTGCATGATAATTGAATTTGACATCAAATTGCAATTTATATTAAATGTTAATTTATTATTTTTGACCAGTACATGTCGAGAGCGTGACCACCCAATGAGCGCCAGAATATGACACTAATTTAATTATAACTCTATCAATATATTCACGCATATTACCAAAGCTAAAAGGGATAATATCGCGTTTTTTATAATGAACCAAGATTACTTCATTATCCTCAGCATGTGAGAGATAGCCGAAAAAAGTGAACCATAAATCCCATCAATTTGATTAATTGCAAATCAATACGCTCTGCGTGGTGCACGATGGTGCGTAATAAAAATGTTAGTGCTCTCTGATAGCTCACATTTTCAAACACATACACTATAATAATCTTTTAGCGGGTGGAAATATAATCTCATTCTCTGTCTGCCTTCCTCTTGACACGCTGAGAAATTCCACGCCAAACTTTTGCAACAATTTAATAACGTAAAGGAATGTTTCAACTATTTCCAGCCAACTTTTCTCATTCTTTCATCAACCCCAAAACTCCCAACCTTCCCCGTCAGACACACTTTGCACTCCCCAATTTGCAATTAGCAAAACTTGCCATTTTTTGCACACACTCGGCGTCCATTCAAGCATAGAGCGGAGCTTCTTTCTCAGACAAAATGTGACATTTTAGCAAAGGGTGGATAGATAAAATCAAAAGTTCACCAAATCGCATTATGCTGCAACCACTGCAACCATAATCAAATATTAAAGTTTAACACTGGTCAAATAACTCATTTATGATACATATAACATTATTTTATCAATTTGTATCATGAACGAACAACGAGCATCCCTCTTTCTTTCTTTGTGAACATCTCAATTATAAACTCTCCACTTTGCTATACACACGGAGCGTCAAAACCAATTTTCAATGGCAAGTTTCTGCTCCTATTCAATTAATCATACTGTGTATTTATTGCTCTTGGCAGAAATGGGAAAAACCCTCCGAGGAAAGACGATTAAAATCTTCTGCTTTTTAAATAATAACACACAAGAATATTCATTTATATTCTTTTTCATCATCATCCTATCTCCCCCGTTCTTGGAACTCTCTCTCTCTCTCTTCCTGCAATCTCTCCTTCGCTCCACATTATTCTTTGACTGCCTCTTCTTGCTCTTAACACATTTCGCAACACCCCCAGCAGAAATCCCTCACATTGTCCTCTCCACCTTCTCTTGTCCACAAGCGATGAGATGCCAAGAGCTTTTGTCTCTACGACTTTCATGACAATCTCAGTTGAAATTTCTACACAAAAGCTTATATACATTCTCAGAATCCGAATTTATAAATTGTTTAGGAAGGGAGACACAGAGAAAATTTACGAGGAAATCCTCATTCCTATCGCCTTAGCGTTTTCATATAACTAAAATAAAGAAATATTCCATCCCTTTATTATTCCGCACCAAATCTAATTCCAAACGTCACAAGCGTTGTGAAACAGAGGGAGAGTCTCATACGCTAAATACACGAATAAATAGTCGATGTGATTGGCAATTAATTTGTACTCCATCGAGATACCAAATCGAATGACGGGGATCATTGAATTAAAAGCGATACAGGACAAATTTCACTTACCTGTACATCAAAATTATGCTGCTGCTGCAGCAGATTGGCCGACGTGTCCAATTGATTGGGCCCTTGTTGCTGGTTCACCATCTGGTTCTGCTGGAAATTCTGCAATTGATAGAGAGGAAAAAGTTCAACATCACCATTCATTCAAGTGGCGTCATATCAAATTCGCCCACAAACTCTGTGTGCTTGTTTATATTTTGTGTCTCGACAAATAGAAATGCAAAATAGGCGAGAGCTTTTGCCAACCTGTGCAACTTGATGCATTCCACTGACGCCATTCATAACTGGCCCTTGCATTTGATTCATCGCTGCCAATTGGGCCGCATGATGGTACGAATTGAGTTGGCCAACACCCTGTGGATCACTCGCGCCGAGCATATGCTGCAGAGGCAACTGTGGATACGCCGAGCCCACTTGACCGGTCGGATCCAAGAGACCACTCGGGCGCGTCAGAGCCTCCTCGGCCGGAGATGGCTGTCGCGATCCGGGAGTTCGACTATGGGAAAAGTGGAAAAACACGCTATTAAATCCGAAATTCAAGAAGTAATCGTCTTATGCTGCATCTCCTCAATTTAAATATAACATTTCACTTCCGCTTAGCCGAGACACACGACTCTCTTATTTTAAGAGGTCGCCAAAAAATATTCTTACACATTTTTGCGGTGTTTTAAAAGACTTTCACAGCATTCATTAAATGTATGTTCCTATTTAAATTGAAATATACGATTCCCGATAGGAAATTAAAAATTACAATTACCATGCGCCCAAATTTTGGAAAGCTTATTATTATCATTATCATATTATCGTACAAAAAGAGTATGTTTTAATAGGGAAATTACATATATTGGCTATAATTGATTCAATATAGGAAAAAAAAGAATATCATGACTCCAGCTTGTCATCTCCAACGCACTGATAAATGCATGAGTATACGAGTATAAGTATTACGAAATTGATTTACAAAATCAAATTCTTTCATTATTATGGCAAATATAAGACACTTTGTTCTTCTCATAAATATTTACCAATGAAGAGAACTTACTGAATTTCTAGACAATGTGCTTAATTTGGAATATTGAAAAGAAATTTCAATTTTCACAGTGAAATTGAAAGTGTGTACAATAGTAATTTTGCAAGCAAACACATTCTTTCTCTAAATCTTCATCATTGCATGTCATTTTCTCATCTCTCTCCCTTCCTCTCTATGTTTTTGCCTTAAAACTAACTTACTCTTCCAGTCAAGATTTTATCCAACAGACAACGTTCGTAAATACAACACAAAAAGCGCGATTATGGAAAGAAAAAAATATGACATTGTATAACATATATGTATGTGGAAGCTAGTGGAAATATGTGTATATATAACACAACATAGAATCGAGAGGAGAAAATAAACCTACACGATGTATATCACCCAAGAGTGCTGGAGAGGCGCAAATACATGAAAAAAATTATATCCAAGTTTCAACATTTTCTCTACAGTCAATGACATTGACTTCATACATAATAGAGAGAGAGAAAGAGCGCGCGAGAGATAGAGAGACTCTTATTTTCTCCATGTCCGTAATTAATAATCTTAACATATATTAAATCTGCACGTCACGGAAAAGTATTCCAAGCCCGGGAATCAAGCGAAGAGAACAAATAAGCGCAAGAGACACATAAAAAAAGTGAGACAAGAATGATCTCAAAAACTCCTCCTCGCGAACTCTTGGGAGAATGTCAAACAATGCCGCCATCATCAGTGTATGGCGAAGCAATATAGAGTGCCTTATGAGTGCGAATTATATGTTAATTATTTTGTCGACATCGCACAAACTAATTCATAATTAGCACCAAACAATTACATCAAGTACAACCTCATCTCTCTCTCACTCTCTCTCTCTCTCTTTCACTCAATTGTATTTGATATGTATTGTGTCACATTATGTCATGTTTCATGCTCGCAAGTGCCTGTCCGTGCGCTGTCGCGTCTAGGCATGGGAACAAATTATAGGTACCCCGAAACTTTCATGAAGGGTCCAACAAATTCAGATGGTGGTGAAAGTCATTTACACCAAGTGCCGCATAATAAATGACTTCATCCACCTGAGCTTTCTGACTCTCTCTCTCTCTCTCGCTCTCTATGATTTTCCACCTAAACGCACACGGCGCACAGTAAAAGTGTAGATAGCAATGATGATAATTTGACTTAACACTCTTTGTGATCGATCTTTATACTGTGAATACGGATGTTCAGCCCCCAAAATTCCTCTCATGATCTGCATATTTAGCATGGAAAACCCACCCAAAACCCCTTTCGCAAGAAATCCAATCGCAAAAGGGATAAAATATTACCATTCCATTGAGCTTATTGTGGAAGACTTCCTGTCAATACACATCAACAGAGCCACCAACATACAATCCCGGGTATGAAAAGAAAATCATTCAAATATCATACTCTTTGTATTTTTGCCAACCTCTACTTTTCTTCCCTTCATATTGCTCAAAAATTGAGATCAAGTAAAGTATAAATCCCTACAAAGTTAAATACTTTGTGTACCACATCTCAAAAAAGGAGACGGAACAATAAAAAATTATGTATGCTCCCGACAAGTCAGATGAAATGCTTTTTTTTCCTAGAATATTTCAATCAATTTTCCCGCAAAACATGAGTGATTGTTATTTTTCCCCCCTACCTAAACAGCAGACTCTTGCGCACATTCAGTTTTATCTTTTTGCAAAAGACGAGGATGGACAACAAAGAAAACCACACAAGAATTATGTATGCTTGCAATTCTGCACGACATTGACATTACTGTATGTGTGCAAATGTTCACACAATAACTGGTTTCTTTCACATCAAGGTTTTCCGTTCGCCACTCTCTCATGCATTTTATCAAAACTACATACATCTCATATGTATGTGCAATTGTGTATGGAGCTCTTGGAGCACCACTTGACTCTCAAATTGCAATGGAGGCGCCTGGTGTCATTATACAAGACGTTTATGGGAAATGGAGACGCCTGGTTGTTACATCAAGTGAGGGAAATTTTCTATAAACCCATCAACTTACTTAAATCCTTTGTCATCATCTATACCATTCACGACAACTCCATTTGAAGAGTTCACTTGATCCTCCTTCTTGATGCCATTCGCGTCAAACGGCGAATTTGTCTTCTCCTTATCGTCTGTCGACTGCAAAAACAGATCACAAATTGTGTATATTTTGTATTCACAAGCTTCTCTTTATACATATTTCACTTTTCTTTCAAATCAATGTGCATTTTTATTACTGACTGGCTCATAAAATACCACTCGTCATTGAATTCCGTTGCAATTGTGATTAAAAACATATTCAACCCATTCATATTAGCATAACTTTAGTTGCTTCTCTTCGAAAAATTGAACAAATTCATATGGAAATAGAATAACCCTATTTCCTCTCGTTCAAATCAACTCTTCACAACTTCCTATTGATTTTTACTTCCTCCACAAAATACACATTGCAAAATTGCCCACACTTGAGAACATGTCGTGCATTCTTCAAGTCATCCTCAAGTGAATGCCACACATTTTCCCACAGAATAAACTAATAAATAAGGGCATGTTCGTGCATTGTAACCAATTACAGAATTTCCCTAGAGAAACTATAGTAATACCATCATTGATCCACTTTTATTGCGTGGAATTACCCTGTAGCATTTCCTTCCTTCCTTTCGCGCCTTCTGACGGTTTTTTCTCGACCTCCCACGCCAGGCGTTTTCCTCTTGTGCACTCTCAAATATTTTCCATTCAGAAATTCTACACACATTTCATTTCCCTCAAAAGTGAAACATTATTATGGGAACACTCTGGTAAATCATACCTTGTCAGAATCATCAAATTTTAAACTCCTCAAACGTGGTTCCAAGCTCGCAAGAGGACTCTCCTTGTTGGTGGGCGAACCACCAAGCACATATTCTACCATTTTTACACCTAAGCCACCAGTTGAATCGCGCGGACTGTGGAGAGAGACACGAGTAAAAGTTATTATTATTATTCATTCGCCTCTCTTTTTCACCTTCAACTCTCCTTCCTTCTCCAACCATCAGTATAAGTGTCAAAGACGAGAAATAGGTTGAGTTTTCAATCTTATGGACAACACTATGATGGCAAATGCCAAGCTGATGATCCACTTTCTAAGACTCTCTCAACAGTTTCTCGCCTTATATTTCTCAACACTCACAACCCACCTGAGAATGCCAGTACTTCCAGTGGAGTTGGTCTCCGGTGCCTGCTGAAATGTCCTTCGCGGTGTCAATATTTCACCCTGGGTAGACCATGTGGAGTCGCGCCACACCTGATGCTCAGGCCCACCGTGGAGCTGCAGCGGCGCCAACGGCCCACTCGTTGCACTTGGAATTTTCATATCGCCAGGACCTCCTTTCTCCCACAACTTCTTTGCGGCAGATGTGGTGATCTGCAAGGTGGAGGAAAAACACAACACGCTTTATAATTAAATGCTTAATGAATTTCCACACTCGCTCGTCTCCCACTGCAATTTGCATACTCGCAAACATCCAAAATGGCCCCATTCTCGCTCGCGCATCCCCCAATAATTCAGCCACAGCAGAATCATCGCACGGGCATATTTGGAACAGCAGCAAATAGAAAGATCAATGTGTGGCCAGCAGTGTTGAGAGGAGCAAAAACAAATCACGCTTATCTAATAGTTGTGCACTTTAGGCGAAAATTCGCTCCGTATGTGCACACATAAAGAAGATCAGCTCTTGATACAACATCAGGAGAGTTTTGTCTTTATCGCATCGATACAGGGACAAAACCAGGAGAGAGAAATAGATTTTCACGATAGTTTGCGTGTGTGTCATTAACATTCCATAAGGTTCATTGCACACAGAATGCTACAGCACACATATAGTAGATATTCTATGCCTTTTATCTCAACTCCATCACCGTAGAACCGGAGCCGGTCACAAAAACTATGACTCTCTCCTCTCTTCTCATACTCTCCAAGAAAATACAATTGCAATCCCTATAGATACATATATATTTCACATTGTTGCCTACTTTATACACACAATTATGTGAAATATACACAAGATTTTTGCCTATCTCTCTCTTTCTCTCCGCGTGCAAATGGCATTCCAGTACAGCACAAACAAAACACGGCAATATCGTTCTTCTAATAATGCTGATGATACCTTGTTTCATATGTATATTGCCACTTTATATTGCACATGGCAAAAAATGTATTGTATGTAAAAGAAAGAGAGAATGAGAAAAACAATATAAAAAATTATAGCTACTGCAGAAAAAAATGTAAACGAGATAGAGAATAAAATGCATCACAAAACTCCACCAAGCGTGGTATATGCATATTTATTTATTCATTTTATTATCCAATCTCGTCTGCATTTCTCTCAAATCTAGAATTCTAGTAGAATCTCATAAATTTATGTAGAAAATTGCTTCCATTTTTTATGAATTCAAGACAAATATGGAATAGTTTTGAGAAATGAAATGTAAATTTTCAGTAATTCACTCTATTTTTTGTTTCAAAACACCCCATAATTTAAAAAGCAAGTATTAAATCATTATCCAGGAGATATTTACTGGACTATGAGCTTCTAAAAACATCAATTGTCAATCAAAATAACACATTTGACGTGATTTCATCTCAAGCCCACCACTATTGTAAAAAACAAAATCAATGTTCCATGATATGTCAAAAGCTCTCATTCTTGAGACTGTTTCTGTGAAAGCTCCGCAATAAAATGAAATGGCGAAAAACTGTGGAAAGCACAAATCAAGAAACTCATCCACCATCGAGCCAGTTGGCGTTGTTCTCCCCTTTTATGTAAAAAGATCAATCTTCAGTCTAAAAGACTCACTTCTAAATACCCCAACCAAAACACAAAAATCAATCATAATCATTGAACCAGAATTGATGCCAGAAATCATAAGTTTCATGCACGAGGAAATAAGCAAAGAAGCCTCCACTCTCTCTGTCTTTCTTGACTCAGACTGGGTGAAAACACTTTTCTCTCTCTCTCTCTCTCTCTCTCTCTCTCTCTCTCACAAACAATCTCTACTGAGGTTGAGAGACTCAAACACCGGATGACACATTGGAAAATTATACAATTGAACATGTTCTAGCGGTGGGCATTGAATCCACCAAAGGTATGGCACAGAGAGAAGCGGAACATGGCTACCCGGCTTCTGGGAATAACGTGGCCCGGTTATTTTGCATTAAATGCGTCTGTGCTTGCTTTCCGGCGTTTGCGCACCAACAGACTGGATATAACAATAAATAACAAACAAATGGTTGATATTCTGTGTGTTCCGTGGATCTATCAATTGGATGACTTCCTTGACAAATCGACATGATAACAAGTCCAGCATTTCCCACCCATTCAACAGACCGCCCTGTGGCTCCCATCATACTCGACCAAATCAACCGCACAGACACCGCATAAAATCAAAAGCTGCTCAGCCACACAGTCCCCAATTGAGGGGAGACCGCACAGTCATATAGTCGGAGTCAGAAACTTTTCATTACAGCTAATGGCAAAGCAAGCCACCCAAATTAAATGATATCACTTGTGTGACTTTTCGTGTATTTACCATCATGTCCGCTGAATATGTAATAGTTTTGTTCCTCATCACCACCGGAACTATTTATTTAACGAATATTAATGATGATAGCAGATTACTCTCGTCAAAATCGGATGCTCGTATATTTTCATCACCTCTCGTTTCTCTCTCTCTCTGTCTCTCTTTCTCTCATACCATCCCCCATCATCGAGACCGTCTCTCCATTTGCTCTCCCCCATACTAAAAATTCTGTGCGCATGAATATTCTGACAGCATCAAAACATACACATTTCTCATGGAATTATGCTCATTTGCAAAACATTCTGACACAGATTTATATGTCATCTCTAATCATTTTATATTCTCTCTCAATAAATCTACATTTCATGCATCATCTACCCCACAGACAGAGTGAGAGAGCACGTAATATTGCCACAACCATCGAGCTCATTTAGGCACAATATTTGTTAGTCGTTCTCTCACAAATTGTACGAGACACAGTGATAATAATTCCATTTCCGATACTTTTTCTCCTCCATTTCCGGCAATTGAAGAATGTGGGAAATGGCACTAAACATATCACTCATGGTGCACAAATATGAAATCTAAACGAATTAATCTCATTAGACCCCCAAACATGGCCAACCATATGCACAAACACACACCGCAATTTTCCAAACTCCACACAACACCCCAACCAAATGTTACTGAACTTTCCACTTCATTCGCAAATCCATCTAACCAATTCCCTCTCAATCTCACCTCACTGTTGACTCGTAGTAAGAATCCAATTAGGGAATACACAAAAAAAGAACATTTTTGCACTATTCTCACCTCTTTGAGCATTCATTTTCGCAGATTGTGCGAAGAGACCAGGAAAAAAACTCAATGTGGAGATAAATGGAAGTCAAATAGTCTTGAAATACTCCTCTGTCTCTCTCTCTTTCTCTGGGAATCTAGCAATTTATATTATTTGAAAATGAATATTTGATAGAAACAGCCTGTCTGTTTTGGGTCATCGATTCTAGCCAAGGCCATTTAACAAGTATCACCTACTGTGCCGCCCAACGTCTCGTCATGGCAAGTCTCACAGAGAGCAAATAAGAAGAGCTCAATTGATTGATTACATCGCAGTGAAAGAACAAGTAAAAGGAATTTTTCTAAATCATATTATTTTTTTCTATCATTCCTATAATTAACACAACAGACACTCTAATTTCTCATAAATCGACCACAATGATTTGTTCAGGACTTTTTGAAAAATACATCCATCACTCTTCAAGAAGTGAATGAATCTTTCACAAGATTTTAATGGTGGCTATTAATTGAACACTGTAAGCATTGGTCAAGAGTTAAATCGTCTTAATTATTTTAAATACAAATATCCATCATTGTGGCGTCAAGAAAATAGGGGTTCGTGGTCTAATATGTTGAAGAATTTGTTTGCACCCCCACAATAAGTATTGATTAGTTAATGTTAATGCCCTGTTCGTGCGTTCTTCTTTTCTAATTGTGAACCTTTCCACCCATATCAACAGGTACAGAAATACCCACAAATGTGAGTGACAGCAAAAAATGCCAGAAACACTGTAACGATGCTACGTGTAACAGTTTAAAATGATTATTTCTCAGAAATAACTTCGCCTAATAAAGAGGTTAAGCGAGTCCTTTTGCCTCATCACAGCAACATCTCTCGTTGAACTTCAAAAGACGAGATTTCTCAGCAAATTGCTACTATGCCACAGTCATTCTTTGAACATTTCAGTCATTCGCAATCATATATCGCACACAGAAGAAACATGTATAGTAAGTGTGTTGAGGATATTCGTTTTCCAAATATCAAATTACTCATGCTCACTTTAGATTAACTCTGGCACAATACATTTGCGACTGAAAATGTCATAGAGAATCAAGCTCAGCAATAGACAATAACCTAACCAACCCTCCTGAACATGAAATATAATTATGCATACGTGTAATTAATCAATTTTCTGAATTACAAAACAGTTTCTCTCTATACTCTCCATGGCAGTACGGCACGATCATACTGAATATTGAAGATATGTACATATCTACTATGTAATGCCGCCTGAAATAAGGCGTCAACTTAATTGCAAGTATAATAAATAAATAGCACTAAATCCACACAATATAATGTTCCGCATTGTTCAAACTTTAGTTAAATTTGCGAAATTTGCAATGAAAATTTCCATCTACAAAATTTAATAATGAAAATTCAGCATACAATTAAATTTATGTAATTTCACAAAGGCAATCTTTAAGTGCTTTTCCTCACTCACTCTCCCTTTTTTTCTCTCCGTTCCTGTTTTCTTTAATTCTGCCAGAACCAACATTCAAGCAATTAATAGACAAAACCCAGCGGAAGAGATATGCCCGAATAATAGCTTTCACACAATTATTTACATATTAAAAAAAAAAATACATTTCCCAACTCGCAAAAACGCAGAAACACCCTCTGAGATACAAAAATTCACACACCGTACTTCGGGTATCACATTTTTGGTGCTTGCCGTGTTGAAAAAAATATATATTGAATTGTCATTGCCATTATTTCAGCGAGAGATGATGGCCCCATATGTAAATGGTGAGAAAATTCGCTCAGCATAGCAATTTTAATGAAATATGTAGAGCCAATATCTATATATATATATATATAGTCTGTGTCTATACATATTTATGATATTTTCCCATCACATACACCTTGTACATGCCACCCGGCCATTTAGCACAAAGCGCACACACTCATGTGTATGGAGAGTGTCCTGAAAATAGACGCGAAATCGCATATCCAGCAGTTGCTACGATACCAGAAAAGACCAAAAGCCGCATGTCTCTCTCTCATGGTCGACTCTCCGTACTCAGAGTCCCATGCCAACATCTCACTTCTCAGCTACGCAGCAATTCCGGAGCCATATCGAAAGCGCGATTGCAAGTGTAGGTGTTTATTTTAGTAACGTTACCAGTGGCAACCCAATCCAATTTAATATTGTATCGCATTACCCTTCCAATCAGTCGATAAGATTCGCCCTTTATTAATCGAGAATGCACTACTTTTACATCCCATTCAATTTTACCTCACACTTTATCTTCTGCAACTCCGCACAGATAAAAGAGAAATGCATGCAGAGTTTCATTTCAAAGGAATCCCTAATTGAAAACATCTCTCAAGTAGAAAGTGATATCACCTATATTTGTCTTGTATTGTATAAAAACAAGGATCGAAAGGCAAGTCTCGATTTGTTGTATGCAATAGATCAATTGAAGTAAAAAGAAAAACCACTCTTACTCAACCTGAATTAATGTTACGACCTTTCGTCAGAGTTGTCTCAATTGAAAATTACTTCTAACAACTTGCGCATATTCAAACTTTGAAGTCTAAGAACTTAAGGACTTTAAACTTGGCAAGATAATTAAACATTCATAAGATATATGTGTGGTGAACATCAGACTTCTAGCTGTGCATGAAAATTCGCGACACATCGATATGTCCCAGTGCCCCAAACGACCGCATATAATTTCGAGTCACACCAGAAAACCGCACCAATTGACGAAATTTTCCCACAACAAACTATATTTACATGCATAAAAATGACACAAATCAAAAATTACAATGTGAAAATTGTGGTGTGAAAAATATAACAATTTACTGGGTGATTCTGTCAATAATAATTAATATACAATATGCAATGTATATCATAGATTGCACTTGGCAAAACATAGACTTAATCACAGCACTACAACATTAATCAACATGCTCATATTTCACGCTATAATTATTGATTCAATTACACGATTAAATATTTATAGCTATTATTAAAACCAATTTCACATTATTCAACTACCTCTGTTTGTCTGAACACGGAGCACATTTCATTTCTCTTATTTTGACGCCCATTGTTGTGAATCATTGGGCACATAGGCGAGACGCGCAATTTTCATGCAGAAAACAACCAAATATATGAAGGAGTGGGAGACAAAATGAACGATTTTGGGAAGATAGGAAGAGCTTCTTCTCTTGTTGATTTTGTCTCGAGAAAGAAGTTGATATTGAGAAGTTTTTTGAGGATGTTCATAATATATAAACTCTTTCTGCAAAACTTGTTTGTGCGTCACGTACAAAAGAGAACAAGCAGCGCTCTCACTCTCATTTCATATGAAAAGAGAGAACAGAAATAGCCAACATTACTGTTTTTTTTATCAAGTGTCCTGCAAATACAGAGGGCAGAAATTTGCTCCATCCACATTTAATCTAAATGCAGAACAATTGCAATGGGCATCGCAAGTTGAAATGGAGCTGCAGTGCAACAAAAAAAAAGGCCAGGACTATCCCACTTGACGACAAATTCAAACATGCAACATTATTCACACACAAAGTGCAAGCCCAGCGAATATTGTGCATTTAATTTTGCCATCTTTGTCACAAGACACCATCAAGCATAGCCAGGCGCAGAGTGGCTCAGATTTCGGTGTGGTGAAGAGGGAAAAAAGTTCGTGCGGGAAGGAGGAAATAACGATAAAACGTCGATTTAGAGAAGGCAGCGAAGAGGCACAAGAACTCTTGAGGTAAATCAGTATATTATGTGTTTGTTTGTATACATTTCACTGTGAAATGTGTGAGTCTCAGTAATTCATGAACTTAACACACTAAAACCACCTCTATATAAATGCACGACTATTTCACTGTGGTGTTGGCTTTGAACAAGGTTTTTGGCTTTTGCGATTGAGTCAAGGTCGGCCAAGAGAAAATACATTCTCAAAGAATGGCTTTTATACCCCATCTTTTCCCATAATACCAATGGATATATCGAAAGGAATGCTCCAACAGAACTATATAATAATCACATAGAAGGAGAGCTCAATTAAGCATTTTCATGCCATTTCGCAAGTGCGTAATCTCCCTCTACGGCACACACAATAAGCACACACGCATTTACGCATAATACAATTTTAATTCATCACCCTAATCCTCGCACCAATTAAGCCTATGCCCTCTCAACTCTTCAGGCCACATACACACCATTGTTACATCATCCCCGAGACGGATATTAGGAGTGAGCTATTGTCATTCCGCATCATCATGATAAATATAAGGAAGAGAATTCGAAAAGGAGAAAAAGGAAGTACAAAATGAAAAATCAATAACAACCTTCCAGACATTAACACAAACGCAGCTCACAAATTGTACATTCTCCACATTCAATATATCGGTTTCGGCGTTTTCGTTACTTTTGGATATTATATACATACATACATAAGCATATATAGTGCAACATACTTGAAGTTGTACAGCAGAACAAAGCCCAATTCCCAAACAAGACTAATCATCATGCTTTGCTCTGTGAAATACCGAATAATAACCTAAAGCTAAGTACTAAAACATTGAGATACGTTTTATAGGGGAAAAACATGCAATATAGCCATACTGCTATCCAATATCTCACCATTAAAATCCTAAATTCGCTTTTTTTTCTGTTCTACAGTAAACCTTCTTAGCTATGCATGTTTTCTGTGTTCTCATTTCCCCTCGATAAAGCATGAAAAGAACAAATTCGGATCATCCCATCTTTCTATATAAGTAGAACAAGTATCATTCGTAGTCTTATTACTATAAATCGACTCTTGACAAATGCTTCCTCTATAATAGATCAAATCGAATTGATATTTTTTTTCTGGTATTGAAGAAATCATATCAATTCCCTTCCATGTTATGCAATCCTTTACATACAACCCTCAATTAGAATACATTTCCCATCTTCATGGCAATGTAACGAGAAATGCACGATTGGTATATTTAGAAATCGAATCACTCCATCAATCCTTAGTCTTTGCCTTCATTCCACATTCTTCACCGCTTTTGACCTTTTCGCCCCAACCAAACTACTCACGGTTCTCAACATTGTTATAATTATCAACCGAAATACGATTTTTCTCTGATAGAATATACAATTCTACCGTAAAAATACAAATATATCACCTGAGATCAATCACACCCTTTTTTCAGTCGTCTAATTGCACTCAAGAGAGATAAAAGCTCCGTCTTCCCACACAAAAACCATCTTCCCGAAGACAGTGTTATTATTGATTAAGTTATATGCAACAGGTAACATAACAGTAACAACATGAAAATATCCCTTTACCCCATACACACCTCCGCGTCCGAAACCTCATCGCCTATGCGCATCACATCATAAATATTTATGTACATTTCCTTATGAAATACGAAAAAAAAAAAGATTTATGAATAATCACCCATTTTCTCTTCGCATTCACACTGTTTCTGCCTCATTATGCTAAAGTCTCATCACGCCATCAGCACAGACCCCAATGAAAATACCCCCTATTTTAGCGGTGCACAATTTCCCAAGATGTACATATACAGGTCTCTTATGTGCTTATGAAAATATAAATTATTAGTTTGCTGTGAACTATCAAAAGAACGTGTAGCACTTGATGTGCAAAATCATCAAGGATGAAATATTAATAGCATAAATTTAATAACACCATCGTGGCATCACACATTTCATAAATATGAGAATTTTCGTGTATTCACGAGCGCACAGGAGAGCTAAAAAAGGAAGAGGGAAGTAAAAACTGAGAAAAAATTACCATTTCTGGCGTCACTATATCATCACCAACATCCGGTGTAGCAAATACAAACTCCTGAAGGAGTTTCATCCCCAGTGACCGCAACAAATTGCTGCCTTCTCTGTCTTCCGTAATCCAAAAGTGCAAATTACTGTATCTTTGCTCCTCAGTGACCACTTTAATGCGCTTTATGTAGTTGGCAATTGCACTTGAAACAACTTATTTAGCACTCTCACTTGCTCTTCACGCCGGTCGTTCTAGATCGAGTTTCTTCACACACAATATCAAAATGTATATGTATATATATTCTCTTTCTCTCTCATCAACCAAAGCAGGACCAGTAATTCCTCTTCACTGCGCCTTGTGGACTCACCAAAGTGTCAAAAGTGACTTAATTGTTGAAAATTACCAGCTGAAGAATGAACTGTCTATTGCTGAGGATCACCGCACACACACTCTGATTGAAGTTCTTCTCCTCACCCACTTTCCTTCCCCCCGCCAAAATCTCTAATGGGAGGGTGCGTTTCACACTCTCATGAATGCCGATGATGCAGATGAATTTCAAGGCTCGCCAGAGTTTAGACACCATACACAACTATCCGAAAGAACTGAAGACAATAAATTCGTTGCGATGGTAACCACGCATTTATCACACAATGATAATATGCTCGCGCTCTCTCAATTTCTTTCCCGTACTATTTTTTTTCTTGTTTATCCATCCACCATACTTGGAACTTCACTGCGATTCACACACTGAAGTTTAACACCCAACAATTGGAATTTATTTATCTTTAACAAGCCCTCCGTGGCTGGTGTTCTTCTTGGATCTTCCTCTCTTTCCGTCCAACTCTTTCTCTTCACTCTGGATATATTTTTCAACTTCACAATCAGGATTTCATGGCATCTGCCAACAAACTAATTTCTGCCTCAACGGGAAATCTTACCCGGACTCTCCTATCCTTTGAACTTTTTAGTATATCAACTCTCTCTCTCTCTCTCTCTCTCCCTCGCTCTCGCTTTTTCTCTATCTCTCTCCCCTATACAGTCTCTCCTCCAGTTTCTACCGTGAATAATTTTCAGCTGGAAACAGATCAACACACTCAGAGTCCAACAGAACGCAACCACAAAATGATCGTCGTGAAACAAAAGGTTGGAGAACAAAGTGGTGTATGTAATGTCGAGAATACTTGTCTAGAAACTGTTAGATTTTCACTCCTATTAAACTTTTGTACAAAAGAAGTACATTATACACTCTCTACGAGTATTGCAAAATATCTCTCTTTCTCTATATCGTAGGTTATAAAATCCCAGCTACTCTGCACTCCACAGAAGTATCATACAGTTTGAAAATTACCAACTGGACCCACCACTTCACACACAAGAGTCCACAATTTAGCTTACAACTCGAGGGACGAAGCTTTTACAAAACTTTCCTCCACATCATATTTATTCCGAAATTCATCTCTTCACCCTCACACCCCATTCTCAAACCCCAGAGTATGTGTATCTCCGGCGTGATGAGGGTGTAAAAACTTTCTCAAACACTGTCACACAATTGATTTCCCACCCAATAACACACGACAAAATGTATTGATGCATTTTTCTGTCTCCCAAACCTCAAGATATCTCTCCCCTTTCCTGCCCTCCAGTCACACACAACAACTTCTTCCCTCCGCCAATGGCCTGACAAATTCGATTCCAATAGACTTCAACTGTGTTTATATCACTCCAAATTAGCTATTGTCGCCGGACAGCAGAATTATTGTCCTCTGTTTTATTTGTTTTTCCGTTCTATGTCCAAAAATCGAGAGATAAAGACAGAAGGAGAGAGAGAGACAGAGCTTTTTGCTACTAATTTCGTGAACAAAGCAGCATTTAGAGAGAATATTCACAGCTTTTTCCACCAGCCGCCCTCTGTTTTAACAGTCAAAACTACACTGTTGGACCACGCACTACGGATTATTCTACAATATTTTATGTACAATAGTCACAAGCAGAGTAAGAACTCTGATCAGAAATTGGAGACGACCAAGTCAAATTGAATGTTCCACCAGCTCCGAGGCACATTATGTACAATACATACGTGAACATATACCGACGCAGTCAACACAGTGCCACTGTTGTCCAACACAAACTCCACCGACTCTCCACTTTGCGAGATCCCCTCTCTCGCTCTTCCCTATGCACATGGCTTCTGCAATTAATGAACACCTCTATTTTCAGAGAGTCATATGTTCTCCCATTTTAAGTATTGTATATGCCCATTATATATTCTTAAAGAGTCGCGCATCAAGAAAAAAAAGAATCCGACACCCGTCATCGTCCCAGGCAAATACCACACCAAACACAACCAGCTTTTCCTCCTTTGGCACTCGACAGAGATGCTATATGGGATACAAATGGGATCACAAGTGAGATGGAGAGACACATTTCACGCATTTCAATTCAACACACACCCACAGATTTTCCCTTATTCTCTCTTTCCCTCTCTCTCTCTCTCTATACATTGCACACACATTTCCCATCTCACTCTAACCCTCTGTATGTACAATGTATACATCATAACAAAGTAAATAATGTTCCCACATAATGTGTAATGTGTGTTGTGTATAAATGGAAATAACATCTCAGAAAGTACACACAACATATTCCGGGAGATATTCCTACCTTGTCATACCCAATTCGCACTCTCTCACTCACACCCCGGCTCCACATTTTCACATTCAATTGCAACATGGTATGACGAGAGAGGAGAGCCAGAAAAGGACAACCGGCATATGAAAAATAGATTCAACCATACCGGTAGTAGTAAGTATCCACTATGTAGCAGAATGATTTAGCCAAGTGCTGCAGAGAATATTCTATGTGGAAACCGAGTGCTTCTCTACCTAGCAATTCATCCATGCGCTTAGAGAGATATATGCATATTATGTACAAACATGAGCGCAATTCAACGCACACATCACCCATATTCAACTTATGTACACACATAAATCCAGAAATTTCCTAATCATGCTTGAGTATCCATGAGAAAATTCAAACCCGGAAAAATCCACCTTTCTGCGACAAATCCAGAAATAAAATCTTTGCTATCTCACGTCCACAGACTCTCTCTTGGGGTTATAACCAAATGCAGGAACAAAAGACAACAAGAAAGACTGTGGCAAAAGAATTCAACGTGAAAATATAGTGGAAAAGTTGAAGTCTTGTGTTATATATCATATGCCATGACAGAAACAAGAGAAGTGCTCAGAAAAAAAACACACAATCGAGAATTTTCTCCTCCCCCCTTCCAACCCGGATTGCATTCAATATAAAATGGTACATAGGCAGCAAGACAGAAATATATTCTATCCAGAGAGTAATTCTCAAACTGTGCATTACACCATACAGTCAATGCAAATGAACCACTCTTCATCTCAAAACAAACACCATCTTCACTCCTCTCTATATGTTGGAGACTTTTCAGTTTTCTCTCCTTCTCTATACACACTATACACACAGTGTATACTAATATGATCTTTCACCTCAAGCCTACCTAAAAATAAAATCCTAAACAAAATTAAATGCAAGAGACGTCAGTACACACCACAAAATACCTCCTTTCCAGACAACACAGACAGAATATTCTAGTGCAAGCCAGCAACAATATTCACTTCACACAGGCACTGCTCACGGTGTTCGAGTCTGGAGAGAAGAGGGGTGTGTTCAGCCGGGAAATTTACATCAACCACAATTATTTCTCTTTCGTACTTCACCACATGAAAATTCTTTCGTCATGTTCCCTTCCTTCTAAATTCTATAACATTTTGTGCTCCCAATCAACGAATCTGGTAACAGTCTAAAGTTTCACTTAAGTCCTTGCAGGGAAATAAACTATTTTACCTCTTCATATGTTATTATCTAGTTTAAACTATGTTAAAATACCTATTTTGTACGATAAACCTCAATACAAACACCCCAATTTGTATGGGAATTTTCAAATCCTCCAATGCGGATCAATAGTTTGAAAAGGGGGCTAGAATATTTTGAATAGGTACACTGTAATTATACCCCCTATCTATATTTACTGTTTCATTCAATTCCACGCCGCTCTAGAGCACTTTCGAGTTGTTTAGATTACAAGAGGAGATTCGAAAGTTACTAAATTCGAATCATTCACTAAAACACACCAAATTACACTCTATGCGCGCACATCATGCAAAATCCACCCCTTAAATGAGAAGTAAATGTATTGCGTGTTAGAAATTTAATTCCATATTGAAATGACATAGAAAAGAGATCATGTGAGAATTCAATATTTCTAGTATTTCCCCATCCCATTTTGTCTCTTTATAAGAGAAACACACTGTAGTTCTAGGTCAAATTCTTCTCATCGTAAATAACCTTTGTTTTCCATCCCACGCAGAAACTTGAGAAAACAAGAAAACTTTCAGGTACAAAATCCTAAAACAACAGTGTTGATCTAGGATGAATCTTTATGAAAACTTACAGCATTTCACGTATTCATTTCATTATTTATTAACTCCTACATACACATAAGAGCAATACGATACCCAGTTCTATCGCACATCAATATCACTGTCTATTTACTCCACATATGAGTTTGTTTCGTTATCAAATTATCATTTGTACATAATGTGGGTGGGAAAAAATACCATGATTCAAAATATATAGTGCTTTGTCATAAAAATAGTGCTAAGCACCATCAAGTATCACTCTTCTACGCTCTTTTTATGCTCTCGCCCCTCTCTCACACAGCACACATATGGGGTGAAATCGCTAAAGACACAACTCAATGATTTTCCTATATCGCCAAGATGAACCCACTCATTTTCGGACAAAACACTCTCTCGCATCGGACCCAAGAAAGAATAGAATGTTTACAAGCTCAAGATATTTTCTCCGTGTGGGGATTTTATGGGAAAAATAGGTATTTTTTTCCTCTCAAACTTTCTTCACGTTCAAAATATTGAACGCTACCAACCCCCTTTGGACTTCTTGTCGCATATTTACTTATTTACGACGCCACATATTTTCACTCTTTTTCTACACACTCCTTTTCTCTTCTCTCTGCTCGTTTTCTCACTCACACATTTTTTTTTCTCTCGATTAGATATACGTATATGTACGTATATACATATATTAGGATCTTCTTCGCTTCGTCTCCTAAAGCCAAGCAACTTTTTGTGTCATGTCTTTGAACGCAAGGAAATATTTAAGATAGCTAATATGCCCCATAGAATTTTGTACCCCATGTATAGCTTCAAGTGTTGTTATATTCATATGATTATAGGGCTTCACTTCAACATACACTTTTCCACTTCTCACCCCACACAGCCCCTGCTAGAAATGAATAACCGTACCCGGGCAAGTCAATGACGTGTGCAGAAGATGAAAAAGAAACCGTAGGGTACAAAGTGAAAATCCCACAAGGACACGCAATATCATCTGCAAACACGATTATAAAATTCTCAACAATTTATATGGCAAGAAGCAAAAATTATGCAAAAAAAACACACACACACATTCTCTTCAATTTTATCTCTCCATCTCACGATTTCATCTAGCCACGCAGTGCGGGAAGAGAGGCCATCTTCCAAGGCGAACAACACCCCTTAACAGAGAGTAAGCCAGAGACAGAGTTAATCATTTCTTCTCCTCCAACTTAGCAGCACGTGAATTTCTTAGGAAATCCCCCCTCAACTCATCCGTAATTATTAATGCCATTAAAGCTTTTATTGATGCCCACCACAACCATCGCCGTGTCTCTTCCATGGAGACCATGGCTAAGGACACCGTCGTTAGTGGCTGGAAAACACGCAATCAACAGCCATCGTAATGATGTTCAAGTACAGAATAATGTCTCTGTCAAGAAAGCAAGTGTTGCGAGTCAGACAAACTTTCCTCTCTGATCACTAGCCGGTATTGTTGTGATTTCTGACCAAAAAAACATACTCCTGAGTGTGCAAATATAACACACCAGGGATTGAAACTACACAAATTCTCCGCCACCCACTCATGCACATTATTTCCCTACACTTGATAATTTAATCTGCACCCTGAGACCGAATTAAAATATCATTGGATTGGGGTGTTGAGGAAATGGAATTCTAAATGCTGGAGTAACTTCACTTTAATAGCTTCTTCTCTGTCTGTTTTAGTGACATTATTCTTGCAAATTCTTTCAACTAAATTCTCCGTTTATAATCACAACACACTTGTCATGTCCATTTGAATTCTATTAAAAACTTTTCAAATTCACTTATATTGTGTGTACGTCATGACCGGGAAAAACGATGAAATAGAGTACTTTGAAAAATATTCATATCTCAATTACGTAAATGTCCAGTTTTCAACAATAAAGACAAAACTTATTACTAGATCATTAATTTGAGCCTTTCCAGACTGAAACTACATGGGAAAAACAAGAGGCAATGTATATAAATTTTAAAACATCCCCTACAAACTGCTCTCATTGCAATTTTCCATTGTTCACACTTTTTTTTTGATAAAAATAGTTTTAATGGATTTGTGTGGAAAATTTGTTTGCCTGAACACACTGCACTCAGACAACATAAAAGATGAGAAAATTCGCCCTTCTGTCCTCATTAATATCACAGGATATCACAAAAAAGTATCTTTTTTTAGATCCTCACTAGCTTTGAATGACACATTATGACTTATGCATTTTTAGATGTGCATTTTCCAGCAATGAACCCTATTTCCAAACGAAAAGCCACGTAAATAGTCATGAAAACCTCATCAAGAGTCAATCAAATATTTAACAATTGCTGCTGCAGAAAATTCCGATTTGCAATTCATGTATAAAGAAACATCCTTTGCTCGCTCGAGCAAATGAAAACTCCACTATCTCGCCACTTTAGTGGGACGCGCGTAGTGCTGAAAATCTGCCAGCCCTGCATTGAATCTCAGTTTCACCGCCATGACCGAAAATCTCTCATAAACCCCATGGCAACATTAAACCAGACAATATCGTACCAGTGAATGCATAAATATTGCGCCCATTCACGCTCACATTCTGCACACGTCTACGCCATAAGGGAGAGTCGGGTAGGTTCGGGCACTAATTTGATACAATATTTGTTTGCTTTAGATGATGGAGCTCATGTAAGCCATGCATAAGGCGAAAATTATGCAGAATTTGGCTTAGAGAGACAATTTGTTGTTGCTTCCGAGATTTCTACTCGTCACCAAAGTCGATGTAGTGAGAAAAGGGACCTGCTTCTTGTGGCTGAATCTAACCCGCTCTTCCCCTCTCTATACACTGTACGTAAAATAATCATGGAAAATCAAGTGAAAACTCACCGCCGCAGTGTTCCTTGCTGTCATGTACTGACTCTGCGGTGGCATCACACCAAGATGCGGCTGTCCGCCCAAGTAGACAAGCTGCTCCGTGGGCTTTGGCAATCCATTCATGTTCTGATGGACAGGATCATAGATGCCACCTTGGATGGCGGCCATCTGCATGGGCAGACCGGCCGTTGCACTGCTGAGTGTCTGGTTCAGTATTTGTGAAGTGTTATTAATGTGATTCTGTTGCTGCTGAAGCTGATGCGATACATGGCCCATAATCTGATGTGGTTTGGACGAGTGTGGCGGTGGCGGTGGTGGCAGGGAAACACCACCCCCGCTATGGCTTGAATTCATCGGTCCATTGTATTTCCACTTGTCTTGATTCTGCAAATTAAGCAAACAAACAACACACTCAAATATCAAATGGGCTCGCTACTTCTGTATCGTTGCTTTTTCCAACCATCTCATCCCTATATTGAAAGTATCGATTGAGCCTTTCAACCTAGAACAGCCCCTTTAACTTGCCCCCCTCGTCGCACACACACTCCAAGTCCTCCCCCAATTTGCTCTCCCCCGTTTCGCCGGCGTAATTAGATTTCCAAGCCTCTCTCTCTCTCTCGACTCCACTCATCTCTTCTCTCTATTCAGAGATGAAGAAACAAATCTTTTGATGAAAACCCACGGTGAATGCTAAACGCTGAAGTTTCCCATTCAATGTCCCTCCATCGTTCAATCATTTTAAAACAATATAACCCCCCGAACAGGGGAGAGAAGGAGATGTCTCTGTGTACAAGTATCATTGGATGACTGCTCAAAACGCTCCGAAGACAAAAATGTCGTGTAATATTTTGCCCTCTCGTCATTCTTCAGATTCTCAACAGAAATGTCCAGGAAACGTACAGTGGCGGTAGTAAAAATACTTCCACATCTTATCGGTTGTAAAAACACACTCTCTAAATGCTCGCCAAAGAGATCTCTATCAGCTCACACTTTTATGCTGATGTTTTCACTCTCCTGTTATTTAAGATAACACACATAAAAATAAGAAAATGTCTTTTCCTTAGGAGAGGAGAAACCTCAAAAAATAAACTCGAATTCATACTGAATTTAGCAAGAGATACAAAAGAAATTAAACATATATTTAAGATATTCTTCGAGAAACGTTCATACAAAAAGCATAACGTTCGCGACAAATAAATGCAACGAGAAGAACTCCTTACGTCAGCATCTGAGAACAGAGGGGCAATTTAATAAGCCCTAAGTCCCCCTTTCGCTACACATTTCCCGACAATTATTCATTGAGGTACGGCCTGAGGCTTTATGCAAATTCTACATCTGTCTAATTACAGCGTGAACGCTAAATAAAGAGGCTATTAAAGGTCGATGAATGAATTTTTCGTGCAAGCCAGAAAGCCTTTCTTCCCCAAAAATATACCCTCCAAACACAACACTGTTAACCATACCCCAAAACACCCAAGGATCATTAAAAACTGTTGCCCATTTCACCCCTTGTATCCCTCCCATAAAATGCGCCAGATAAGAAAAATATTGCAATAAATTCGCACAATTAAGCAGTCATTAAATTATCTTTCAGCACAAATCTAAGCAAAATCGACATCACAGCGAGAAGAAACCCCCAGTGAGATTTATTGTCATGTTCGTTAGTGTTGCGGAGGGAAAATGTGCGGAAATTAAATATCTGCCATGTCTTACAAGCGACAACACAGACGAACCAACCCCAATGAAAATTCTTTTTTCTTGTATCTCCTCCTCTCCCGGGCCCCGATATGTTCACCCAGCAACCAGAGTGTGCGCGCAGGAGAGTGAGAAATATGGGGGGGCAATTGAAATTCCACCACCCCTAAAACTATCTCATCGAGTCAATTGATCGCTCTGCGGCCCCAGGCTGAAGCATTGTACCATTTCACAGTTGACTGATCAAATCGCGCGAGCCGAGGAAGCCACTGTGACGAGAGGAAGAGTCGCAGTCGCGAAGGCAACACTCACCGGAATGACGGCGAACCCCATGTCGATGATGGCATCGTCGCCGGATGCCCAGCGGGGCTGCTTGAACTGATGGAATTCGGGCTCGTGCGAGTGTCGCTGGAACACATAGCCAACCGCCGCGTCGTCCTGGGACCGCGCCGGCGGGCCACGGCCACCGCCGTCATCGGTGCCCCCGAGCAGCTTCATGCCGTTGTCAACGGGTGCGTTGATAAAGTGGCTGTCGTCTGATTTACCTGTCGCCGTTGCGGCTTTCGTTGTTGCGCTGATCCAACTGCAATAGAAGCAATGTGTGCACAAATATCTGTCAATTTCCTTCATTTCCACCACGCGACTTGCAGAGATTTACACATTTCAATTGAGTGGGTGCTTCAATACTCTCTTTTATGCAATGTTGCGATAAATTAACGCAAAGAAAAGAAATGGAAGAAATCAATACGTCAGAATCTCCGTTTGCGGCGAGAAATCGGATAGATGAAAAACGTTAAGCCAAAGATAAATTCTATAACTGAAATTTGATCCTTTCAGCGCTCTCAACGCTCAATAAAATTATAATTACGCAAGATTAAAAATAACTCTATGAGGTTTTTGATTATTTTAATTGAAAAGTTCAATCAAAATCATGCCCTGAAGCGAAAATAATTTCTGAACTTTCATTATATCAATATTATGCCAATTATATATGTGCAATAGTGATAGAATATGTGTTAAAAAATCAGGGATATATTTAAAAAAAAAAAAAACATCACAAAGTTAAGCATATTAAAAAAAAAATTCCTCTTAATCAATTTCTTGAAATATGAATAAACATTTATTTATTAATAACACTTTTCTTCATCGCATCAAAGCCAACCAAAATATACGTGAATTTGATAACTTTTATACAAGTGACAGATGCGAAATGATATCATCTCGGCAAAAATTAGGTTTAATCATGTCCTATAAGAGTTTTGGCTCACTGGATTACGTAGTTGTGCAAGTATCCGCAAACCGTCTCCTGTGTAACGGCGAAAAGCCACACGAGAAACGATAATCCTAACACTTGATGATACTACTCAGTTTATCGGATCAATTTGCTCAAGGATTAATCATTAGTTAATTCGCGAAAGCTGCCTTTATGCTCATCCCTGGGCCAAGGTTAAACTGTAACCTTTTATCCTCTAACTCAGTTCCAGCGTACAATAAAGCGGAAAATTATTTCCTCTAGAGAAGTTTGCACAAGATAAAAGATCCTAAAAGACCAAACTTGTATCCCAAATACCCCCCGGGCAGCCCAGCGAAAAAACCTCACAAGCAATCCATCCTCAATTTCCCCCCCAACCAGGATTACCCCCAGCACAGCATTTTTTTCTGCCGTGTAATCTGCAAACCTCTTTTTCTTGGGCGCCCAAAACGCACAAAATCATTTTGTTGACATCCCATTTGACGAGCGAGAATGTTTGTGACGTCGGAGCACATCAAAACACAAATAAAGCGAGAGAAAAGCGCTCCACCGTCCGGAAAGGTGTCTCCCCCGCTCGCCGGGCGCCGTGGGTGGGGGCACGGGGCGATGGAGGGGCCCGGCGTTGTTTTGCCGTGCGTCAGTGGAGCTTCGCTCGCCGGCCGGGCTGAAACAAACACACCGTCCGCCATTGGGCCACGAGCGCCCTCTGCGCGGCCCCCGGCCGCCGCGCACAAAGGCAACCCACCACAAAGGAAGTGCGACCTCCGGGCGTGTCGCCGGCGGCCTTGAGCGGCTCACCCGGGCGTTCAGGGTCACTCGAGGGGTGGGGGTCCCGCTTACCTGCTTCCAATGGCTGCAACTGTCTCATCCACCCGGGCTCCGAGCTGAGGCCGAGAGCTTGTCGCCGGCTGGATGTGTGCGGCCTGCGGCGGCTTGTTTGAAAACACACGGAAGGCGCGACGCGGCGGCACGGCAAATGTACACAAAACCTCTCGCCGGAGATGGGCAGGCGACTGAGTGATGCGAGATCGTGCGCCGGGGAGCCTCCTGGGCGATCCAGGGACGGCCGGGTGCCTCTCTAGCGCGTCCGCGGCGTCTCACGAAGCCGGAGAGTGCCGGGGTGGGGGCGCACTAGGCAACACCGCGGTGGAGGTCCCACGAAAATTGATTAAACACAGCCCTCACTTGTCCACTCTTGTTCACTCTGTGTTCGTCGCTGTATGCACACCACCGGAGGCACCACGTTTGATTAGAAATTAAACACGGAATTATCACTAACTGTACACAAAGCTATTTACAAGAAAATGCGCTAATTACAACAGAGCTCACTGATTACGCCATTTATTTTTTAGCGCAGATGGTGCTGCTCGTAGCCGCCAAACTGGGGAAAAATGGCGACATGGGTGAGAAAATCGATGGCAATCGATGACAAGTCGATGAATTTCCCGCGATGACAGCCCCGTCGATGAGTCGCGCCAGCGCCGCCGCTCAGGACTAAACAGAACCAAAACCGCTTTTAGTACACGCATTCAAACATTCAAAACACCAACTGCTCGTGGAAACTCCTTTTTATTTTCTCTCACCCTCAATTACTATTTTCCTCACTTTGCAAATTACAATATTCTTGGAAAATAAGTATACGCGGTAGAATCCATTGTCAGAATAAAAATACTAATTTATTATTTTTAAAGAAAAAAAATATTAACAATAAATTGCAACTTTTGCTTCTTTCAATACTCACTCAGTTCTTTTTTTCCCATTTTCTCTCATTTCCTCACTCACGCTATCGTGAGTTTGTCCTACAATTCATAAAACTTCGTTCTTTACATTTTTTTTCTCTTTACTACTTTGTATACAGAAAGAAATAAAAACGCTCTCCTCGTGGGCGGGAAAACTCAGCGCAAAAACAAACATCAATAGAACAGATAATAAAACATAATTTCACTGAAAATGCAGTCATCGTATGCAAAGTGTTAAAATTAATTTTGACATTTCTTTCCATTCTTTTCATCCAAAGAGAAATTCAGCAATTTTTACCCGTTTTCAGTGCCCTAATCATTCATTTAGTACAAAAGTCTGTGTGTTTTTCCTTACTTGTGCAAATTACATATTCAACGAAAAAGAATCGTGCAATCTTGTTCACACAAAGAAATACATTTTTCTTTAGAATAATCTTTCAGGTAATTTTGGACATGTTTCTATGCAAAATCACCCTTGACTCTTCCACTCAAATTGTGTGAATCAAGAGACTTTTTCTTGTTCATCATATCATCTCTATCCTTTGTTCCGGTTCTTCTTCCAGTAAATAGACCAACAATCTTGACATTTAAACAAATTTCGAAATCTAAAGTCCAATTGGCATGCCCACCTGCACACGCTTTTCTAGTGCAATTAGATCTGCAATTACAGTGAGTCTACATCATTCTTCACCTCACGCCTATCCTGCTCTTCATCATCTACAAATTACAATCGAAAATTTGATGTCATCTTTGCCATTCTCTGTATTTTGTGTTATTTTTTGTAACAGTTACCTCTCTCTCTCTCTCTTCCTCATCCACGCACTCTCTCTTTAGTAGTACAAAATATGAGTTTGCCTCTAATTTATACATTTTACAATTAGATACATTATTTATTATACAATGCCTATGGTGGAGTTCTATCCGCCGTTTTCAAAAACAATTCGTCTGTGCTGTTTTATTCTCCTGCTCTCCTAAAGACCATTATACTCTCATATCTCATCCAGTAACTATACATAACTATTTGTTTTTTTTGTGTATGTTTTCACTCTTCCTCGTTTTCTCCTTACACTCTCTCTCTCTCTCTCTGTACTTTTCTCCTCTTTCTGCATCTTCTCTAAATTTAATTGTCTAGTTATGATCACTTATAAGTTATTTACTTTGTACATATACAAAATATTCTTTCAATAGTTTCCTCTTTCTCACTCCTCATTATTCTTCTTCGCATCCTTCTTTATCTACAGCGGAAGTTACTAATTTGTATTATCTTCCATTCATTTAAGAACTTATACTCTTAAATAAACCTAGAGACAAGTTTCATGTATTTCTAATTGATAATTCTTGTTTTTTATCATCTCTCCTCTCTCTCTCTCTCGCTCGCTAAAGTAAGGGTAGATTTTCTTTTCCTCTTCCTTCGCTTGCTCTCTGAGCTTTGCGCTCTCTTCAACCCCCTTTGTCACATGCCGCTGTGCTCTCTTTTCTCACTCTCACTCTCTCTCTCTCTCTCTCACATTCAGGACGATGATTCAACAAAATTGGTTTTTCCTATGCATGGCAAAAAGTGCTTCCCGCCGCCTCGTCGCATTGACTCCACCACGAGCGCTCCTTCACCACCTCCTACATCATATCATCAAAGAGATCGGATAATCCTTCCGTCTGTCCCAGGGAGAAATTGTAGTCGGTATCCAGGGGAGGTGGTTCGATGCACAGGAATGACTCAAATTCTATATTGTGAAGGAAATAGAGGAGCATTAGCACTTCACAGTCTGCACATTATTGCCACCGAATCAGGGACATCTCTTCGTCCCCCCACGACACCGCCATTGTCATCTCATTTGAATATATTGAAAAACACAGTCGCCACTCGAATGTAATGCGAAGGATTTTCAGCAGTATTTGCGATAAGAAGGGGCACATTTAGAAAATTGCTTCTAAAGTCCCCATTTCAATTACTCTCCGCATTTTCCCAACTCCATTTCTCAAAATATCACAGCTTAACACCGTGTCACGATGGAGTTTTCTATTACTAGCAAATTTTTCACAATATCATCTATTTGGAATGTTTCACTCCATGAAATTCTTTTCTTTATTGCATTTTTGCTTTGAAAATGCTCTGAAAATTTCATCAAAATATTCTATAGCAAAAAATGTACATATGACATTCCCATTAAATTTATAGTGGAACCGGCTAAAATTAAATTGTTTGTCTGCTCTCCACACACAAAACAACTGCTCTCTTCCTCCTCAAACACTTCGAGTAACGACCATACAAGCATTCATATTAAATATCACTGTTTCATATATTGTTTTTTACTTTCAGGTGTAAAATGCGTGGCGTCTGAATTCATGATGAACATATTTGTGATGGTGACAGAAAGAGACATGAAAGCGGTTAGAGACATTTAATCCACACCAGAGCTGAATCTCATGGTGCTACAAAATTGCAAACGGACATGCAGACCCACGAGCCTTCAGCGCAGGTGTGAATTTTCCCCATGACAATTTCCTCCTTTCGTCTCACTCACAAGATAAGAGGGAAACACACAAAAAGAATGAGAAGCCCATTGGTAAATTGCACACACGCACACACAAAAAACTCTTATTTCCCTCTCATATAGCGTCAATATTTGCCCCAAAAGGCCACTCAATGAGAAGATAAAACTATTAACAAATGTGATTAGTACTGGCGTGAGAAGCTTAATGATGAAACAGAAGCATTTTCTTGTTTTTTTTTTCTTTTCTTTTCCTTTAAAGAGACACACAGCAGCAACACTCTCTTGGCCGTTGATCTTCCTCCAAACACACACGATATAATGCAAGATTAGAATGTCAATGTATGATGAGGAAGGTATTAAACGATATAGTTAATGTACTTTTCGTGCACACACTGTTGCCTTCATGAGAGAAATCGTTCAGCAAGAACTCAGACTGTGATGCGATGTCAAAAACACGCTGGTCACAGCCAGAGTCCTTGACAAACAACTCCCAAACGATCAATCTCTCTCGCTCTCTCTTCTCTTCTCCTGTGGTCAATCTATCTCTATCTCTGCCTTCCAGAAGCACCCTCACACGCGGACCATCATCCAGACTGTAAATCCTTCAGCATTCACAGAAATATGTATACTTTGCAAATATCAATTACTGTTTTTAGTCAGCGCACAAACAGAGGATGATAAACCCCATGATGATTATCTGCGATATGCATTGTATGGAATATCGGCACACAAAATGTGGAAAGCATATTAAACAGTAATGGAATATTCACAAAGCACTTTTGTCAAGATGGAATATGGGAAAATATATATGTAGATAGTAAGCATCATCAATAGGCACCAATTCAACTCACCATTGACTTGAGACAGGTGGTTAGGACTTAAATCATATTCATTGAACAGCGTCCATTGTCTCTCATCTGGACTGGATGACAACTTCCCGTCGCTCTTCAGCGTCGACTTCTCCTTCTTGGGACTCTCCGTGGACACTCTGTCCTCCCTCTTGATCTCCCCACGGCCAAGCACCGATGTATTGCCTTTAGTGCCCATCATCGATGATGCCTCCTGCTGTGTCACCACAGGTCGAGTGACACTCATGCCAAAGTCCTCGATGCCATCGAAAATCTTCTTCTTGCTGTCCACTCCATCCCCCTCGAGCAGCGGATTAAGGTTCCTCTGGGCCGAACTCACGCCGTACACTGTGTGCGCGCAAAAAGAGAGCCACATAAAAATTACCACTAAAACACTCCAAAGCCTCGCCACTCACTCTCTCCAAACACACACGAAAGTCATCTCGTGGTGATGAAGAGGCGGCAAACGAAGCTATATAAATGCAGGAGATTGAGATTCAGTAGCGCACTTACAGGATTTTCGCTTTGGACTCATGAATTTATTATATGAGCCAGAAGCAAACATTGGCTTAATGTCCTTCAACAATTGCTCTGTGGTTGAGTACTGGGACGAGTTGTCCGTCGAACTCGCGTCTGGACACAAGAATACATCTATTTCACCCTTCTCCGACTTCAACATTATCTCCAAACCACCATTTTCCGGTATCTGCAAGCAAGCACACACACACACATAATCATTACAAATTTATGATATAGAAGAGACCATCTCAAAAGCCTGTCCAAGTTAAATCTCCCATCAGAAGATTTATCAATCAATATTCATACCGTGTTACAAGCAATTCATTGAAAAAGTCAATTTGGTAATGCAATAAAAATTAAATTATCAACCATTTTATGGTAGTTTCATTGCAAATTCGCTTCAAATCCTGTGATGTGGAAAATCTCTTTACACCACATACGCGAGCTACATGTATATATACACCACCCAATCAGACACAAGCTCACTAAGCTATAAATTTCTACAAAATACATTATATGTATATGTACATATAGTGTGAATTTTGTAAGTTTTCCAGTCATTAAACCATGATGTCAGCACTTCTTCCAGCATAATTTATGCTGCCACGAAAATGAACGTTCAGAACTGGAATAATATATCGTCAAATTTGTGATTCAATAGAAAATTTAAATTTAAGTGAGTCAGTGAAAAAATTTCCGTTTGACTGATTACCAAGTCGGAGTAGAATATTATAAGAGTGCCGCAATATTATTGCTTCTTACAATTTTGCACTCTAGATATGCAAATAATCGTGCAATTGGTTTGTCTGCGTTGCGATTCTTCATTGTGAATTTCATTCAATATATCACAACACATTGACAAATCAATACACAAGGAAAAACGAAAAACAACAAATACACACCACTAATTTGGCATCCTGTGGTCCTTTGATAACTATAACAGATTGATCTTTGAACATGTCTATCGAGGCGAGATCCTGTCGTGTTATATATCCATATCGATTCGTCTCGAATTGCGTATTGAACTCATCACGCATTTGAGCAATTAGAAAGTCCAGCCGATTCTCCTTCTGCTCCAGATAGTCACTCTCCCTCTTCACATCCTTTGTCAACTCCGTGAGTGTTGTGCCACACTTCCATTGGATGTTGTTCTTTGACTTCTTCTCCAATATCCCAATGCCTTCGAGAACATTGGTTATGTCGTAAATTCGACGCTTTTGCACATTCAACTTGGCCGATGCGACATTCAGATCCACAACACCATCCGCCGATGTTTGCAGCAACTCCATAAATTTCCTCGTGAGCAGCCCCAGTGAAGTATCATATCGACACACCGGTGAACTGCAAAGGAGGATGAAGAAAACCATGTGTCATTATCGCGGTTACAGTGGGGTGGCGAGAAGGGCATCCAGAAGAAGAAAAAAAAATCATCGAGTTCTCTCTACTAACCATGCGCCCTCCGAGTATCGCTTCTTCGAATCCACCAATTTATCTGTTTTCGCCTGTTTCGACGGTGGACCCGGCGCCGATGTTGTATGGCGGCGCTTCGTTTGCTGCAAAAACACAACAAAAACCCATCATCGGTAAAGAGCGCACATCTTCACATTGTCATCTCACAAAACTAGCGCTAACAGCTTACTCACCCTGTAGTAATTCGTGATATATTGATCTGCCTTGCCACGCATAAACTGCGGCGGCTGAAGGGTGGATCCGTAGCCATGGTCCAGCAGATGCGAACGGATCCTCAGCTGGTTGCCCGTGTTTAGTGTCTTGACAGACTTTGTACTGCCGGCGCATGGTGAGGCAGAATTGGATGTTGCTGAAATGGCGGTGGGAATAACAGACGATGATGATGATATGGCAACACTCTTCTCAATATTCATGTCTAGCTGATCGTCACCATCCTCATTTGGTCGATATTCACTGAATATACCGCCAGTCTGATTTGTATTGGGGTGCGTCATATATTTGGGCATTTTTCCTCTCTCTCCACGTCACTTAGCTTCTGTGGGGCTCACGCTCCTTCACACACACACTCTCTCTCTCTCTCTCTCTTCCGTCTCCTCTCTTCTCTTGCCAGCAGAAAGCACACCCTCGCGCGCTCGTCTACCCACACCCCCGTTGTGGTCACACTGTGGCTCCTCAACACCCCATCCAAAAGGAGATAGACCTACGCCAATTTTCAGCGAAGGAGCAGCTATTCACCGGCACTCTGTGTCCTCTTCTTCCCCAAAATGGCGGTCCGCGCCCGCAGAACGCAATTGACGAAGAAAATACCTCTCTAGCGCACAACAGAGATGATGATCACTCAATTGCATTACATGTGCTTCTTGTGCTCTCGACTCCGTTGCTCCACTCTCTTTCAGCTTGTTTTGTCTCCACAGAGAATCAACCACCAGTCAGCATTCCTGAAAAGTATACAAGAACAGACAGAGGAGATGTATCAAAATTCTATATTACACACATTTTTATTCCACGAGAAAAATACAAAAAACAACAAGAGGAAAAAATGCTAATGATTGCCTCTGTTTTTGCCCACCTCGCGCGCCTCTCCAGCCCAACCAAGCCGCGCGTATAGCATTACCCATCTTGCGTTGTTTTGCCAAGAGAGGAAGAGAGAGAGAGAGGAAAGAAGATATACATACAACTCTCATGTACTCAATAATACCGCGTGCATTGGATCGAGTCAATCGGGGGGCGAAACAGAGCGGCAGCGACAAGGAAAAGCCCGCGACACCCGGGTGAGAGTGAAATGCATGCACACAACACACCACCGAAAAAGAGACTTCATATATCTACATATTGAAAAATTTTATTCACAACCACACATCGTACCTATATGGATAAAAATTCCCTCCACACACTCTCTCTCTCTCTCCATGCCCAAAACGGTTGAGGCAAAATGCTCCTCGCGCGCGTCTGAGTATGGTTAAGAGCGAGAGAGATTCCGAATGAAGGCAGCAATTATGAAACCGGATGAGCAACCCTCACCGTTCCTCACAGCGACTGTTGCTGTTCGCTCTTCAGCACTGCACATTTATTCCCCCTTTGTCCCGAAAAAAAGCTACACATAAAATGCACTCATCTGCTCTCTCTCTCTCTTTTGCTTATTCAACCACATAAGAGTTGAAGGAAGAAGAAAATAGAGAGGAAAAAAAAACAACCCAGGAGAAACGCATACAAAATCATCCATACCCATTTTCATCAGTAGCAATAATATATTACATTACCAACCCAAAGGCTTTTGATAAACTCACTGCTCAACGCCAGCAGTGGAAAAAGGGCGCCATTTGTCTCACACTGGCATTTTTCCGAGACCGAAAGGGCCAACGCAGTCTCCCCTACCCAAGCCAAAATGCCACACATTTCACACAATCATGATGCAATGCAAAGAGGGAAGTTCCCGAGGGCAATACCTTGTCAATATCATAGCCATTCTTTCGCGACTCACTGCCATGGATCAATGGATGTTGCGAACATTTCTGCACAATGTCCAAAATCCGGTGAAAACCATCGCGCTGCTGCTTTCCTCATTTCCTTCACTCATTGAGAGTGAAGCGCGTTCATTTTCCGCAACCCCTCCATTCGACACGACTCTGCGTCACTCACAACATCAAACGCCCACCCTCCATTTCACCCCGCGCACACCGCGCAAGGAAAACGGTTAGGCAACACACCAACTGTTGTTAAAGAGCACGCCAAGGAGGATATTACAAAAAAGACACCAAAATTACACCAGTTAAAATGGTAATTTTACAGCATTTCGCTGAAGAAACTCCTCGAATGGCGTAACGACAGTATATTCAAACATTCGCACCGCACGAGAGTTTGGACGATATCGAAAGAGGGATGAAACTGAAACAACAAATTTCAGCTTCACCCTCAGCGCGGCTCAGCACATCCCTTCATTTGGCCACCCATATAGCCTTCTCTGTCCCTCACCAATCTCACCCTTCGCGCACTCATGAGATTATAGGCCTCTCGGCAGCAATCTAACGAGGGAGACAATGGAATATGGTTTGTGCCATAGAGAAAGAAGCTGCTCTGTGGGCCTCCTGATGCAAAACTCACACGAAAGCAGGAAGAGAGGACAGGCAAGAAGAGCATAAAGAAGTGCGTTTAGAAATTTTTCAGCTCAAGCAACGCGCTCATGTCGAGTCATCGACCTCATGTTGGGTCTCAAAGCCTTTTGTCACCACAACTAGTCCTGTCCTAACTGATTGTCGTGTTCAAGAGGACAATCGCAAAAAATCGCTCAATTTCTAGTGCAATTTCCCGTTCCCCCTCTGCCCTGAACTCTGTTTCTCTAGTCAGTAGAGGAATAGAAGTTACTATGGAGTGAAATTCAACCTGGAAATTACAAATATATACCCAGAATCTTATCAAAACTTCTCCTGATATCGCGTTTTTTATGGAAACCACAAAGCTTTGCAATGGAACTCTACTCAGAAATATTCACAAACACTGAATAATATCCTTTGAATCCCAATTCGAAAAGGAAGCTTTCCAATAAGAATTTCCTACCGCCAAAAATTTCAACATCTTCCCATCCTCAGCGCATCATTTCCCTGCATTCCTGGCCTTTTTGCGCCCTCTCGTGTGTCTCTCCTTCCCAAAATGCTGTAGTCGACTTTTTTCCGTCTTCCAGGCCTCTGAGATGCTCTTCTTATGGGCTCTCCTTACCCCAAATATCATGTGAAATTCAATCTCATACACTTGAGCTACCCATTTAAAATGAGAAAAATTCCTCTTTTCCACTCTCTTTTGCTCTCTCTCTCTCTCTCTGTCGCTCTTGTCGTATCTCCACCACACACCACACCAAAATCTACAAAAGAGTAGTCCCAACATCTCTACACAGAGTCACAGAGAGGCACAATATATTGGACAACACCGGCTCATTCTCTTGTCTTTTTTATCCACCGTATTTCAATGAACTAGACACGAAAGACTGGATTTCTACGCGAAGGATCGATCGAGCACCTCATGAAGAGAGAAGTTCAATAAATACATGGGTCATCTCTTGTGTTTTCTTCTTGGGCCTCCTCTCAATACACAAATGCTTTGGGGTAAAGAAGAAAAAAGGGAACCAGTTTGATCAACACTGTGTGTCTGGGATGTTTGCGCTCTCCGCACTTCACAGACAATATAATCACAACTCAATTGGGCACCCAAAAAGATCTGAGAATTTGACCAAAGAGCCGCCCTTAAATCCACATTTCACTTCCCCCCTTTTTGCCCTTCTTCCCTAAAAGCGAAAGAAAAGCATTTTGCCAAATTAATCACCTGAGTTTCCGCCTCAAACTCCTCAACTCATCAGTTCACCCTCAGAATCTTCACTTTCATTTTCCCCAGAAAACCACTTGGCATTCAGTGTTACAGAATTGCCCAATACAGCATTAAAATGAAAATTGTATTTGCGCATTTGTGTATAAAATGGCGACTTTGTCTGGAAGGCGAGCATATAGCCAGAAAGAGGTTACAGAGCGGCAGAATGTTTAGCTCTTTTCCTCCTCCCCGGCCAAACCTCAGCCGGCGGACCAAGAGAGATAGACAATGTTGCACACTGAGCCCTACATCTTGCCGGCAAACTTGCCGGAAGCCACGATAGAGGCTTTTCCGGAGTGAAGCAGCTCGACGAGGGGGTTCCCGGGTGGAAAAACGTGCATAACGAGGGGCGCTGACTTGAAGAGTCACACAAACTCACCCGAGATGTCAATTGGCATGCATTCTCCACGCGCCCCGGAAGAGTTCTTGGCCAACACTCCTCCTGCCCCCCACCTCTTGTGAGACTCAAACACCCGCCAAATACCCACGATTTCCGCGAAAAATAAGGCCCACCGCGAGGGCGAAGCGAGTCACTGTGAAAATTGGATCGATGGGAGTTTGAGGTTATTTGCCAGAGAGTTCGAGACTGACGCACCGAAAGCTTCCGGACACTTTGTTGTCACTTTTGCTCACCCATTTGGCGCGACTGGCAAGAAGGTGGATGTGATGGCCCCGCGAGAGCAAGAGATAGAGCGGCCTCTTGGGCCAGAAACAATACCAACTGAGCACACTTTATCCATTTTTCCTCCTCACACTCGCTTCTGCTGCTGCGACCCTTCCGGGACGAGAGGCGCACACGCACTCTCACGCACAGCTCGGGCCGTCCCGGAGCCATTCGGCCGGGCGCGGGTGGTCGTCACCTTGAAAGAGGGCGGAAGTCATGGGGCGCTGCCGGGCTCCGCAGAGCCTCATGCTCTCCCCCCATGGAAATGCGGACAAGCCACGAACACCACCACAGGCTGAAGCGCACACGGCCAAGCCACACGCACCGTTCGTCATGGCCGCGTCCGTCGCAGCGCCGCGTCAGTGCGTAGCAAATTCCGGAGAAGCCCTGCGCCGCCGTGGGCGGAGAAAAAAGCCCATCCCGAGGTGCTGGGAAAAACACTACTCACATGCAGGTGATCCTATCTGCGGCTCCTCATGTGGCTACCAGGCATTCCCACGACGCAGTGACACCGGGAGTCCGGGGCCGCCCGTGGAAGCTCGTTTAGCGCTGCGCCCCCTGTTGCACTCCAGCCACCACCATCGGCAGCACCGCAGCGCACTCCTGACCACGTTCACCGGCAAGACGCCACGGAAGATGCCCGGAAATGGGGCGATCGGGGACTGTGAAAAATTTTTCGCGGCGACTGAGAAAAATGTCTGCCGCTTCGGAAAGCGCCCTACTCCGACTTCTCTCTCGTTCTCTCGGACGCGACGATGTGTGTGTGTGTGTGTGACTGCGTAGAGAGAGGCCCAGCTATGGCCGCAATTTGATCGCGTCGCTTCGATTTTCAGCCCGATTTACGCGTGCAAATCCACCCCGAATTCACGATATAACAGCATCAATTAAAAATACGACTTCCGGCCAGTGAGGGGACACCACTTTCAGGGAGGATTTCGCCGGAGATGCTCACGTAATGTCACCTCGAATTTCACGCCCCAAAGTTAACTTGCACCCAGTTGCGCGCAAATGTACACCTCTCAAAATCGACGACACAATGGCAAATTCTCAAGCCGTGCGCGGTACTAGAGTGCCGAAAGAGGGCGGGACTAGATTTCGACGACACATTTTCGGAATTTGCCTGAATTTCCCAATATTTCACTCAGCCTCCGTGGCTCTTCTCCTCTATGTGGGGAGCTGTTGCTCCAATTATCGGTGCAATCAATCGCGAGAATGCAATAAAATAGCCATCAAATGAGCTTACCGACAATATTGATGTTGCACAATTTCGAAGAAACACTCAAAGTTTCGATAGTCGTTTTGGCGCCAAAATTCTTTTTTGTTCACTCAGCTCAAAACCGAAAAAAATGTTTTCTTTTCCAATTTTATTACTTCACCAAATACATGGAATTCAGTGTTGTCGAAGGAAAATTTGTTGAATAAATCTACACACCAGCGATATCCTTTGTAATGTGTAGTCCCAGATAGAAGACCCTCAGTGAATTCCTCAAAATCCACCCCTCGAAAATCAAAAAATCAGAAAGGAACTCAATGCATCGAAATTTATGAGACAAACGTGTCCCTTCACGAAGGGTAGATTAAAAGGGAGTTCACACAAAAAGTTGCCAGCTCGAGCATTTTCCTCTGCATCCCTCATTCGGGGTTTTTTGTGCAATATCGGGTCTTTTGAGTCCTGTTCAATGTATTGGTGCTTTCTTTTATTCCAGCCGAAATTTATAGGATGTGTGGCTGACCCAATTTGAATTCGTCACTCTGCTCTTTGAGATGCAGCATCAATGGGAGCAAATTCAATGGGTGACGCCCTGAGAGGCAATTTAACAGAACCCGTTTTAAAGTAGCACAATTGGAAAAATTAAAGGCACGGTAAAATGGTGACAAAACCACTCTAAATGTCGATAATTACAAAGACTTCGTAGAAATCTTTGGTGGGGTCTTGATTAATCTGCATGGCGGAGTAGGTTATTGCCTTCACTTCGGTGCCCTGAGGGTGACGCTGCAGATCGAATGGCTCTCCATAGCAGAGGCACTCGACGGAGAAGGTATCCAAGTCAAACTTGGTGAACTCCAACTTCCGGGCGATGAGAAAGGGCTCAGCGCAGAAGAGAAAGAGCAATTCGTCCAAGAAGCGAAAGAGCAACCCCTCAAGATCATCCGCCTGGGCCTCAATCTTGAAGCAATTCTCCACAGAGACCTTCTCCAGATCCGTCATGTATCCATTCATAGCAATGCCGCACTGCTCGAAAGCCTCTTTCAGCGAAGCGCCCCATGCGTGGAGTCTGCCAAAGAGAGATCAATTAATAAGGGAATTTTAATCTTCCCCATATTCTTCGACTCACTGTACATCAGCCGTGTGGTCAAGATCTGCAAATAAACAGAATTACAAGGATTTCTTAAAAAATTACTCATCGCCAAATGTGCATTCTAACCTAGGAAATTGTGAAATACTTACATTCATATTTCTTCTCAGCAAACTCAATGTCACTCTTATTGAAGTTCACCTCCATTCTATATGCAATACTGTTAATCAACAGAGAGTCAAAAATATCACAAAAAATGCACTAAAATAGAGTAAAACACCCTGAAATTATACGAAATGCCTTATTTCGCAATGTTTACACATGCTTTTGACACTTCAATGTGTTCGAAAATTCTCTCCGAATCCCAGTTGCCCGTAGCGCCTCTAGCAACAGGAACCAACACTTGCCCCATTTGAAGAATAACGATGCGACGATTCAGTTGAAAGGATGTTGAAATTTTGGTAAAAAATGTATAATCTCCTAGTTTATTCACAAAAACAATCACATCGCTGAGAAGATGGTTAATCTTTAATGAACCTGTCCAGTGGAAAATGTCTGAAAGACTCGTTGAAGATGTCAGTAAATGCAGTGCTGCAGAAAATATTCACGATAAGAAAAACACACGGATTATGAAAAATGCAAGAGTGAATAAATTGTGCATGATTTACCTAACCAAATCGTTTATGAGCGGCTTGATGAATGGAAATCCCGTTTGCCACATCGAGTTGATCACAACATCAGCGATATTTTCTAAGAAGAGACAATTTTTTCATAACTTAAATATGTAATTAGATCTGTAATCGTTATATCTGAGATTATACTTGACGATTTCCCAATTTCGACACGTGAAAATTTGTGAATTTACATAAAATTAATGTTTGAGAACGCAGACTGACACTCCATTGAAACTTGTATGATTAATAATTTTTGAAAGCAAGGTGATTTAACTGGTCAGCGTGTGGACTTGAGAAATCTCTCAAATTAAAATCATGTTAAGACTAATTGAATTCATTACCTAAAACCCTCCTTCCGCCGAAGAAGTTGGAGATGTGCATGGACATGTCGCCGATCTTATCAATTTCCACTCTGACTTTGAGGAGTCCTCCGGGACCGCCGATCCTCGTGACGCTGGTGGTTTGACTATAGTTGTACAGGGTTAGATTCCACACTCCCTTTGTATTGGCTGGATTCCCTAAAGCCTGAGCCTTAAACATATACTCGCCATCGAGGCTTTTCTCTGGGAAAAACTGTGAGTAGACGATCCTGTTGTTCTTCGCGTCAGTTCTGTATTTGGTCACTTCTGAGTTTGTCCAGCCGTGTTCCGAGACATTGGTCAGGATGAGACGGAAGCCACCAAGGCCTCTAGCGTCGCCTCTTCTCTGCTCAACGTACGGCGATCGGTGGGGATCAAAAGGCGCCACATTGTATTCAGGAATTCCAACACTAAACAGTGGCCGGAGATCATTGAAGGCTCGCTGAATGCATTCATCAAAGTCCGGAGAAGACTTCCGACAATCGCTGAATATGTCCATCACGGCGTCTGCCTGCCCGAAAACTGCTCCCAAGCACTGAATGGCCACTATTAACAGTCCAAAGATCACCTTCATGGTGTCTGAAAAAGTAATTATTGAAAGTGTCTCAATCACAGAGGCTATAAAGTAATTTGACTAAGAAATGCAATAAATATGAGACAGAATTGAGTCATATTGGAGCACCGAAGAGAGAAAATGTAGGTGATGGCGTGCATAAAGTTTGACCGATCTTTTTTTGGGCAATCATGGCTAAAGTATTAACACACTCAACATCCCACAATTCAGTGATAAACTGAATTTATGTCTTTTCACATTTCATATTTGAAGATGAATGTGAAGAGACAGTTTTCGATGAAAATCGATAAATGCGCGTGCCAGATAAAATGCATCTAAATGCAAATGAAATAATGCGAAATATATTCAAATTTATAAATGAGTCCAAAACATGTTGTACAGTCTCCACATAAATCACATCAGCTGATGAAATGCGTGAAGAATTTGGAAGAAATTTCTTCAATCCAATGATGCAACATCAATTCAATGTCACTCACTCGCAGACACACTTCTTTGGCTTTCCCATTGACAATCTTTTTGCACCATGTTTTCACGAGCGAATAAATTGTGATCCAAAACTGATAGTTGACGTTACGCAACATGTGTTTGTGTGTTAGATGTTTCATAGCCGGCCGCAAGAGATTCTGCGACCACCGCGAACGAGTTCCACAAGAAGCGGAAAGTGAAAATGGAACCAAATAACTCGGCGTTCGCCATAAACAAGATCGCAAGAAAAGTGTAAGTGCATATTCAGCTGATATTGCGCAATTTGTGTATCTAATATCTTAATTGGCAAGAGATGTTACGAGAGGGAAAGGTCAGAAATCGTAATTGAATTTCTTTCAAGATAAAGTTTCACAGCAGTGATCTTGAATATAAAAAAGAAAAAAAAGTTTTCCTCTCTTCAAGATCACAATTTTGAGAGTGTATCTTTGATTGGTGCCAATTTTACGCCATTGATTTCGACAAAACACACACACAATTGACCACAGAAAAAAACAACAAATTACAAAATTATTTTTGACTAAAGAAAAAACATAAAAAAAAATCCACTGATTTCATGACTTGTTTCATGATGAAAGTGAATGCAGAAGAGTCATTTACACAAGGTGATAAGTATAAACAGAAGAGGTTATTTAACTAAGCAAAAAACATCTTTAAATCGGAAAATCTGTGAGGAAAAATTGCAAAAGTGCATTAAATGAGTCTTCTTCTCTTGAATTTTCATTACATCAACTCTCGTAAGCCTGAACAGCAGCAGCATTAAACGATTGACGCAAGTTCTGGCGTTCCACTTAGGAAATAAGCATCCGAGTGAGAAACACCTTGAGTGGAAGTGGATTTATTTATTCAACTTCTTCCAATAGTAGCTTGACAATCTTTCAAATGCTATTCACTGATGAAAATACATAATTTTCTTTACCCAAATCACGCGAAAACAGTCAAAACACATTGTAAAAAATCATTTTAACATCATAGGTTCAATTTTATTGCAGTTGCTACACTGCGCTTGATGTCTCGGTCAAGATCTATTGATTACACAGAACTAGTATGTTGTTGAGTAATTGTTGTCATGTTAAATTAAATTATGTAAAACTATACCTAATTATGGTATTAACGTCCACACAAGAAAGTTAAACAGAAAACCACTAAAGCTCACAAGACAATTCACAATTATTTGCAGCACTTTTACAGTCTCGTGTTCCCGACTATTATTTACAAATTGCCCACCACTTTTGTAGACTTTTCACTCTGACAAAAAAATATGCACAGAATCGTTACCGTCACCGATCGCATATCTCTCTCGACTAAAGACTCTGGGTAAAAGAGGTGAGTTCGAGGCTTTAAAAAATACGATCGCTCGTGGGGCCGTCGAAACACCTTCAAGATTGCGGTGATCATGCTTCGGCGGCGGGCTCTCGAGGGGGAGATATTCAAAAGCTCCGTACAGTAAAAAAGCTCAACAATAGCGCAGCAACACTTTCTGACATTTTTCTCTACATTTGATGGCCGAAAATACAGTTGAAAAGTGAATGTGCCAAGAATTTCTTGCGCCTCATGAGGTAATGTCGTGTACATTGTACCGAAAAAAAACTCAATGAATTTCTGTGGACAATTTCAATAAGCGGTCACGAATGAAAACAAAGATGATATAAGGCACTTTCACTTTATCTGAGCATCTGTACAATTTTTCACACCCACCTTTTATTACATCCTTATCAGTTTTCATGAAATTTCGCCGAAGAAAAGCGCGTTGCAACAAATTCATCGGGGGGGTTCATTAGATAAAAATATATGAACTCGTGTTGGGGGTTTTGAAGTGCATTTCCCATTAATTATGTCACCCATCCATCATATTTTCTGGCGCTTCGGAATGAAAGTCATGTGCATTTTTAACGCTTCAGAAAATGCACATTTATACTTTATCACTCCATCAGCAACACGGCATAGAAATTTGTTATAACACATGCTATTGCATGAGTATTTTGCAACTTAATTGAATGATTCTTTGCGAAAAAAATTCGCCTAAATGTGGGCAGAATGGAGAACCATAACCACAGATGGAAGTACTTGATCGCGAAGAGTAAATTCAAGCAATTCAACGATTGAATGGCGATAATTGTGGGAAGAAAATAATTTTTTTATATAAAAGTATTTCACAGAAATCACATTCCCACACGGAAGGTATCAATTTACAGCCATAAAGTGTTTGAAATTTCTCAAATGCGACACAGCAGTGAATGCTGAAGTGGCGTTTAAAACGAAAGACTTGAACAAGATTAAGCGACGAACCCGCACTGCGAGATAAGGAAATCAGGGCACACTTGCAAGATTGGTGCATTAAAATTGAAAGCAATAGCATTATACCTCAATCAAGTGAAATCAGGCTGTCTTACCTTGAGATGTTGGTCTCTGTGCAGTTTATTTGAGTTCCACATATACAAAATGTTCACAGATTGCAAAATATTTGTCTCATCTCGTTTTCTCAAGTACTCCACACGCCACTATACCATTGACGATTGGACATGATGTGATCTCTTTTCGTCTCGGCGGTCCGCATGCATATGACGGCAAACTTGTAGGTCGCTTGCAATTGAGCAAATGTTACATAAAAAAGAGAAGCAACAGAAGAAGTGGCAGACTTGAACTTATAGAGGTGCATATTGAGATTGTTACAATGATACCTTTTAACACGTTATAGCTGTGTAGAAACATATCCTTGATTGATTAACACTTGAGCAATTTAATTTCTCAAGTCACTTACTGTCGAGGCTTGAGTGGCAATACAGAAGACACTCCAGTCGCGCTCGCCAGGAAAGTGTTTTTTGCACATTTTCTATTTTTCCTGGCCATTGTTTGAATTATTTTTCACCGCCAATTTTAATATCCAGAATTCCCCCGGAGTGTGAAATTGGCGCCAAAGTACACAATATGGCCCTGAACTCGGTAAGAATTTTAATTGGACTTTTGAACAAAAGAAGCTCGAATATGCCGCCAATTTTTCCTCAACCGGTGGCATCTTTTCCTTTTATACAATCACTGGGAGAGGAGAAAAAAAACAGATTTTTGCTCCATTGTTTAACTAATTGTGCGAAGCGATAGAGAAAGTGAAGATTGTACTCCAAGGCGTCAGTATTTATCTTTTTCGTTATTCTCTGACCATCTCCGTCTCCTCAAGTGCGATATACCGGTAACAAGTGACACGATCATTGCACTCTTCGCGCGGAGATTGCCATTTGAAAGTAAAAGTCTCCAATGCGGATGGTGGGCAATTTTTGCCTTACATGCGCCTAGAAGGAAACGCGATAAAATGCCATCAATGTGGGCTGGCACTTCCGCCCTCGAGGATCACCGCGAGACGGAGGACCAAAAAAACCACTGTCCATGCGCGCCAATTAAAAGCAATGTGGAGTTTATTTAGTTGAAAGTCGTATGCATTAGAATTAGATGGATTGCAATGAAACTATTGAGCAAAAATTACTAGTTTTTTCTGCAACCAGTTATGCAAAAGGAATCACAGATTTAGTCTCTGAGTGAAAAGTGGAACTGAGTTTCTCGGTTGAAGTAACTCAAGTTAGATGATCAAGAAAGATTTCTTGGCGGAAACGTTTCGAATTACCTCCTCGGTTTTCTAGTTACCAATCCTAGTTTAAGGATTCCAGAGAAAACAAAAAACTCCAAAGCTTTCCAAGCAAATATTCACAATTAACCCAATTCCACTTGAAAAACTCGATGAATGTCGAATTTATCTTGCCTCACCCGGCTTCCGCTTGAATCACGTTGCTCAGAAACCCAAATAGCTCATATTCCTTGTTTGCTGATTTGTGAACTCTATGTTGGCGAATGCGGTGACCATTGCAAGTCAATGGGTAGCATTCGACAGTCAAGTTTACAGAAATTTTACTGGTTTTTTGCTGCCGCAGGGAAGCGCGGAGTGTGGAGGCTCAAGTGCTGGTGGAGTCCAGGTGGGGGCTGCCCTGGCGGCTCTAGACTTACAATTGCTCCACCGAGTCTCATCAGAGCTAGGCACGATTCCAAGCAGAGAACACCGACAGCGCCCCGCTCGCGAAATCAAGTGCATTCAGCGACACTTTGTGTGAAAATTTCGGTGCTGTTGTATAAAGAAGGCGTCCTTCGACCAAGGAAAATAGTTCTTCACGGTTGTTTTAATATTAACCTGAAGAGCACTTTGTGAGAGAAAAAAAATCGTCAATAAGTGCGTCACAGTGAATAATAGTACTTCATTATACTGTGATAATATTGTCTCTTCAAATTCACATCAACTAAAGTACAAAGCAATCAGAATGAGTTTAAACATGTGGAGGTTCATCTATGTGACGATCTTCATCTTGGCAGCATTTGCTCAGACAGCGGAGAATCGTAAGGAAAAAAAAGTTTTATAAAGCTGAAAAACTTTCCAGAAATCGCACAAATATTGGTGTAAACATCATCTAACCAAGTCATTGTTTGTCCAAAATGAGGGAATTTTTGCCCAGACGATGGCAAGTCCAAATCCCATTGCGCATCCAATTAATTCTTATTCAAGAGTCCATAGAGCACTGTCCGTCAAGTGTCCAATTGACACAATTATTATGCAATCAGCATCATCAATTTAATCATTCATACACTCACCCGTAATTCAGCTGCAATTATGGCTTTTTCTCTCACCTTTCCTCATACCAATCGATGAAATACTGAGTGAGTCGAAAAGGGTCGTTGATCCTCGAGTCATACACTATTTCATCTCCATCGCCACTTTCCATGTCACTTCACCCACTTTTGACCCACTATTCGACCATGTTTTTCAGCGCCTTACATCAAACAGTGTAGCCGCTCTGATCCTCAATTGTTGGACTGCCTGCGAGATGCACTTCACCATTTGCGGCCCTATTTGGCAACCGGCATACCAGAAATTGAGGTAATTTTGAGGAGTTGTGCAAAGATTTCAGTCGCGGCTCTTTTCTCTTCCATTGGGTGGGACACAGTGACAAACTGAAGACACATTCATTATTGACAAAATAGGCACGAAAAAATTAAGTAATTTCCAATTCACTGGGTGGTATTTGATGGCATTATGTTCATTTCATATATGGCTTAGAGGGGAAAAACAGAGACGCGGATGAGGAGTGAAAAGACTGAGTGACTCTATTGACTCTCCAGCAATGCATAACGGCGTGTAATTACACTTTTAGAGAGCCATTGAGCAATTTTTTTCAATTGTTCTTGATCTGAGATACTTTTGCACCTTGCCCACATGCAATCATGTCCAATTACTGTGATTGAAAGAGACAAAAGTGCAGAGGGAGAGAGTGAACAAAAAGCGGGTTTCTTAAAGACGGTCAGGTCACAGTTGGAGAAAAAGCGAAGAAAAAAATGTAAATTTCGTTAATCTCGTCGTGACCATGGTTCGGATGAATCATACCAGAGTATGCAACGATTACGTAAGGATGATTTCGTGCAAGAAAGCATCCAGTTGAACCCAATATGCATTATTACATCAAAATAGTCTTGGGCTCTCGCGCCATATATCATAACACAAAAGTCAATGTCACACTCACACGTTCAAGGTGAGTGGGTGAGGAGCGTGAGGAGCATTTTCACTTGCGAAATCCGCCACGAGATTCATCATCATGGAAAAGCACGGATAGGTTCCTTATGTCGAAGCCTATTAAAAACTGGAAAACATTTCAGAGAAAAAGCTCTAAAATTTTTGTGTCAATGCTAAACTCATCTATTTTACACATGAATCGTCATAATTTCATCTTTAGCATTCAGTTCGCACAACAGCCAAAAAGTGATCTGCTTCTTTTATCACTGCACCTTCGGCCAAACCTCCAAATTCGTCATAAGAATTGTCAAACAATGCAAAAGAGGAATTTTTTTACAAGCAAAACTTATTGTTTTTCTCTCATACCATCATTTGCACTTTTATGCAATAACGAAGCCATCGTTTGTGCCTTGCTGAAGAAATGATTATTGAATATTAAAGACGCCAAGATTTGCTAAGAATTGCATTGTGATCTTGTGCAAAAAAACGACTCTTATTCAATTGGGTATTTGCCTTCTTTATAAATGAACACAAAGAATTGAAAATGAAATTCTTTTGTGAAGATTACTCATTTCTACTTAAGAACATTATACAGCAACCATGATGAAAACGAAATTAACATCACACATAAACTCTCTTTACAGCAAGAAAACAATTGGAAGTTATTAATACATAAAAGAGCAGCAATAACAAGCAAATAAAAAAGTCTTGAAAAAAGATGACTTTCGTCTTTATAGTTGCCAAAATGGCTCAGGGATAATATTCTTTTTAATGTCATTTTTTTACGAACACAATATTTGAGTGGAAAGCAGAAAGATATACTTATCAATGTTCATATTTGTGCAACATCAATTACACATTTGAAAAGAATATTACATTTCCCAGGAAATGCATTAACAATTTTATGAGACAATCTTAATGCCTGCTACAAAATTAAAAGAATTTATCTCTTTTGTACCTAGGAAAATTCTATTTCGAAAGCATTCCCACGTGTATTACGTAAAGCTTTTTATTCCATGTATCATTTCCACTCTGCAACACCAGAAAACCATCAAAGAAGTACATACAAAGTAAAACTTGCTACACCGTGATGAAAAGCCTCTAATCAATTTATATCTTATAAAATATCACTAAATAAGTGTTGTCAAAAGGTCACAGCAAGAAAGGAAAACAGCAATTATCAATAACAAGTCTCTTTATCCAAAAATAAGTACAAGAATTATGAGTAGAAGAATATTAAGTCTAATTGACGATAATGTTTTCACTCGAGGTCGCACAATTAATCTTTGCCAAGACCGTGGCATTGAATGTGATCTCTAAACCCGAAACGGCGTGATTAGATAATAAAAGTTCTGATGATAGTTATGCAATATTATCGAGTTCCGCGAATGGATCATTTCTTGCAAAGCAATGTGATTCAGAGAGCTATTAATTAGTCTTTGAGATTTCCACGTGAATTGAGTATCCAGCTTCAAATATAATGTATGCATATGAGGGAAAAGCACGTTCCCATCACTATTGTTGCTTGACTGGTAAACACTATAACACTGCAATATACAGATCGTTATTAATATGACGTGATGCGCAAAAACGCACCGGTGAAATCTTCAACACTCAATTAATTGTGATAATTCCGGAATGAGCATTTCCTTACAATTCATTTTTACACCGCAGATGCCCTCTGTCGAGCCCTTCGTCATGGACAACCTGGCCCTCCAGCTCACCGGCGGACCCCAGGGTTACCGAGTGAACCTCAAGAACATGGAGGTCTACGGAGCCAGCAACTTCACCGTTAAGTCTATCAAGTAAATTTGCAATTGTGTCACCGAAAAAATGAAGCCCACTGACAAATTGGCAATTCTTCGCAGGTTGAGCGAGAACAATAAACCGTTCGAGGCGAGAATTGCGCTGCCCAAGTTAGTCATCAAGGCGAAATACTTCAGTTCCGGGGTGCTCATCATTATTCCCGCCAGTGGGAGTGGAGACTTTGCCGGTGCTTTCGGTGAGTGTCTTTCTAGAGAAGAAAGCTCCCCATTCTTGGCCTGGCACATGCTTTCTCACACTTGTGAAGATCAAAGCCATAGAATTTTAATTTGACAACATTTTTTATTCACACCATAAATCTATCTAAGGCCACCACGTAAACTTGGAATCGTACAATTGATTAATAATTCACACATTGGCTGTTGAGATAATAAAACCGTTTGAAAATGCCACCAAAATTGTATAGGAGTTGAGAAGATTATATCGGTTAGCAATGTAATTACGTGAATGGTTTATGTACGTGCCACTGAATATGGCATAATTGAGTAAATATTACAATTGGTTTATCAACCTATTTATTAACCACTTAATCAACAACTTTGTAACAATCTCATGCTCGTGAGGCTACGCATTGTAATCTCCTACTTATATCTAATTTCATTTTCTCTAATTGTTTACTTTGCATTTTTTTACTTTCTCAGATGGCGTTGTGGCCGATATCCGCGGAACAGTTTCAACTGAACCACGTCCGGAGGGTACTTTTATGCGCGTTGAGACACTTGGCTTAGAACTGACCATCAAGAAGGTGCGACTGAGCGTGTCCAAAGTCTTCAACAACAACAGAATATTGAGTAAGTGGGCCGAAAGTGAATATATCCCCTCTAAAGTGTTCATCCTAACCCTTGTTCATCTTTCCAGCTGAGGCCACAAACCTGTTCCTCCGTGAGAATGGTCACGAGGTGGTGAAGGCAATGCAGCCGCAACTGCAGAAGAAGCTCTCGATCGAGTTTATGCGCATTGCCAACCAACTGGTTAAGCATGTGCCCATAGAACAGTTCCTTCGTGATTGAAAGTGAGATGTGCCTCCATGCCACCATGGGTGCGACAGTCTGAAGAATGTCTCTCGTAATAAGCGCAATTTCCATTTCAATGCGAATCTTGAATACTTCTCAAAACAACGTAATTTTCAACAATTTGTTTTTACATATGTATGTTTTAAGTAGTTTCCTATAATGTACCATTTCCACCAGTAGGCACAAATCTGTCTTAGGCTTAATTGAGCGAATTGAACAATACATTTTTTTTATGAATATATGGTTGATAAACTATAAATAGTGTGTTTCACTGCTCACATCACTGGTAATTTATGCATCTCCCAGTGTAACTTTGTGCAGTCGTGGCGGCAATGGATTTTCCACCTGTCGAGTATCTCAAGTTTATGTATGGCTGCAAGAGAATTTCCTATCCTCGTCTATTATGCAATACCCCACGCAACGATCAATAACCTATGTTCTCGTATGCATAAGATCTAAGTGGAAATGCCATCGATTGAGTTCAAGGTGTTTTTTGACTCATATGATTCCATTTGGAAAGTGCGTCGACGCTAGGATCAAAATGCACGCAATTAACTCGATTAATTCTATACATTTTCGATCATTGTCTTACCGGTGCCCTTGCACAATCTCCGGTAGACACTAGCCGAGAAGTTTTCTAATGCAATTCATGAATGGAGAAACACACTTCCCTTCGCTAATGTATTTATGGACTTTTAGTGCACTGCTAGCGGCTATAAATACATCATTGCACCATTGGAATGATTCATTAATTTGGAATAATTGGGCAAAAAGTGGAATTCACACTTCATCGTGTGAAAACCATTGCGAAATCGGAAATGATAGAGACGTTCTAGCTAAATTTCACTGGAAGAACTCAAACTCCATCGCCCAATTCCATTGAACGCTAATTGCGCCCTTCCTTCCTCGATCGATACGATCAGTGACGCTTCGCGATCCATTTGGAAAGTATAAAAATCATGCTTGCAGAAAATCGTTACATTTTCATAATATAACTACATAAATTTGAAGTTACAAATTCTCATCACGTGTGGAACTCATCGATCGCAATCATTTGTGGAAGGTGTGTGTGTCTTCGCTAAATCCACTGATTTGGCGCCAATTATATATCTTACTACTCCGCGCTTGAATAAATGAGTTTTCTTGCGAAGGTATGTCCAGATGATTGTCATCTTCCATATGTGACATTGAAAAGTAAATCAAATTCTTTCAGATGCTGCTGTGGACATACTTTCTCGTATCTCAAAAAGCCTGAGTCACAAACTCTTCTCGTCAATTAATTGAAAATTGAGGTAATTAAGTAGCACTGAGTGCATGGGTAAATAATGTCATTATCTGCTCGATGCACCGTGAACGAGTGTCATGGTCAAATGGTATAAACAAAACCCTTTTCGCTGGGTAATTCTACCGAAAGATCTCGAGGAATCGTTGAACTCCTGCCCAGAGACATGGTGAAGATCACACAAAGACACATCGTTTTCCGATCTTCTGGCGAATGACATCTCTTCATCGGCCACTGAGCGCTTTGTATAAAATCCAAGGTGAAAAAGCCGCGAAGGTTCATTCATAACGACGCATCGCCAAGAAGAAAGTGCCTCACGGAGTGCAAAGTGAGTGGTAAAGAGTTTATTTGTGTTTGGGGAAATTTCTGTATTGAGTGCTCTTTTGTGAATTTTGAGAGAATTTACGCTAATCACTATGAAATACTCCATATCAGCTGCAATTCTACTTGCCCAGTGCATTCTCTGTCTCTCAGAGCAGCGTAAGAGATTCCTCAGGAATACCTTGATCCTAATCAGATAATTGTGAGATGTTAAAATTGCAGCTTACTACCTGCAGCAGTGCACTAGAGATGATCCGGATGTAAACTCCTGCCTGAGAGAATCGGCGAATAAATTCGCTAGACACTTGAGAGATGGAGTTCCCGAGCTAGAACTGGAAGAGGTCAGTGCCTAATGCATTTTACATCAATTCTTATTGTTTCAATTCAATCACACATTTGCATTGCGACCGTCAAGAGAGCGAGCGAGCGAAAAGTGGCGAGAACGCAAAAACCAAACACTTTGTTTCACATTGGAGTTGTGCTACATCTCTCGTTATTTGAATATATATAAAAATTAACTGTAAAGGCAACATGAAAAAATTCCCATTCAAGCGACGCGTCAGCTGTTACATCGCGACAGCCACGCGTAGTTATCGCTTGTTGTCTTGGCATGATGATAAGGTCAAGAGTTTTCCTATAGCTGGAATAATTAACATGATCTGCAGAGAGTCTCTTCAATTGTCAGGTGGAGCCAGTTATCGTGGATGAGATCAGTATTGTTCTCGGCAATGGACCAGAGGTATGCCCAGCACTTGCACTCATTTGCATAAGCTAACAATGTTTCTCTTAAATCACTCTGACTCAAGGGCTATCGTGCCATTTTCCGAGACATCGAAGCCTTCGGCGTGAGCAACTTAACAGTGACCAATATTCGGTGAGTGTGCCACATTCTGAGCCGCCCAAATGACTTTTCCGAGCCTTCGTTGGCTTCATTGTCATGTATTCGATGTGTTTTCACTCCACAATGTTACATATTATTAAGTCATCAACCAGTTATGGAAATCAGAGGGATAATCACGTTTGCAGCGGTCAATGATCGAGATTGAAGATGAAAGAAGTAGAAAAGAATATCAATGAATTTCTCTCTCCTCGCCAGATCCGACGTCGACACCTTGCAATTTCAGCTCACACTGGAGATACCCAAGATCAAAGTTCGGGCTCAGTACAGATCGTCCGGAGTGCTGATCTTGGTACAGGCCTCAGGAGCTGGTGACTATTGGGGTCAATATGGTGAGCAAGTTTTACCATCTCTATTGTTTTTGGCTCGCTTCCTCTAAACCGTTTACTTTCATTTGCACAGAGGGTGTCAAAGCGAAAGTGTATTTCAAAGCTGTACCTCAAGAGACTATTGATGACCTGACTTATCTGGCGGTGGAGCAGGTGAAAATGGACTTCAGCGTGAAGGAAATCAATATGGGCGTCGAAAATATCGCCAATGGAAATAGCATTATACGTGAGTTGAATATAACTTTTTAATTACGCCAGACGTATTTTCTGATAACAATTTCAAAAAATGCAGGAAAAGCTCAAAACAGACACTTTATTCAATTGTTCACGAGAATTTTGATTCGGATACTCCCGAAACCCGTTTCAAAGATCTTCCAGAGGTCAAATTGTTGAAAATATTTTCACAAATGAAGATTATATCGTGTAACACGTTTCCCTCTATTCATGTAATCTTTTTACATACTTTGTAGTGGAATATTTTAAATGAATAACTCAGTTTAACAGTTAAGGTCAGCGAAATAGATACAACTATATAAGCCTTCCTAGTCATGGAGTAAAAAGTTTTACTTTTTTCGGCTTTTTAAGTTCAATTGCACATATGTCAGTTTTTTTTTATCAATTCCTGTTTTACTAAAATAGATCAATAAAATATACACGCGAGCTTTTTACGGATTGAAATATTTTTGTTTGTCCATGTGACCTCAATCCAATTGCATTTTTTGCCAAATTCTCCTGTTATGTGTACCAAACGGGTCCACAGCAGCGAACAATTAAATTCTTCCACTTTTATCCATCGAATGATAAACCTTTTGAAATTCTTTCATTGTCTTTGGCGCTTTTTGTCACATTGAATTCATTTGTGAGGTTCTTCTAAGAAAAAAACATCACATTTCTCTGACATCATGGCATGCAAATACACTTTTCTAATCATCAAATATTGTTATCGCATTCATTCACAGAGGCGGCTCTCAATCTCTTCATCAACTCAAATAGTCAGGAGCTTCTGAAGGAGATGAAACCTGCCCTGAGGGCCAAACTCACTACAGTTCTGCACAATTTCATGGATAAACTATTCGAGAGAGTTCCACTAGAGTACTGGATTGTGTGAAATCGAGACAGTCCTAATCGCATTTCATTCCATTTTATTATTTTTCATTAGTAATTACTTTAAATTATTGTATGAAATCTTTTCTCTTCACTCGTGTTTTCCATTTACGTTTCCACAATCACATCTTCTGAATAAGCAATTCCCCACACATTGCAATTTTATATCCATTACAATCAATTGTTGATTAAAATCTCTCGATGAAATAATACAAAATTATGAGAAGTGCAGTAGAGTTAGGAGAATAAAGCATGATCAAAATTTTCACTCAATCTCTGTCAGTTTAAGGAAAAATATAAGAGTGCATCTCACAAAATTGCTCAACAACAATGTAATTGAGCATATAATTATTTCTACTCCGAAAGTATCACTTTATAATTAGACTTTAAATTGCTGCTTACGCGAGAAATTATTAGATGATTGAAGCGAGCAAAATCAGTCAAAGAAACTGCAAGTCCGGAGGCAAAAGTATTAGGCGTAAAGTAAATGACAAAAATGTGAAAACACACATCCAGTAAATGGTTCGTCGAAACCTGTTAACACCTCTGAATTCGCGACTTTGCCAATTTCGCCTGAATTGTGCCAAAATCCGGATGTTCTTGTGTCCAATGTAAATGTTTTCTGATTGATATTGAGAGAATTTGTCGCCTTCGCCAACATCAAATTGTGATTACGTTGAAACTATCTGAATGAGAAGCAACGACAGTAAATGCAGAGTACCTTCGAGATGGAAATTGAGTTTTCTTGCTCGCACTTCCTTTTCAACCTTCCCCTTTTCCATTTTTTTCTGTACTCAAGAGAGCGAGAGAGAGAAAAAAAGCAGGGAATTGTAAATACACAGACGTGTTGTATGAAAGGCAGGTTTGTGTGATTAACCACTTAAGTTTTCCATCACAACCTACCTGCCGGTATAAAAGAACAGTTCCGAGATTCTAGCCGCTCAGTCATCGTCGATAGGTACTGCGAGAAAAATCATTAGGAGTATTTTCGGTGGAAGAGTCTTGTGATAGTGCCAGAGTGATTGAAAAGCAAATACACATTTTACTATACTTTGTCGCGCAGATATTTTGTGTTGTTTCACCCATTAATTATAAAAAGTGTAAGTTACAAATTTAATTAGTATCTGCCAAGATCGTCAAAACAATTCATTTTTCTTGCATGAATGGTGCTGCTAAAAAATCTTCGGTCATCTCTATATTTAATCGTGTGACTTTGGTCTGATTAGCCATTTGATTAATATTATGACTTTTCAGTGGAAAATTCCCCTTCTAATCACGAAATCTCCCCAAATTATACATACACAAACGTCTTTCGTTGACTGTGAGTCAGCAAAGCAAGTGAAAAAAAAATTACGATATGCGAAGCTAATTATGCTGGAAAATCTATAAATTGGAAGTTTGTTGCATAGGATGCATTCTGGCTATTAGAAGTGAGAATGCTCATAATTATAAATAGTATCTAGGTCTAGTTAATAAGATGAAAAAAACGTGGCTGGAAAATGCACTTAAGTTCATATCATTTCGTGTTTTCTTGCTCTCTTGCGACATTTTCCGGTTTGCCACTGGCTCAAAATTTACCATACCAGAGCCACAATCTCGCATAACTTGATGTGACCATGATCTGTTCTATTTTTTTCTGCACACTCAATTAAGGGTAGAACCAGAAAATCCACACATGACCACAGCAATATTCCCACCAAGTTCATTACACATTTTCTGAACGCATTCACTAAACCTATATAACTGGACGCTCAAACCATAATCATGAACGTATACACAATTAGACTTAAATGCAAATGTTGGGCATCATCAATCTCGTTTTGTAAAAATCTCAACACTAACAGGGACAGAAAAAATCAAAAAATGTCACCCTAATAATGCATTATTGCTATTGCAATAATAGTGCAAACACTCAAGCAACATCCTATCAAAAAGTATGTTTGTATTCGCTGGTTTCACATTTTTTCCTCCGCACGGAAAACAATAGCAGGAAAAACTGACAATCAAGCACTTTTTCTTAGCTTATCAAATGACCGTCTTCCGAGATTTAACAGGTATACTTTTGATACACTTCCTCGTGTTTACAACTCTTGATCATACAGTATAAAAAAAATGCCATTGAGAGTTTTAGTGGAATTTTTTAATCATTTAATGATCTTTTTCCCCAAAAATTCCAGAGAAAATCATGTTGCGGGCATTCAGCCTCGGGCTTTTCATGTGTCTGTACGCTTCAGTAGCAGCAGAGGATGTTCGTAAGTAAAGAAATATTCGACACTCTTTGACACTCATTTTCACAATCAGGAGAATAATGAGTATGTGAACACTTTTCCAGCTGAATACCTTCACATTTGCCAGCAGACTGACCCAGAGCTCGAGCAGTGCATGATCAGGAGCATAGAGCAGCTGCGTGCGAAGTTGGCTGTGGGTATCCCGGAACTGGATATTCCACGCCTCGAGCCCATTGATCTGGGCGATCTCCTTGTTGCCGGAAGCAACACACCGAATGGCTTAACGATCACTGCCAAAGACATTCAATCTTACGGAGCATCCGATTACCACATAAAGAAGATTGAGTGCGTTGGAAATATCTAATTGCCGTTCACACGGGAAATTTATTCAATCACTTTCATAACAATTTCCAGAGTGGTTGAATATGGTCAGCACTACAAGCTGCAACTTCAACTTCCACATCTTTACACAAAGGGAAGGTATGCTATCGACGGACGCGTTCTGCTGTTGCCCATCAAGGGTGCTGGAAAGTTCACAGGGAATTTCAGTGAGTTTGCAATTAGCGACATCTCCTCCATTGTCCTGATAATCACTTCCTGAGGTGAATTTCAGCGCGATGCACAGCAGATGTGACGATGGTTCTGGAGCCCAGAGAGATCCTCGGAAGTGACCACATCATCCTGAAGCGACTTCAAATCAAAGTGAAGGTGGGCAAAGGCTCGATGTATTTGGAGAACCTCTTCGGTGGTGACAAGACTCTGGGAGACATTGTTAATGACACTATTAATCAGAACTTCGAAGTTGTGAGCAGAGACATCATTCCGCTGATTGAGAAGGCGCTCGAGCGACACTTCAAGAAGACGTCCAACAAAATTCTCAGCAGATACACGAGGGATCAGTTGTTCCCATAGCAATTGGGTTAGGGTGATTTTTTGTATATGAGAAAAATATTGTAAATACAGCTTATGAAGTAAGAGTGGATATTATTTTACATAAAAATAATTGATTGTAATTATTTGGTTCAATTCCTCTGAGGCGTAACTTTAGTCCTTCGTCTCTTCCAGCACTCAGAAATTGCAATTTTGTACAAAATGATCATTGCAAGCAGAAAAGTCAAAAGACACAGCAAAGTAATCTTTGCCGTTTCACGAGAAATTGATGCTGTTTCGATCTCCTGTTTTTTATCCTCAGAAATTTTTACATCATAGTATTTCTCTGAGGTGAAATATTGATTGCATTCTAAATCGTTTGAATCTTTGCATGTGACAACATCCGAGCAGTCGCTCTTCGTATTGTGACGGTAATCTCTCACCAAATCTGTCACCACCATATCAGATAGAGTAATTGCTGTGAAATTAAGATGCTTCTGTACAATGAAGTCCACTACTTCGAGACTGGGATCACTCACGGTATCAAGAGTTAATATCAAAGCACCTTCATTGTGAGTCAGTTCATTGATATCCTTGCAGCCCCAGAAGATGATGTGTCCCAATTCGGAAGTGTTCAACACGTTGGTTAACTCATATTTTGACTGCATATCAAGAAATATAAACCATTTTGTCCACATCAGCTCATAATGACAATTATAATACGTATTCTGTGCGCCAGTTGAAAGATTTCTGTCCAAAATGTACGAAATATTTGCGACGGAAATTGGATCTCTCGAATTGAGGCAAAATTTGAACAGAAATTTGGCGCAAAGACTCTTCTTGTACACCATCGATAGGTATTTGCATCCTGGAACGAAGTCATTTTCTGGGTTTATGAACCAACAGTTGGGTTCTCTGAAGAACGTCTCACCAGATTCCAATTCTGGCAGCAGAGAAAGAATATACCACTGACGATAGAATACATGAGAATCCATATAAAAAGTATTTGCATATGGTTCAGGACACTTTCCAGGAAACACTTTGAAAAGACTCTCATCAAAGCATGAGAGAATCAGGAGCAATTGAATAAAACTATTACTTCCGAGAGTCATCTTGAACTGCTGCCAAATCATATTCCACTCAAATTAATATATTACGTACAGATTAAATCGTGATAATTAATATCAATACATTGCAAGGAACGAAGATATTGACATTCATAATTATTTTGCAATCAAACAAAACATTCTATGAAAATAAAAACACCCATAATATGGGTTAATCGAACGCGGGCGCAAATGGGGAAAAAACTACTCAGCATAATTACTTTAAAAGCGCATCAAACAAGAGTGTCTCAAATTGACATCGCTCGTCAGTTTAATTTGTGAATCGATACTTATCGCACCGACTAATTGTTCACCATGAAGTGCTCATTTTTCATAATGCTGGCCGTTCAGCAGACATTAAGCCTAGCTGCGCATAAAAATGAGATACGTGAGTGAGAATTTTCAAAGTGCAATAAATCATGTTACTAATTGGATTCGTCTTTCCCAGCAAAATACATTCACGTATGCAATAGAAATCTCGATCCTGACCATTTGAATGAGTGTGTTCGACGATCAATTCTCATGCTAAAGCCCAGACTCAATCGGGGCATTCCTCAGCTCTCTCTGCCGTCCTTCAATCCACTGCGTCTGCCCAAAGTATCCTTCTCCCAGGAACAAGGCCCGATCAATCTCAATTCCACGTACACAAATGTCAAAATCCATGGTCTGTCTGACTTTGACTTGCAGAGCGTGAAAATCGACTTGAAGAAGAACTTCTTTCAATTGAAAATTGTGTTCCCGGAGCTCTACATGACTGGCGATTACAACATCAATGGACATATGCTCATGCTTCCACTCCAAGGCAAAGGAGTCAGCTATGGGAATTACAGTGAGTAGTAGAAGAAAACTTTAGTGTCAAATTTGTCATAGTTTAAATTGGTGGAAAAAGTGTAGTAATTTTTGCAACTTTTATTGTTCATAAACGATTCTAGAATGTCCGAAAAACTGATTAATGTATCACCATGCGAGAGAACGTACGATTTATTGTGGAAATCTAACAAAATGTGCAATTGGATAAGCAAAACAATGATCAAAAGTGTTTTACAACAGTTTATTGAATTAATGGCAATTGTTATTGCGGTAATTTAAGTCATTTCCGTAACTGATGAGTGTTTATCATCTTTCCAGCTGATGTTGAAGCGACTGCATCACTGTTTTGCGAGAGAGTCGCTGGGAAAGGCATGAAGGAGCATTTCGTTGTGGAGGATCTCTCTGTGGAATTTACAATCGGCGATGCAACTTGGACATTTGACGGAGATAATGACCTGTGCGCAGTGATGAATAAGTTCATGAACGACAACTGGAGGATTGTTATCGGCGAAATGCGTCCGGCCATCCAGATGGCCATGGCGAAGATCATTAAAAAGATCACAGGGAAGATCTTCCAATTGTACAGCATCGATAAACTCTTGCCGCAGTAATCAACGCTCTAAAAAGCCACTTTTTTATGCTGAGCCACGAAGCGCGTACGAATTATGATTTCTCAATTGCGACTTTCAATAAAGCCATTACTTATATGTGTTGCATTTGAAGCGGTGAGAGGGTTTTTTTTACCCAAGCACTAATATTGCTCTGATTTGTAGACATAAAACATTTTAGGAAATTAGCATGATTTTTTTTTCATTCATCAGCGCAAAAAGACACGCCTCTGAGGTATTGCCACTTTCACTACGGACTAGTTCCCCGGCTTCCGGTCGATTTTACTGTATAAGCCGTGCACATGCTGCGGCGTATGTGGATGAAAGGTCTTTAAAATAAAACGGCACCGACATTGAACGCCTAGCCCACTCTCTTGTTTGTTCATTCAGTAAAATCCATTTCCACCAAATCGCGCGACAGCACGCTCCGGTGGCTCGACTGTCTGATCATGGGATGCGAGACTGCAGTCGGTTGAGGTGTAAAATTACGTATATATCGCGCTGTAACGAATTAAGGCACCTCATGTGATAGACTGGCGGGAATTGCAGAAGCCGATGACCAGCTTTTTGAGTAACCACCAGCAAACCTCACGAGGCATTCGCAGCTCAGCCGTGCAGCGAGTTAGACGATCTTCTGCACCTCCGCAGCTCCAGTCCAAATGCACTGCTGAGCCCCTCAAAGGCATTGCATTCTCGCCATTACTCAACCACAGTGTGACTTTCTTGTGCAAAAGTGAAACGGGATAATTAGCGTGCAGCTCAGCGAGGACATTTCGATCAACATGCAAAATTGCATAAAGAAGATCTTCGCATCTCTTGTCATCTTCGGATATTTCGGCGGTGCTCTAAGTGCAGATGTGCAGCAATTAAGAGAGAAACGTGAGTATTGTGGGGAGATTTTCGTGAATCAGAGGGAATTTGCAAAGCTGTTGCCACAATCTTCAACCTCGACCCAATATCCGGTGATGCTACAGTAAAATAAGATAGAAAGTGTAAACTTCATACATCATGCAAATGGAAACCTCGCATTGTGTGATTTCCCTGTGTATAAATACTGTATGCATACTCGTAAATTGTATAACTGAAAAGTACATCGTGAGCCTTCTCACCTCTTTTCTCACACCATCATCTTCGTGCCACGAACTCCATGAGTCTGAGCCAAGAAAGGGTACACAGCAGACCACCAAATCAATACCATCCCGTGTGTTATTCAACTCTTTTATCATGAGTTCCACAGTGGAATAGTCCATGGCAATTATTGTGCATAGTTCGTGCAATTTCTAAGACCGCAAACGCGGTAATTGGGTGGACTGTTGACCGGTTGCTAATAATTTTGTAATCATATTCCACTTTTATGCTTTTTCAGCTGATTGGCTACTCACCTGCCCTAGAGAGAATCCCAATCAAGACGGCTGCTTTAAGAAAATGTTCGAGGGAATGTTCACAAGATTAGCCAAAGGTGAGGCACAAGAATATAGTGAGCAAGCAGTCACTCACATGAGAACACAAATTGCACAATTATGCAATGCACTGAACCACTATGACAATATTACAATTATATACATTCATCACACCAGGCAATTACTATTATCGAGAACTTTCTCAATAAATCACTAGTGAAATTTACAAATACATATTTTTCTTCCAGGAATTCCCGAGGTTGGCATCGAACCTTTTGAACCACTTAGGATCAAGGATGTGGAAATCTCTAAAGGAATGGGAAGTCTAACACTTGCCGGAGGCTTTCAGAATCTCCTCGTTCGAGGCCCATCCAATGCAACAGTGCGTCGAGCTCTCCTCAACTTTCAGGATCGATCCCTCGACTTTGACCTAGAACTTCCCCTTCTGAGGATAAACGCCACATACAATCTCAAAGGGAATGTCCTCCTTCTGCCACTGGTCGGCAATGGGGATGTTAAAATGGCCCTCAAAGACGTGCGATCGAATGTCGCAACGAAATTCAGCATCAAGAAATTGCCCGAGGTTCGTTGAAGACCACTTTTCACTTTCAATTTCGATATGGCCGCAAAGTAGGCAAAAGTAGAAGTGATCGCGATATCGTGTATGGATTGGAGCAGGTGTATAAAAATCACTTTTCATACTGTAACAGACACATAAAATCGTATGCGTTTGATCACAAATTAATGACCGATGAAGTGATTTGATCCGTATTTCAGGTGGAAATTATATGCTATGCTTCTTGTTGCAGGAAGTGATTCAAATTGATGAAATGAAAGTAACATTTTTAGTGGGTGGCATGAAGATCCACTTGGACAACCTGTTCAACGGCAACCAGATCCTGGGGGCATCCCTGAACCTCTTCCTCAACCAGAACTCCAACGAGATCATCGCTGAGCTGAGGGGTGATCTTGAGAATGGACTCACAAAGATTTTTATCAATCTGTGGAATAATGTTTTCTCCAGGATGCCAATTAAGCTGTGGTTAATATAGATAGAAGTGGAAATTAGTCTTTTTGTACCTTAATCTTCAGCATCACTGAAAGATAAATGTGTTTGGCAAAATGCTCCTGATACGGACAAAAACCTTAACCCTGACACTTTATACTGTTTTTCTTTTCTCGCAGAGCTATTAATGTGATTGTTTGCAAAATACACCTTTTTTGTAATTAGCTGATATCGGGGGATTTGTCTAAACCGAAAAGTTTCTACAGAAAAAAACTTGATCGAAATCAATTTGTCAGTTTTGATGAATAAATACAATGTAGACAAAAAGTGCACATGTGCTCTCAATAATTTTATTGCTAATATGGACCTTTGACAAATGATCTTGATTGTGCCTCCTCATCATTGTAGTCAGGTACTCTTGTGAAATTTCTCACAGACCGGCCTTGAGTACATCACACCGAAGTCAAACTATGCTGCGATGTTTTACGAATTTAAATTACTGTGAGTGACTCTGTGATAAATTTATTATATCACAAAATTTCTCGGCATGTGTCTAAGAAGCTTAGCATTTCGATGGAAATTTTTAACAATCCCCCAAAGTTCTTGCAATTGCAAAAACAGACCCTGTTTTGTTCCCCTCAGGCCATCAAGGAACTTCAATTTATCATACACGTGCTTAATAAAAAAGCATCATAGACGTCTTTCCGAAGACTTTGCTCTCTGCGCAAAAAGAGTCAATAAAACAATAAACTTTTATAGAACTATTTTGATATAAGAATCAACCACCTATTAAATGATAGGTCTCTCTAATAGTCAGAATGTATTGCCCAGCGACTTGATGAGTTGCTTCACAGAAAGCTACCGAAAACGTATAATTAATTTTCCAATTTACCAGTGACGTAAATAAGCTATAAATGTATTTTTTCGTAAAATCTAACATAAGAACTGTGAGAAAACTGTTAAATCATCCTCACGAAACTGTAATTATGACTTTCCAGTAGTGCCCATGATATGAAAATTTCCTCATGTATTGACAGATATGCGGCAGAGATCACGAATAGGTGAAAAAGACAAGATTATCCCACTCACCTCGGCTTGTGTTAGCTTGAATATAATCTGAAGATATTATCATATGCGTATGATCGACAAATCGCAGGTGATTCATGCTCTTGCAATGAGTTACACGAAGTGACACAATAAAAGCGCACCCGGTAAAAATAATAAAGTGCTTAAATGTATGCATATGCGGTCAAACATTCTTGCACAACAATCGGAAGAATCACTTTGGGCGTGCATGTGGGAAAATTATAGGTAACGCCGAAGAAAACACACAAAATATTATACAAAGAAATTCACGGCGAAGCAAGTACAGTGTCAAGGGTGCAGTACAATGCTCAAGAGTGGAATTTTCCCCTTATGCAACGCAGTCTTTCTGGGTCGGCCAAGAAACCAGAGTGAGTCTCCTGAGATAACGCGGCGCTCTGCAAATTCTTCCATGTGCTCTCGCTCTCACCGTGGGCAAGTAATCCACATCAAGAAACCACTTTTGGGTTCTCGTGCGCGCGAGATAAAAAGTGTGCCTGAAGACGTCCGTGACACTAAAAAAGTGACGTAGTCTCGTGAACTTGGTACTCTGCCATCCATCTTGCGACGCACGAGAAATTCGATTGGGGAGCAATTGAGCAGCACACAGCGCGTAAACAAGAGCCCCACCACGAGCGGCCCCCGGCCCAGAGAGGAGCAAAAAAGAAGCCTTCCCGATGCTTTTTCTCCCACGACAATACGCTGTGGTGGAGGAAAACAGAGGACAACCCGCCGTCTCGAAAACATAAGACCGAAGTGGCACCTCAATAAAAATTTACCACCGTCTGTGGCAGACGCGTCGACATCAAAGCTCACCTGGGTTGACGTTGTGTGTGTATCAAAAGCACGACCCCACCGCCATCCGAGGCGTCTGACATATAAAAGTTCGGACCATTTGTATGAGTCGCTTACTTTGAACGGCGCTATACAAATAGCAAGACGCGCGCGCAAATCATTTCCTTGCAAATGTGCTACTGATCAAACTCCCGATCGCACCGCAGTTGAGATAGGAATTCTGTGAAGAAACTGTGAGAAAAGTCTAGAGAAATTACTTCCATTGTGCTCCAAAAGTATCCACAGCACAGACAGTGTGTTCCGGGGATTCCCTGTCTTCCCAAAGACCGTCTCACTGCTCATGTGCACTGAAATAAGAGCCAAGTGTGTGCTTAGAAAGTGAATGTAAGAAATTTTTGTGAAAAGAACACGGCAGAATTGCTTCATTCCTTTTCAAAAAGTTGGGCATTTGTAAAGCGAAGAGAAAAAAAAACGAAATATTCTTATGCAATGTAAGATTTGTTATACAACGGACACTTTGATAATTTATAGGCTGTTGTGAGTCACAAGAAGTAATAATTTTATCTATTTCAACTTTCGTGCTACCTATTTGTCCGCGAAACAAAGAAAGGATTACAGACGAGAGACTGTGTTGAAAGAGTTCACTTTCATCTTCATCCCAAGTTGAGAGAGTTTTGCAGAAGAGTTTCAATTCAAAACAAGACAGACTCTGACAATATGTTGGCTGTACATCAAATCCTCATCTTTGTGGCTGTTGCACTTGTGCAGACACATGGAGAACAGCAGACACGTAAGTATGCGTCACACGAGGAGGACCCTCAAGAGTCCTCCTTCGCAGTGCTGACCTCATTTTTAATGGTTCACCCAGCAAAGTGTATCATACAATGTCTAATGGCATACTTACACACATTGTAGCTTAATACATTCATTAAATTAATTTCTCTCTCATTTCGTCACACACACACTCAGGTGAATTCGTATGTGAAATTGATGTTTGAAATCGAAATTGAGCTTAGCTATGAAGCTATTACCGTACCAGCGTCAAGAAATTGCATAATGGTTCTCCTATGTAGCGCATTTCATTTCAACTCCTCTACCCAGTCTCATTTTCTACATCGCGGCGGCTTATATCGCCGAGAGATGAGAATACAAAGGAGCACGATTTGACATTATATCTACCCTGACAGAGTGTTTCTTCATCGGCCACATTTTTATTTTTTCGGCATTTCAAAAATAACTACATACATATGTACACCCGTGAAAACGACAGAAGCCAGCTAGCCGCAGATATCTCTTGTGAAAATTCCCCTCACGAGTATACTTGCCGAAAAACCGGACACTCACTGGCTCATCCTCTCCATTCATGCCCGCGACACCGCGATTTAACGGCACGTGATTCTCCATCTCATTCGCGGCCGTTGATGAGATGTCCCGCGCAAGTGTCCAAAAAGCAGTGAGAAAAATAAAAGAACTGCAATTAATAAGTGCTCTCTGTTATCTAATCCATACCTCAAGTAGCTGCTTGGGTTGGCAAAAGTGGCACACGGCAATTTTTCGATTATATAAGAATGGCTGCGGTGCCTCATGGAGCGCTGGGCAATACCCAAGTAATGCACTTAATTCGCTAAAAGTACATACATATGGAGTGTTCAGAGCGAAAATTAGGCGATGAAATACACTGAAACACCCATCGTCAATCTTCATGAATCATGCCATCGGTGGCATGAAAAACCTGCCATTTCTCCAGGTTGACCCTCTCCACCTAGTGAGGGTCATAGAGTACAATATTGCACTGAAAAATATGAATAATTTCAATGGAAATATTTGAAATTTCATTGACGCTTGCCCAGTGCAAATATACTTGAGTTGGATGTAGGATAAGACAAAGAGAATTTGTTCTTTGTGACGATGACATATTTACAAACACTTGTCAACAGAAATTTAATTGAATTGCAGTAATTAAGTTGCTCATATCAGGCCTTTATGAAAGCCCCGCCTACTAAATTACCCAGTATTTTATCCCAGTAAACTCTAATTTTTGCATTTTCCGTAAATGTACCTATTAAATACGATAGCATGATATTTTGTTGTAGGAACTTTTCAGTGTGCTTGTTCGGTTTTGCTCTTGAAAAATCGAGACGCAACAATAAGAGATCATTCGAAATAGTTTTCCAAAATCTACTTCTAGCAAAACAGTGGATATGCTTTGATATTTAGAAAATATTTCTTCAGTACCCGCCTATGAGGAAATATCCCTCGAAGCTTATTGATTTCTACCCGATCCGCCGCACTTGAGCAATCCAACCAATCGTTAATCCAATTCTCCACACATCTCAAGCCTCACTTTCATCCACGCGCGCGTCACAGCCATACAAACATTTTCCCGCGATTGTGAGTCTGCAGAAAATGGTACGCAGACTGCGAATCTTCCACGAGTCGTTTCTGTAACTGACCACCTCTCTGCGGATTGTCTTTCCACCACACAGTAGCTGGAGGATCTTTCACACACGCCGCACAGTTGTACTGTTTACATGGCGTTGCCGACACTCTCGATCAAGTCTGGCATGTTGCAATGCTCAAATATCAATGATCGCGACGGTAAATTTGCGCATTTGTATGCAATGAAACGCGAAAAGGAGATGCCAAAGTCTGTCAGTTGAATCAGAGGCGAATTTTTCGCTCAATTGCATTCTGCAATGGGAATTCCATTCTTCTTTCATTCATACTTTGGCTTCTGAGGTTCGCTTGGATACGAAAGTGAAATTGTGAAATGGCCATAATACGTGTGATCGAATGTTAATCAATCTCATCTTGAGTATGAAATTACTGCTTGAGATGCTGCGAATTTGAACCCCATATTTTCCCATAATGATTTGAGCATTCTCGCGCGATTGCTTCTTCATTAATCCGCCTCTGAAGAATCACAGCCTAGACGGAAAGTCATACGAAATTATGCAATTTAGCGTGCCGCACGATACAGAGACACGAAACATGCGACACATCATTTTCTGGTCAATTTTGCTCTCTATCTCTCATTCTTATTGTCACTCGCTTGCTCTTCGTCTCGCCATCTGGCGTGGGGTGAAAATGTATGTGTGTCCTCCTTGGGCGAGTCGCGAGATGTGGAAATACCTGGGGCACAGCGAGAGATGAAAAGTCTTGTGAGAAAACAGTTGGGAAAAAAGAGTGCCAATAAACACCATGGAATCATTACAGCAGGAAGAAATTGAAACCGGTTCTCAAAGCTCACGGAAGACTTAAGGTGCATTGCTTCATCCAAAGCCATGAATTTACTTAGATGATTTCAATCTCTGGGTGAGATATTTGGAAAATGTCTCGAACTATCCTTGACACATTTTGAAGAAATTTCCAATATTTCCATCATTTCTTCACATTATCTTTCACTGAGCTTCTGTCGCACAATTTATGGGGTTTATTTGCATTTTCCACCCGTTCTTTCAACACCGCTTCGGAATGAATCAAGTTTGCATTAATGTTGATGGTCTCTTTCCTCTTCTTCCATGCAGCCGAATATATTCTTCCATGCTCGCGCAGCGATCCTGAGCTCAACTCGTGCATAAGGAACTCCTTCAACCACTTAAGGACGTACGTTGTGAATGGCCTGAAAGATCTCGATGTGCCTCCACTTGATCCTCTGCACATCAGGGAAATGGCCATGGAGAACAACGCAGGAGCCGTCCAGGTGAAAGCTCTCTTCACGGACATCGTGGTGAAAGGTGGCAGCAACTACACGATCAAGGATGTTCGTGCCGATATCAATGTAAGATCCATTATTCAACCAAATAATAGATTTCTCGCTCACAACATTCTGCTGCATTCTTTCGCACCACCAGAAATACCGAATTGATGTCAGTGTTACAGTTCCTCGAGTGGAGACGCGGGGCAAATACGAGGTGATTGGGCGAGTTCTTCTCCTTCCAGTGCAGTCGAGTGGAGAATTTTGGACGGAGTTTAGTGAGTTGGCACGCGACAAATTGCACAATCACGCAAGTTAATTATGGTCTCTTTCTCAGCGAACATCAGTGCGATTGGGAAACTGTATGGCCGAGAGGTTGAGAAAGATGGTGAAAAGTACATGAATATTGATAAGATTTTCTTAGACTTCAACCTGAAAAATGCACGCTTCAAGGTGAAAGACAACATCAACAACGGCAATGTCTTGGGTATGTGTAATTTCAATATTGGCATATTTAAAGATGATTGTCTAATTCAAGTGGAACCTTGCATTCAGTCACATAGTCGTTTTTTTCCTGATAACTCCTGTCTTGACCTTGAAAATGGACATTTCTCGAAATGCCTCACTACTGACCAAAACCTTATAACAACTGCAAACTTGGCTAACATTCTATCAATGTTGAATCTCAGCATGTTTAAGCACTTGCATTGTCAACTGACGTGACGAAATGCCTCATAGTCAGTTGCAATTCACGTGCTGTTCCCCTTATTTTTCTGTAACATTCGACATAGGCAAGAGTCCACACTCTCTGTGTCCACATTTGTACATATACACTGCTCCAAAGGTCATGAGGGTTCGGTGAAAAATTTCAAATTTCGAACATGTGTAGTTTAAGGTCATGAATTTGTGTGTTTTGCAATGACTAAACCACCATTGTGATAGGCTGAAAGTCTTCAAAATATTTTGGCCTCGTGCATTTGGTTTCAGTCGTACGCGACACATAAAATCATAACACCCGTTATGGAAACATTTCCCCAAAACAGGCAACATCGGCCATCCTCTATTTTTATTTCACCACATTTTCTCACCCAATTATCACGTAATCTCTCTTTAATTGCCCATCCAAAAATAATGTCAGGTGAATATTTTGCAAACAATGGACAATTTTACTTGGCCGTTTGCAACAAACATGCAAAAGTGAAGCAACAATCGATTTAAGTAAGGCGTCTCATCTTACAGTGCATAATGAAAATCTTTCGATTACGCAGGTGAAGCAATCAATCAGTTCCTCAACTCAAATGCCCAAGAATTGGTCCAGGAGATGCGGCCAGCAGCGTCCCAGAGTGTCGCCAAGCTCGCCAAGCAGCTCATCAACTCTGCATTCAATCGCATTCCACTGAGAGTGTGGCTGCTGGACTAAGAGGAGTTAGAGTCAAGATGAGAAAGCGGATTTTACTACATTGATAGTAGACTTTAGTAGAAATAGGATAAGAAAAAAGTATTTTGCATATAAGATTCAATTGAGAATTATTTCAATTATGATTATGAGTGTAAGAGCAAAACACTATTCCGCGTAGTGCTGAGGAATTTGAGATGTTTTTCAATATTCCAAAGATAGGAAACTATTTCCCAATGATAATTCTAGATTTCGTTTGAAAATTCTTTATTTGTTTTCAACTGTCTCAAAGTTCAAAAAATTCCATGTTCAAAATTTATGATGGATTCACAAAGCAACTTCATCGTCATCTGAAAATTACGTATATACGTATGTCTCAAAATTTGAAATGCGTCTAATTAACTCTCTTCTATTAAGTAACTGAAAAATTTTGTGCAGATTTAGGAATGATAGAAAGCAACAAACAGTACATAATTCCCGAAAAAAGCAAGTTACTCTGGTGCGTGTCACATTACGCCATGGTCAGCAGTGAATCAGAGTTTAATTCGAAAATTACATACCCTTTCAAGTCTCATTTTGTTCCGCGTATTTAAAAATTACTTATGATATTCTTGCATTTCGTTTGTAAAATAACCTCACGAGTTTGCAAGGTTTCAAAATCATTTTGCAGAATTCTGAGAAAAGATGTGATTGTACTGAATGAGAGACAACAAGGCATTTAATCTTCAGTGGAGAAGCAGTAAAAGTGCGAAAATAAATTATTCAGTATAGCTTGATTGCAACATTTATTGTTTTGAGAGCGTTATTTAAAGAAAACATGGATGAAATATTGTGTAAGTGTAAATATTATTAATTTTCTGTAATGGAATTCCTCTTGATATAGGAATAAAGACGGAGAAAAGTGAATTCAAATGATAGTGCATGTCATATGCAATGTAGTGTTATTCTAGTTAATAAGGCAACACAATTCCCTGGAAAATTACATCGATATTATACTTTCTACTTAAGATAAGGACTCCCGTATTGTTCAATTGAGGTGTTTATTTCTAAACGTACAATAGAAGTGAGTAAAAGATGAATATACTGTGAATTTAGGGAAGCAAAAAATACTACAAATTGAATTACATCATAATGTGGAGAATTAAGATTATTGAGTGGTTTAATTTAATTTACTATTACTTCAACAATCAACAACTGTCTTGGATATTTCAAATAAAGACTCTCCCGATCGAGGAGTGCGTTTTAATCTCTGACCGCGGTCATCACTTTCTATGATAACTCCCCACAGTCGAACAACCAGATCGATCCGGTTGCCGAGTCCAGGAAAACGTCACAAGCAATCGATCCACAAGCAGTTTCATTTGAAGCACGCCACTTTCTGAGATATGGACAAACGCAAGACTTTCATCTTCACATTCGACTAATCACGTCACATTTTTGCCAAGCAAGCTCGCCGAATAATTATTACAACATGTGCTCAGCTGTGCGGGAAAAAGCACGCGAACAAGGAGTTTTGCGGAAAAAAGTCACCTTACAGTCCAAAAAGTCGGTTACTAAGCTACTGAGCGGTGATTAGAGATTGAGACGTGCTGATGTTCTTTACTTTTTTATTTGTTCTATGTGCATTTGAGAGCCAAAAGTACAAATTGTAATTTAACTATCTGTTTACCACATAGTGAATGATGTAAATAAATTCTCATGTTGAGTGAGTGTTTGGACTATCTTGGATCTTTTTTTGCGCCTCGTCCGCCAATTTGTAACATTTGATAATGAAACTCCTTTCCACATGAGTGACTCTGTTCCATCTCTATGCCTCCCTTTGCTACTACGCACTTCCATTCTGTGGCATGGCAGCAACATTCCGGACCAATACCAACATTGAATGCATCCCGAAAGAAGTCAATGCGATGCGCTGAACTTTGCGCATCAATCTAGTTGAGATCCGAATAACTGCGCAATGCCCTACTGCAACAATTCTCCGCCGACTGGCCAGATAAGGAGTCGTTCTGATGGTTCTTCACCTGAAAATACTGTTCAGCTCTGTCTCAGCCAGACAATTTCACCCGATAGACTGCCGGAATAGGGCTCTCAGTTCCCTTGACCATCCAAGATGAGTTAATTTGAGCATAACAGTATTAGATCAGTGTCAAAGTCACAAGCTCTGACGAGATTACATCAAAGCGCATGGCGCCGAACTTCTAAAACAACAATACTTACTGCTTGTGATGTGTTTTCTTTTGGCGAAAAAAATGATATAATCGCGAAATGGTTAGATGTATAAGAAATTATGTAAAGAGCGATCATTTTTTCCTCACGTGACAACCACATTTCGCGCCATGAACCATCTTTTCGACTTGCGAATCTACCTAAATGCAATCAGCAGAATCGTGCTGGAAAATCACTCATCGCAGTGTCAGAGTTGACAAATGTTTCGGTGATCGAATTGCCTTTAAATTAATTGTCCAATTAGACACCATGGATTTATCGTCTTTGTGCCGAAATTGTGATGTTATGGCAAAAATATTTTATTTTAATTAATTGCGCCAAGTGTTGAAAAGCCAATTTGATTTTGTTCACACCACAATTTTCACACAAACAGTATTATTTTATTGTTTATGGACATTTCAATTCATTCATCGCCAACATAGGGAGAATCATCGGGTCAGAGGTCGAGTTATTGACACGAAATAAAAACCGCTGAAAATAGCTTTTTTCCCTCCGCCACTCACAGCGCTGTCCATTTTTCAATTCCACAATGAGGTTAGCGATAAGTCTGAGAAAGAGGCGATATCGCTGATAGGCGAATTGGCGAATCGGTTCCGTATTGAAATATGCTCGCCGTCTCACGTAAACATATTTTGCTCATGTCACTCTGCGAGGGAATCTTCCATGTCGGCAACTTTGGGAATTTCACCATGTGAATCTCCGCCAAGGGAAGAGTGCACAAATACTCCTCCTGTTTGATGACAAACTATAGATCGAGGAAAAACATTTGCAACTCCACATATTTGATGAATCCAGCGTAGAGAATAAATTATCTTATCGTCTTTCACACACAAATAAATCAATCCGGGTTCCGGACTGGTGAAAAATGCACTCTGTCAACAGACAATTCGCGTCTGCCGGAAGATTTTTCGTCCACCCGAGATTTTCCACTCGCTTTTCTTATCTCTCGGATTAAGCAGTCAAGAAGACAAAGACTTTCCTCCCCCTCCGTGCGAAATTCCGTCACATAAAGAGTTTATTGTAGCAAAATTCATATTATTATTATTGTTTCAAGGCGCACTTGAATTTTTCCAAATCTCACTCACAATCCCTAATCACAATTTGTGACTGATGAACGTGAAAAGCATTTTCCTTTCATTTTCAGAGTTTGAATAGCGGTACAATGACTGGTTAGGCATTTAACAAATAAATCGGCTTGTGATGTGTTGCGATAAGAAAATAGGAAACGCAATGAAAATCGAGTAATTGGGTCAAATGCATCACAAGAGTTTCTTTATGATGTAAAAATGTCTTGCGTTCTAACTCTTCGACGATAAGTTCTCGAAGGCTCTCAGAATTATAAATAGATACTATTCAATAAAATCTCAGAGGATGCTTATATAAGACAAGCAAACTAATCGATTGATATGTATTTACGACAAAAGCTAATATTAGATTATCATAAATACATTTAACGTCCAGGAAACTGTTTTTCCCGACACTGTAGAATTCTACGAATTGCAAACTAATTTCCCCCCCAGAAAAACCCCATCTTCTGCCTAATGAAAAACAATTAGAGTCGTTAGTCGCTATGCGAGATATGAGGAAATACAAGTTTTGGAATTTTGATTGTCGCAATTGATAAGTGTTTTTGGAGGTCCGATTTCCACTTAAAAAAAACTGTCTGGCCAAACTGATGAATACAGTGGATGTCGTTCCCAATCAATCCAGATTAGTCAGACAATTTCCCTAACCCCATCGTCTAACCTTAAATTGAGCCAATTCTATATTTATCCGTCTGGCTGATCATCATTGAGGAAAATGTTGTTGGTCAGGGAAAATTTTTACAGCCCGCCTCATGTCGCCGCTTATTGTTTTATCAGTCTTTGGCGATGCCAAATGGAGCCTCCATCCGCATATGTTGTGCTATTGAGTTCATTATATACGTGTGAACTTTGACCGATTTGATTCGTATGGCGCTTATCTGCGTAGAGAGTCTGTCCAGGATTAATTTTCAATAGAGTACAGGGTGACCGCTTGACAGAGAGAAGAAGGGAGAGATTTCGTCAGCGATGAGTCCGCATTTAGGGAGACTTTTTAGGGCTTAGAGAGCGCATGAGTCATGCACTCGAGTGATATTACATTTAGGACCGACCGCCCTTGATCGCACACTGCGAGTGTGTTTGTGCATAGTCCTGTGTGTGCGATTGGGCCTTATCACTCCCTGCCATATTCATGCAGTGTCGAGAGGAGATCTCCTCAGTTTAGGTTTGCTTCTCGTGGGATCTGGTGGTGACGAGCCAACACAAGGCTTTAATTGTGCGACCGAGTACATTCAGTGAATCTGAGCCAAAAGTTACGGTTTTCTTCACTGGGGCCTATTGTAACTATTGTGTCGGGTCCACCCAGATCCAGTTTGCCCCTCGTTTTGCTCTCCAGCACAATCATCCGCTGTTGGCACTGGCTTTCGGATGTGCATCGGCAAAAGATGAATAATAAAAAATTCTTCTACAACAACTACAACATCCTGCACTGTCTTTCAAACTTCTCCACCTAAACGTGCACCGTGGCAGTGAGGAGAGTCCTGAGACAAAGCGCTTCTCGGGCTGGTGTGGAGTGAGAAGTATATAGATAGAGATTAGGAAAGTTGCCCAATCTGTCGGTAGAGGCAATTTTGTGCGGGGTGTTTGAACTCAAGGGATTTTAGTCAAAACATTCCCAAAAAAGACAGTGGTGTTAAAAATATATAAGAAGAAACGTGACAAAACGGAATAAAGTAAATCGCCGAGATAATTGGAATATATTTTTTGCCGCCCCTCAAAACGGTTCAGGCGAGAGAAGGAAAAAGAATTAATAATTCAGTCGAGAGAAGGCGAAAAGAGAAAGTGATATATAAATAATTAATCGACATTGTAAAATAATTAAGCAAGATAGCTTCCTAAAAATTGTGATAATTCCTATTTAATACATTACATTCTCCATTGGAATTGAAAAATCGCAAGATATCGCTGGTGACGAGCAGTCGGATTCAACTGACGACTATTCTTATCTTCTCGCTTAACAGTTTTAATTGGATTTCGGTAATATTTTAGCGTAGTACGTGTACATCACTGTGAGAGACAGTTGCTATCAAGGATCAATTTGTGCTGTGCGTATAGCAAGTGCTGACTGACGGGGAGAAGAGCGAGCAAATAATTGGGTTACAATGATACCAAAATTCTCAAAGAGGCAATGGTTAACGCTCATCATTATTGGATTGGCTGACTTTTTCAATGCAATCTGTGTGAGTTTGCAGTCGCCATTTTTTCCAAAGGAGGTAAATTTCCATTTAATTGATTTATCATGGTCACTTTATTTTTCTCTCCCATTTTCGCACTGATAATCTCTCGCATACCCCATAAACACTCACTCGCCATGTGCTTATTTGTTCTCACTGTGTGGAAAATTCCTTTCGCAGGCAGAAGCCAAGGGTTGCTCTGCAACGGAATATGGGCTGGTATTTGGCATCTTCGAACTCGTGGTGTTCTTCATATCGCCTTTCTATGGACGCTACATCAACAAGCTCGGACCGAAAATGCTCTTCAATTCGGGCATTTTCACATCTGGAACCACGGCGATACTCTTTGGTCTGCTTGACCAAGTGCCAGGACACATGCCATTCATCTCATTGGCATTTATCATCAGGATAATTGAGGCACTGGGCAATGCGGCCTTCCTCACGGCGTCCTTCGCCATCATCGCCAAGGAATTTCCCGACAATGTTGCTACAACTTTTGTAAGTACAACAACAACCCCTTTCCATGCCAATCCATCGACCTACAGCAGTGAATTTCTCCCCTCGTCAGGCGTCTCTTGAGACTTTCTTCGGACTGGGACTAATTGTGGGGCCCACCCTGGGTGGCGCCCTGTACGCTGTGGATGGATACTACCTGCCTTTCGTGACACTGGGATCGGCTCTCTTTATCGTGGGGATTCTTACAATAATTATACTGCCCCATCATTCACAAGATGCCGGAATCGCCGCCGATAAGGCGTCCATCTTCCGAGTTCTGCGCATACCGGGCGTCCTGGTGTGCACCCTTGGAATTTGTGCAACTAGCTCATCGATTGGCTTCCTCACAGCAGTCCTAGAACCCCATGTTCGTCAATTTGATCTCAGTCCAGTGCTGCTCGGCCTCGTGTTCGTCATCAACGGCGGCATCTACGCCCTCACAGCGCCCATCTGGGGCTGGATCGTCGATAAGTGTCTCAACCCAAAGATCGCCTCCTTCATCGGATGTATCCTCATTGCTGCGGCTTTCTGCCTGATAGGACCTGCCAGCTTCATTCCGCTCGAAGAGTAAGATCTTTGCACTTTCTCGCGCCACATTCCGAAATTGGAATGCCTTATCGCTAATGCGAAATTATGCATAAACATGAACTTTTCTTTTTTTGCTACAGAACGCTCCGTGTCATCATTACTGGATTAATTTTGCATGGTTTCGGCATTGCTGCAATCCTTGTTGCCAGTTTTACAGATGCACTTAGAACATCCATGTAAGTTTCACATGCTCTCCCTTTGATAAAGACCGACAGAATTGGTGGAAAAAAAGTTCACAAATTGTAGAGGGTCAGCCATGACTGACCCTGTTTCTCCTCTTTATCATGTATTATTTGCATATTTGCAAAACTTTTACGTTGTGTGCTTTAGACTCGAAAATTTCCGGTTGTGACCTGAAAATTCTAACAGATCAGTGATAACTTGTACCGCCCCAAGGTTAGGGCTTTTGACCTGCTCACAATACCCCAAGTTACCTTCCACACTCATTAGGATTTAGATGACTAATCTTGTAATACTATCTGTTGTACTTTTCCGTCCATGGAAAGTGTTGTTTTTCCACGAAACACATGCGAAACCCAATGTTTGTCTGTTGACAGAAGCAAAAAAGAGGAAGAAAGAAGTGTGTTTGAGGACATTGATATTGAAAATCACTTTGATGCTCTTGTCTCGCAGTGCCCGAGGACTTCCGGATAATATTCAGACCTACGGTCTCATATCTGGACTCTGGACATCTACTTTTGCACTTGGCGCCTTCATTGGACCCTCTGTCAGCGGATTCCTGTATGATCATGTGGGATTCAGAAATGCAGTAATATTTGTTATAGGTAAGACGAAGTGGGAGACAATGGGCAATATCGCGAGCTAATATTGGCTGTCTTTCTCGCGCAGGAGTTCACTCGCTGGTCGGCCTGATCTTATTGACCTTCATCTGCTCCAAGAGTTCCAACAACAACAACAACTACAAGGAGCTCGACGCCACGGAGCCTTTACTTAAAGACAGCAACGGCGGCGCCAACTATACAAATGGTCAGACGGACGAAAACAGTAGCAGCACCCCAATTAAGAGGTTGTGACCATGATGATGAAATCCCCCTTGCCATTGGCAATATTGATAATGATCCCATTTGGATTTTTACAGCCATAGGAATGGTCATGTGCTGATTGGTGGCAGTATTGGTACGGAGCAGCAAGTTCCCTGCGCCATGAATAATCTATTGAGATGTAATAGTTACAACAGCAACAGCAAACAGAGCCAATGGTCAAGGTAGAACCAAATCCCCGATAATGCCCTCTTGTACAAGTACATATTTTACTTATTTGTTTTACATTTACATGCACACACTCACCCATCAATCCCCTATATTTACCATCAACGTCATTGGTGCTATTTTCAAAATATTAACACGCATCGCCCAAGATACTGACCGCACTTATCTCTTCCCGTCCACTCTCGCAGATCGGATCATGAACCCGTGGCCACGTTGGAATCCCGGAGTTATGGTACAGTCGATGTCCATCCTGTGCGACTGCAGTGTCACGCCTAGAGTTAGAGGAATTGCACATGATATAGAGTAATTATTATTATGCTTCTGTGAACTGTGTGTTGAAGCGCGCGAGGCAGGAAAAAAAATATTGTGGAAATGATCTATCTCGATATAACAACTAATATTAAAAAAAAAAGCCATCTATTCTTACTCTATGTATATATAAAAGTACTGTACACTCATATAATTTATATAAAGATGTTCGCATTCTGTATTTCTGTGAAATTACTTTCCATTTCAGTTGATATTCTGTAGTTTACTCTCTGTCTCTTTTGAATATCATGACTCTGTAGTTGAGAGGTTTCCCCGCCTAGCCGAGACACATTTTACAGTGGAGCGCGAAACGTTTGTTTATCTCTTTGTATCTCATACGATCACGGTCAGTTGATGCCAAAAGGAAACCGTGTATACGATAGATATTATAAGATAGTGAAAATATTGTATGTTCACGAGCACTAAGATACACTGTAAAATAAGTGAAATAAATCAGCATTCGCAGCCAATGTCGCTCTCTTTCTGCCTTTGCGGATTAACCCGGGCTAAATCAATTGGTACCGGATATTTATTCTCTCCTATCGCTCTGTTTGGGAAACTGACGCCTTCGGGTCAGCGGCCCCGAGCCGGGCAATTATCGCATCGATCATGAAAGATTCATTCCCGCAATTCGCCAACTCTGGGCTCTTCGCGTTCGCTGGGTGAAGTGATGCCTGATAAGAGAAAATTTCTCGACCCAAAATTGTACTTCACAAAGTAATGCACACGAGCAGTTTACGAAATATTTATTAGATACACCATGAGGAAGCACATCGTGTTATTTACAATAAGAGAAATCCAAGGAGTAGCGCAACGTTATCCAATCATTTGGTTAAATACAAATAATTTGGGATGTTATGGCGTGTGGAGATGGCTGAAAATTTTTCCGCTGCCGTTTTCATTTTCATTCCATTTATTTTCTGTCCATCCGCCCATCAATTGACAATATCGCCAGCCCAAATCACATGATCGGCCCGTAGTGAAATTTCTTGTATTATAGATCTCTCCCATGCTCTAGCGATCGGATGGCAACTATTCTTCTCCCTCATTTGTTTGCTCGGCGTCTGAAGCATTTTTTGAAGGAGTGCGCGATGGAAAAAAAACGCTCATCTCTCTGGGCTCTGAGAACATTCTTCTTCCAATTCGCAGGGAATTGACACATGCGTCATCCTCTGACACCATCCCAAGCGCTCCCAAGGACAGGAGTTGAGGAGCTGAGGGAGAGTGCAAACCGCCACTTCCCGCGAGCACACTGCCTTGTCCCGCCGCGAAGCACTTTCCCACACCAACACACCTTCGCGCCGGTGTGGAACGCCGAGAGTGCTAAACATGCACGGCGACAGCACTCGCGGACCCCAAAACGGACCAAGGTGCCAAGGCAATTTAGTCGAGTGAAAGACTTCACCGAGTTACAACGTGTGTCTCGATCCTTTGGCGCTGAACTCTCCGCACACCAGCAGGTGCAGAAAAACTCATCGCTCGCCACAGCCCCAGAAGCGCTGGAGATGTTGTGTTAATTCGCGTGTGGTTTAGTGTGACTTTCCAGCCAACAAGTGCACTTTCCATCGCCTCAAATGATATTAATTAGTTTTTCGTGAATTCTAGCTCACGATCGCTAAGTTAAATATTGATCGCGCACACCTTTCCATCTCCATATTGGCTCAAGTCATTTCTAACGTGCAAATTCAGCTTGAAACACTCATTTCTTGCCACCACTCGATCGTTTGAGAGCGCTGGTGGAAAAAAACTGTGCTCGAAATACACGACTAAACCACACAAAATCTCACAAAGTGATCGCGAGTTTGACGAGAGAAGTTGGCATTCTTGCAGTTGCGAAAGGACTCCGCGGAGCGCGTTGGAGAGAATTCTCTAAAGAAATTGTGGCTGCTGCTCATTAATCATACAAGTTGAAGTTAATATCTTGACTGAGAGTTTGCAAGGAGGAAAAAAAAGCGAACAGGTTTTAAGTGTAAATATTATATTTGCAATTTTCGCGTAGTTGATCAAATAATCACGAGTCGTACACCAATCCCAGAAAAGTGACATTTACCAGTTGCACACACAGTGATCTAATATATAAATGGATTTGAAAGGCCTGTAAGAGCACCTCTTTTCTTCAAGGTAAAATGAAATTATATTTGTGAGACATTATTTATAGGATCGCAAATTAGTCTTGTATTTTAATTACTCCGCCGAGGTACAAGTGAGCAAGTCAACTTGCTATCATATGCCCAGCTTTTATGGCGCATTCCTTTTTATTAAACGCCAATCTCGCGGCGTTTCAACACTCACCCAGATCACTCAATCACCCGTTCTCGCCAGCATTCACCAAATTTCCAATTTGGCGGGCGATCGTTTGGGAAAACGCCAAAAGTGACCCCGCGAGTCGATTGGAGGTCTTTGAGCAGTGTGACCCCTCAACCCGTTGCTCTCCTCTGCCCGGCAGGCAAACACCCAAATTCCCAACTGCCTCACAACAAACCTGTCGATAGGGTGATGGTGGATGAGTAATGCGTTGCCGTGGCAAAAACTCACTCGGCAATCGCCATGGTAAGCACAATGAATAGGAACGTAATGCAATCAGCCATCGATCGCCTTGCCCATTCAAGACAATGTCCATTTGCTACACGGACCATAAACTCCTTCATATGTCGCTCGGTAGTCATAAATTTTCCACCCAACGCTCAAACTATGTTTAACTTTTACTGAAAGAATGCTTTTTCGCCACCAATTCCAACAACATTCCCCGCAGAGTGAAAAAAATCATTCATCTCCGAGTGTCTCTGAGCCGAAAAGAAATGGCCAGAAGAAATAAAAACCGATAAAGTAGTCCATCGAACGGACTTGAAGATGTGGCCTTCCACTCCACTCATTATCGTGTCAAATTCAGCGGCAGTGGAATTCTTCGGCCTCTGTTCCCACTGTCGAAGATCTCTTCCTCGGTCCAATCATAAGTGTATCGGGGCAAAAAAGAAACTCCACCGAGAATGGCAAGGCAAATTATTATTGAATAAATGCCGGACAAAACACAAAAAGACCATATATAATTGAATTTGTAGTGAAAGACAAGTTGACCGAGTGGCCAAACTATGCCTTCTTGCTGCAGAAGAGATTTGGACAGAAATTTCACTATAAAAACCCATCGAGCGCTCATTTTCTCCAAATCCCTGCCCATAGTGTGGAGTAACTGGCAATCACTACTCGATAGCAATATCTGGGATTCCAAAAAGAACCACACCCAAAAAGAGGTTCGTCGCTTCCATCAAAATCTTTCGTTTGTGACACAGTGCGCGAATGGGTGAATCTTCACAATGCGAGTACCATCGACCTTTCAGTGGAAGTGGCACGTGAAATTATCCCATATATTTGCTATCAATTAGCGATAATTGCTCGCCAATTGCTCTATTAGCACCCGACCGGGGGAAGAATGTGCCATTTCACAAATATCTCGACACATCAATCGGAAACACCACCGGTGACTGTGAGATAATCCGATATAAGATGCCGCGTGTTCGTGAATCACTCCATTTGCCACTTATGCAAGTTGCAGAGGGCAAATAGAGTGCATCGAAAGGCTGGAGAACTTGCAGAATTCAATTGAGAGTCTCTCGCTCTCCGAATCCGTCACCGCGATATAAATTCTCGACAGAGAAATTGCATAACTTGCAATTGAGATAAATATTTATGATAGCTCCACAACTCCCTCTGACAAAAGCGTCTCGCTTTGGAAAATGTGCAACACACATTCCAGTCTACGGCAAAAAGGCGCATTTATGCCACTTTTGGGATTCGTGGGCGCAAAGGAAACCCACCAATGAATAGAGCCAAAGTGAATGCACGTTAAGTCACAAGTATTCCAAAAATTTACAACAATACACGAATTTTAATTACAACCATTGCGCAAAAGCCCGCAGAATTAATTATCACCTTCAATTCACTTTTCATTTATTATACACACATAGACAGTCATTTTCCGGAGTTGAATCGTTTTTCTCGCATTTCTCTTGAAATCTCTGGAAAATATCGCAAACACGTGTTTGCGTCAATTTCAATTTACTGACATTGAATGCATTCAATACGCCTGAGTCTTCTAATAAAAATACGGATTTCAATATTCATATTTTCATAGAGCTTCTCGCAGTTGACACACGATAAGAGTGAACTAACCTGATCCTCATCACATGGTTTTTACCACATTTGATTCGTTCACTCCATAGTTTGTGGTTAGTTTTCTTTCGCGTAGTTTTCAAAGAATTAATTCTATTGAGTTACTGTGAAGTGGAACAATTTCGTTGCGGAATTTTCCTCAAAGATTTCATCTCTATCGTGTTTACGAAGATTTACAAATTGGGAAAAGATTTGTCTCTATTGTTGGAAGGTAATTTCGTCTGAAATATTTATTGCTCAAATATTGCGCTGCAATGAGTGAAAGAAGCGTTTCTATATTCCAATTATTCTACTCAGATTCCTAAAAATCTACCCCATAAAGACGCCCTTAAGAACCAAATGATTTTTCATCAATGGATTTGTCAGTAATTTATTGCACCTTGGAATATTTTCATAATGTCTAAGAATGATGCAAGAAGTGCTGCAATCATCTGTGAAAAAGCCTCACGAACATGAAAGAGATTCATGCAGGAAATTTTCAATTAAATTGCCTCAATTGAATATTTTTCAAATTCCCTCCATCTCTTCGTGGCAAAATGATTTGGCTGGTTTTTCTGCACCAAACATATCAAGGTTGATAAACACAAGAGATCGGAAATTGACCTTCATCATCTACACAAGTCGAGTCAGAGGTGATCATAGTCATTATGAGCTCGGCAATATTTTCTCTCAAAATTTCCACCACTCAATATTTGGACATGATTGATGAGGAAACATCACCGAAAGAGCATAACTAATTTTCCTCAATTGAATCCCCTCGCGAGGTTGGTGCATCTCCCAGGGCGCGTCTTGAGATAATTCCCTCATTTGAGGAGGTCTAAGTAAATTGATATCTTGCTTGGAATTGTTTCACATTGTAGTGGCAATCATAAAAGATTTAATACTGGAACTTTCTCGCTCCATTAAAACAATTTTTTTTAACAATTTATCGTGCTAAGATGTGCGAAAGAAGAAAGGTAACTATCACATTGGATGAACCACTAAATTGTGCACCACAATGATCTCTTATTTTTACTCTATTCTCTCCCGTATAATTATTTTTTTGGTGAAAAACCCGTGGATATAAAAAAAAAGTGAGAGACTGAAGATGGAAATTGTCCCATGAAATGGACATTAACGATGAAGACTGACACATTTTACACGAGTGAATCACATTCTCATCAAATTATCTATTCATCTAGACCAAAATAAGAGCCTCGACGTTTTTTTCTGCATTCCAAAAAGTACATCAATGTAAAAAATCAGTCAGATTCTAAAACATATCCGTCATGATGTCGACAGACTAAAATTGCTAATAAATTTAGCTGAACAATGAGAAGAATAAATATATAAAATAAAACATCTCGTAAACTCGCAGAAAGGATCTTCAGCCATATATGACGAATGAATTCCTCTGAGAAGGAAATAAAAGATAATACCTAATTCCAACCCATTTCGGAGTTAATTACAATTCAGCTGGATTCTCTCAATCGCGGCAAAATATGGACGCCGATTAGATCTTTTGTTGTCTTCGAGGCACCACATGAAAACCTGAAAATTTCCTGAGATGTTTCTGCTGAATCTCAACCCGTTTTGGCAGATCACTCACATACCAAAATCTCCCATTCTAATTTTGTATTTGTAGTATATAAAATCGCCAAGGTCAGCGATGGCCGTTAGTTGAGTCTGAGATTCATTCTTCGCTTCGAAATTCCCCCGATCATCCGTGGCAAATTGCAAAGATCATCCCAAGCGACACGGAATACTCCGCCATGCGAATGCGAAAACATATAAATTGCGCACAATTGTGACTAAAATTTGGGATGAGGGCAAAAACGTCCGAAGAAGTGAATCATTAGTAGCAATTATTTGCGATCATACTCAAAATTCTAGAGACGAGTTTGCCTGATGGACAGCGATCGTCTAGGAATGGATAATTAATTGCTAATCTTTTGATCGTGGCACTTGGACAAGGTTGAAACTGGCAAGTCGCATCTTTTCCGCCTTTCTATCCCACCAATTTCATCACGTCATACCTTCCACCGGCGGTCATGAGCAGATCAATTTCTCCTATTGGCTCTCTCCCCAAAAACTCCCGTGCGTGGTATGTTACCACTTTCGAATCTGCACAATTGCTCACATGAGACGCTAGGAAGATTTACGAGGGGCAACACCTCGAAACTGGTCCAGGTGAGTGGCAGTGCCTAATGAAATCGTCCAACTGCATGCCGCGCATTTTGCAAACGCACCGTGCAATTGAAAGTCACGCCGACTCGAGTGACACTAAATTACACCTGGCTCTTGGATATTGCTACACTTTTACCTACGCTTCAGTACTTTGGCGTATTTCCGAGAGTAAAGTTACCACGAGTGTAGGTTCAAAAAAACCCCAATGCGAGTAATGTCAGTTTTTATCTTCTTACATATATGGGAGAAAAACTGAAGACCAGTTTAATAAAGTTAAAAAAAAAAACACTTTTTCTCAAGTTTAGAGCCATTAAATTTCCTGCAAATACAAGAGTATTTCGTAATCTCTCGATCAATTATATCTAAATGTTAAGTGAAACAAAAACAACATTTGTTATTTTCCATCTACAACTGAGTATAAAAACAGATGTAATATTAAAAGAGAGAAAGAAAAACACTTTTTTGTGTGAACATTATTAAAAATATATTGAGACTGCAAGATAACTGCAGTTCAAGGAGAGATTCATAGTTTACCTCCCCTCAGGAGATCACAAAATTCATATCTTTTGCAATTCAAAGAAATTTGATGTCTCAAATGTAGAAGCTAACAAAATTATTTATTTGCACAATCATGACGAGCGACAGTGACTCATGAGATGAGGAAAATTTTAGCTTCTTGTTTTCTTATTGTCGCTTTTTCGCTAGTCTCTTATTACTTAATTAGTCAAATTAGTCTTCCAGCTATATGACCCTATTATCACCTCCTGATTGTCATTTCTTACTTGCCTGAGAGGCTTGGAGAATTGTTTTCGCAATACTTGATGTAATTTTGATATTTACTCTAATGTATGTAAAATACCAGGGAGTGGAACATTTCTGCCGTCTAGCCAGATCTATTCTCCATGTATTTTTTCAACATCCAATCACGCAGACAAAAATCTTCATGAAAGATCCCCTCGTAGAGATGCCATTCACTTCTTTTCTATTTCTGCTGAGTTGAATAGGAAAAAAGCGTATTGCAGAGCTCAATTTCAAATACGCAAAGTGAATTCTCAATTGAATGCGCAACTTACAACTGGATGGGCTTTTTTATCCTCCTAAGCTCACCAAATCAGCATTCACTACTTGTTGAGCAAGTTATCATGCCAAGATACTTATTACACCTGCAAATAGTGGAACGATAACCTTTTATGTCACTCGATTGTGAGTAAAAGTGCAGAAATATGCGGTGACAGTGATTTTTTCCGTGGGCTCAGACCTATTAGAGGAGTGGCATTAGGGTGCATAAAAGCGTGGATTTATGGACCGACTCCTTGATCACTTTAATGTCGCGGAGCGTGAAGAAATTCTCCCCTAGAGGTGAAAAATAACTCACACTGAGCTATTTATGTGCTCCTCTAAGCGTCTTATAAGAAGAGGAACACAAAGAATTATGCCCTCAAAGCTGGAGTCCAAGAACCGACGAATAGTTCTGACTTTATGAGGTGTAATCTCTCAAGAATTTCCATACAATTATATTGGGTATTGTATTCAATTCCTGAGATGGTGATGATGATGGAAAATCCATTGTATATCCTCCTGCACACTGATAGTTTTCCATCACCACCTTCACTCTCTCGTCAGTGCTGTGCGCATTGATAGAGACTTTTCAATGTGATCCCCTCGGCTGTGGAATCCTTTGGAATGTTAATGGCCAGTGACAATTTAAAACGATTATTTTCGCGTCAAGTATCCAAAGAATGATGCTTTAACTCGACATTCGATATCATAGCGTACGAACAAACGCGCCATCCTCATCAGGTTCTCACTACTTGAAAGGAAAGTTATATGGTTTTGTTTCTAGACTTGTAAACTGAGGAAGATCAAGAGTGATCACTCAAATCTAGTGCATACAAATTGCAATTTCATGCATAGAAATATTTGACCGAAACTGCCTTCTCCCCTTCACTATACTCAGATCCAATAAGTTAAAAAATATCGGTGATTTGTTGAAACATTCAAAAACTAACATTCAATCATTTCCCATAGTTCTACAGTATATGTGCAGCTTTTGTCGCACTCAACGAAGTAGCAACAATAAATTCCAAGGTATGAATCTTCTCATTTGTACTCTTATTGTGGCGATTGTAGCCACATGAGATACACAGGCCGGAATGCTCTTTCTTGTGGCGGAAGGTGTATGTGTGTCCCTTGGGTGCGGGGTTTCCTCATCTTTCAGCACTCCTTCGCGCCCCGCGGGAGGCGGGGGAAAGAGTTCAATAACCACGCAAGTCTAGCAGCCTCTCTTGTGACCCATGAGCTCGACGCAGCCTCATATAGTATTACACGGCGCACAGAAATGCAATTCTGCCATTTCTGCATTTTACGTTTTGCATGCCATCCACTGTGTGAATCAACTCGCGTTTCGCCTCAAACGCCAGACAAATGCTAAGCCCTTCTGCCGGAGCTTGGACGGGGCGTAAAAGAGCATCGCGAGGGACGATAAAAATTGCACAGTGTGCGCCAGTGAGAGTCTCTTCGCATGTCCAGAAGATGCACCGCGGAATTCACGGAATATTAATAATTACGGACAAGAGACGTTCAATTCAGTGTGTAAAGAGTCAATGCATGATTTACTGTTTTTAATTAGCCAACCACTAATATGTGAATCACGTACACTAATAAAAGAGACTGCCGCATTAGACTCATTCACCTCTTTTGGCGGGAAGCAAATTGCCGAAGGTTGACTCCCCATCAAACGGCGATCATTTAGTCAGCATTTGCCAGTTAGACAATTCAGCGGAAAAAAGATCTCCCTCTGCAAAAGGCAGAGAGACATGACAAAATTTCAATATCCGCTCCCGTCATGTCACAATCAAGTGCGAACCATCAGAGTTGACTCACACGAGCCTGCCTACATGTGATTTGCATTGAAATATGATTTGGTTTCTCGGGTGTCTGAAGGCCGGTATTGAGTGGTTTTCGGATCACTTTTTGCATTCGTCTGTTTCTCTCATTAGGCTTCCTGTTGTATGGCTAAGGATAACTTATTTGTTTGACTGGTCTTCAAATTCTAGTCATACTGGAAGAATTTTCTCATGGAATTCCCATAAACTTGTATACCTACTCAGAATTGTTGACAATATCGTCATAAAAATTATTTTTTCGTGATATTACAGTGCGAAAAACCCGCGAAACGATGTGTTTCTGTCGGAAAGTTTATGAGTATTAAAATATATTTATTCTTCCAGGAAAAGTCTCACTCATTCCACCATTTCGAAACGGTCAAATTCAACTTTGACAGTCCGAATCTGGTTGAATTTTTTATTCGAAAAATTTAATCCAAATTCTTTTTTTTAATCATGTGAACCACTCGTAATTTTCCTGGTCGAGGTCTCACGATAATATTTCAACTTTCAAGGTGCGACAGAGCGCATGTGTGTCTCTAATGATTTCAATATTCGTGCAACAGGAAATATTCGTCACCATTCAATGTAGATTTCCTAACAAATCACCGTAATAAATTAGTGATCATTTAAGGAAAGCACTTAAGATAAACGAATTGTGGTGTGAAAATTAATTCTTCCCATTCATTTAATGCACCGTCGGAATTTCAAGAGAAATTTCATCTTAATTTTCACAAACACCCAAATTGCGAACGCAATTGTGAAACAACAATTCAGCGTCTTTTCATCAATGCGTTGTGCACTTTTTGATGAAATATCGGATCGAACTCTCGCCAGAAAACTTTCCCTCCAAACTGCATTTCGGCCACATTGAGTTTGCGACAGTAATTAGAGCAGTTGCACAGAGCATTTCCCATGTCTCAGAGAGAGTGTACGTCGGAGTCTTGGAATGTTTTGCAAGATTGTTGAAATTTGAGGCAATAGAAAAAGAAACAAATGGCAATCACGATTTTATCTCCCAGCGGTGGTGAATTCATTTCATCTCTCTGGGTTTCTTTCCGAAAAAAGCTCCACAACATTCCCAATGAATTTAAAAAGTCTGCAATTGAGTGAAATTTTGAGATGCGAAAGTTGATCTCGAATACACACAAAATATCACCATATCATCCAGTTTTTTCCCTCAACCTGCTGCAGTCAGAAATTGGAAGTCTCTCTCCACCACCACTGCCGATCGGCACATGAGAGCCGCACTGCAAGATATTAATATTCAATTTGTATATATTACTCCGTCCCTGCTGTGGTATTAAAGTCCAATGGTGGATCTGTGAAATGAATACATGGTGCTATATAACTTATGTGGTTTCCATACACATGCCGGGCAAAAAATCGCCCAAACCGGTCTTGAGCTCAACAGAATTGTCGGCTCCGATCGCTGGGGGCTCAACGGATGGCCACCGCCGCAAATTATCCCAGAGTTCTCAGTCCGAGACTCGCCAGCCGATTGCAGATATTCTCCGTCCAAGCACCGATCCTTCGGTCAATGCGATGACTGGCACCCACAACATGGCCATGGAGAGATAATGCACGCCGCATGAACTTTCCCCTTCTTTGCAGCGCACTCAAGGCAAAGAATTAATTGAGATATGCCTCTGCGAGTGCCAAAAAATATGCCCAAATGAAGAGCCGTTACAAAGTAACTTAATTGGCGAGATGATCGCGAATTAGAAAGACAGGTGGGATGAAAAAAGTCAACACTTTCCCTCCACGCGCTCGGCAAGGCGGCATAAAAAGCCATACAAGAAAACACAGATTACCTTTATATGCATTCACCTTGTAAAAGTCATCGGCAAATAAATCTTCCATCTCGTGGTGCTTGTGTACATACATCGTGGAATTGGGTGTACATTTGCGCACTCCAGCAAATTCCAGTTTCAATTTCAATAAATTCCACTCATAATTCCCAATGAGCACCTTTCCAAATGCATTATATTCAAATCACCATCTGTTACCATTCGCCGATGAGATGCTGAGGAATCCCCCAGCATATGCTAATAATGAAATACACGTTGTACTGACTCTCTCACAGGCTTAGTGGAAATTTTTCACACTCAGCAACAACTATTTCGCAAATTTACAATATTGAGCGAAATTTGTCAATTAATTGCAGAAGAGATTGCCAAAATATCCGGAAAACAAGAGTTTCTTGCAACATTTTTCATGTTGTGAAAAAGCCAGTGCGAAAGAATTAATTACTTTGGAGGTAAATATGGCTCAGGGAGAAAAAGTAGTCAATAGTGCAAAGCACTTTAACTGTTCTGGAATATTTGTATACAATTTCCACCACAAAGAACACAAATTGTTTGTCGTGATGCCGAATTAATGAAATTTTACCAAAAATCTGTCGAAAAAAGAGTCATTACTTTAATATTTTACACATCCTTTAAAAAATCAACAGCACAAAGCAACAATGGGGCAATCACTTGTATGCTTTTTAATGTGCTCAGTGTACATTCGAACGAATCATGCACCTCTCTCGAGTAAATGCTTTTAGAGTCATGACAGCTTTTACTTTCAAACACTATATGATTTGCACGAGTCTGCACCATCAGCTCAGCCTGTGAGAGGTCACAATCGTTTGAAGAAGAGCAACCAGAAAATGAGGCTGAGGAATGTGTTGAATGTCTGAAAAAATGTCGTTTTTTCCAAGCTCTCACCAAATTCCAATTGAAATTCACCTCATTTGAGTGCAATCTTTAATAACAAGTAATTGCAAGTCTTCATTGTTGAAATTCAATGGCATTTATCAAATACAGCCAAAGAGTGGCCAAAGTAATTGGATTTTATTGCTGGAATTGGAGAAAAAAAGTTTTGCCTAATATCCCCCAAGATATTTAATAGAGCCTTCAAGCTCAAATATTTTCTTATATGACTCACGCTACAAATGTCTTACGAAAAAATGCCGGGTTAAGTGTAAAAAGCCCCCCCAGAGTATACAACTAAATTGTCTGCAAAGGTCACCTATTCTTTCCACACAGAGAAGGCTTTTGGTGAGCTGTATGAGCACACACATCTTTTATACAAATCAATTAAACATACCCGAAGAGACACTTTCCATTTTGTGAAACGGAAAATTGCCAAAAAGTTAAACAAAATTAACGTCAACCTGAAGTATTGTAATTGCTCTTTTGCATGAGGTGAAAAGACAAGGGAAACACGTGAATGCATACATCTGCCAGATTTCTCCGCCACTAAAATGATTAATATTAACATATCACGTCACAAATAGTAACATGAACTGATAAAACCACTGACTTGTCCATCTGAATTGTATACAAATACCCAGCATTGGATGAAGCAATGGTGATCCTTCTTTCCCAAAATAAATAACGTCTTGAGAGATGTGCTGAACTACTCCCACAATTTCACTTTTATTTTACACAACCGACTTAAGAGTGAATAGCAGAAATGTGGCGCTGAATACAAAATGCAGAAAATTGCTCACGGACTTGTTTAAGATTCCCCAAAAGAAATGGAAAGAGAAACAATATAAGCTTATATAAGGAAACAAATATCAATTCATGATTTTCCTTTCATTTCGATCTTTTTTACTGATCGTTGCACTTTTCTCCGATGCTGAATTAAGAGCCATTGAATCTTCTCCGCAGAAAGTTTCCAATCTCCATCGTTTTTGCGGCTAGATATTGCATTTGAATGAGCATATTTTTTTTCTATGTTTATACCAAAGTGTGCTTCTTGCTGAAATTAAATCTAGAACATGTTTATCAACAACAGTTTAATAAACATTCCAACTTCCTCATTCCGACACTTGTTTTTGCAATAAAACGCAATTATATAAATTCTTAAACCAAAAACTAGATATTATTGTAATAGCACATTATGAATCACTAATTGCGAAATGAAATGAAGTGTTACAAGTCTTGAACTTGAAAACAAACAAAAGCCCGTTGTCCTAAAACATGCGTATCATCGACGATTTGAAATATTCTGCGAGATAATCACGTTTCAGGAGATAAATCTACTCGCGAGATTTTGGCATTTTTGCCAAATGTTCACATTGGATGGATTCGATGAAAGGAATACCTTGAATTCAGGTTGATTATTGTGGGTCGTGGTCATGAATTTGCATTGCCAATTGACCTCTATCAGTTGCACCACAACGATAGCATAAATGCATAATTAACCGTTGTGGTTTTTATTGTGCCAAATGATAGGTTATCAATTAAGAAAAGTAAACAGCATAGGTCATCTCTTGCGCGGCTCGCCATCGGGTTTTCTGCGAATTAGTGTCTACCTTGCACACTTTGGCCAGTCATCATCATCATCAGTGTTTTTGAGCCATTAGCCGAGTCAGGTATCAAGTGATATAATTGAAAGCAATGAATTATGTGCAATATACGGATGATTGTGAATGTGCGCCACGACTCAAAGTGGATTACTTATTGTGAGTCTGCAATCCCATGAGCAAGTAAAACACAACATAGACGCTGTATTGTAACCACGCGAGTGCCATTACTTGCTTGGCTGAGCTTAAGAAATTTGAGGTATTTAGTATTTCTCAAATGCAATAGAGACTCTGTGTGTATGTTTAGGCATTATTAATTGAATCTGTGCTTTTTACCATATGTAATATTTTACTTCTTTGTCACATACACACCATTATTACTACTGCATTCCACTTTTCTGCTGTATTTTTTTCAACAGCCACGGGAATTGCACTTCACTCTCGCTGTTGCTCATGCACAGATTTCCTAACACATGTGTTCCACATGAAGATCTGGATGGTGAAAAGCTTCTTTGAAAAACATCAGAAAATCACGTAAATTCTCACACAATTGCCAATAATGCCTGCTAACACTTTAATCATTTAATTTACACCCTCAAATCACTCATTTTCGATTAGAATCAATTCAAGCTCGATGGCAAATAATATGCATCAGTGAGCAGAATCATGTGACAGACCAATTCTCGCTGTTGAATCTGGTAAATAAGAAATAAATTGGAAACTCTGCGTGAATTTCAACACATACAACTTCCACTTTGCCGGACATTGACAAAAAAATTCAACCTGCAGGATTGAATAATGCAGAGACATTATCGTAAAACATTCGTGATTCTGTGGCGAAATCACATCTCTTTTCTCAAAACTCGCCACAAACGGAAAACTGAACGACCTTCGCGGATTAGAGAAAAAAGCCACACCATTTTGACTCAGTTTTCCATTCAAAAACACATTTTCTGCTCAACATTTCCACTGCGATACTCATGAGTTTGGCAAAGCATGAATTTTAAGTGCTCTTTTTTCATCTGGCTTCCCCTCTGGTTTTGTTCCTGATGGTCACAGAATACGCATAAAATACTCTCGATTTAATTTGCAATTTAGATGCCGTCAAAGAGGAATTTTAACAGTGAAAAATTGATTTAAGGCGCAATGCACGCGCTGAGCAAAAATTTTGCACAGATATGCAAAAAATAATCACACATGCGAAGAATTGTGCCAATCTCGAGTGGAATTTTTCAGCACACAGAACACAAGTCCATTCTCTTTTGATAACCAAGCGAGGAAATCCGCTAAAGAGGCGAAAAAATACCTTATTTATTTCTGTATTTACTTTACTGGACTGCGCTTTTTCGGGTGGCAGAGCAAAAGAGCAAATAAAATCACACAACTCTCGCCTTCACCCGAACGTGGAAGTGATTTTTATTTTCTTTTTCATGAGTGCATAAAAAATTGTGTAAATGGAGCAAAATACCCCAGCACTTGTATATCACGTTACCGTCCGCATAATGGATTGAAAAGTGAATAGAGAGAGATTCATTCATGAAAAAAGATAGCTCATTAAACCATCGCTAACGAAGCGTGAATCGACAATGAGAATGAAAATTTTTGACGCAAAACTTGTAATTTCATTAAATTTACGCGTAACATTTCAAACGACACATTACATCTCTCTCACCGGTACCACAATTTCATTCCATCCACTGCTGCGAGAGAGTCTAGGTGAAAAATGCCTTTCTGTGTGCTCAAGAGGAGTGATCTGCTTTTATATTAATTCAAATGAGACAGTAATAAAGTGCATTCTTGGAATTAATTAAATAACACGAGTCAAGTGGATTATTTTCTCACTCGAATGGCAACTTCTTTAGCCACGTTAGAATTATTATGTCATCAGCCTCAATGGGCAACGATTAAAAGGAGCTCTATACCTACTCCATGACCCACGTGAAGTGAGCTCTTCACGCCGATCGCCGAGAGAAATCTGCTCAAGTCGATAATGACAAGAAAAAGTCTCCTCCTCAAGTGTTCTTTTTCCTTTTCCATGCCACTCTCTTCTTCTCTTGTGTGATGAGCAATTTTACACGCAGGTTTCTATTTGCTTTACGACAAATAAGATGCGCATTCAATTATCATTAATATCACTCGAGCAATCACTATACATTTCTTTCGGACGCCACTATATATCGTGTCTCTCTGCAGGAGAGTCACTGTGTGTAGTGAAAAGAGAAAGGAATTTGCATGGTAAAATTTTTTAGTACATTTAACACAATTAAGAGATGCCACATATTGATTGAAATCGTTCATCTTTCACTCTCAGAAGAGCATTTTTTCCGGCTGTTGATCCAAACCGCCATCGGGAGATGGTTTACTGTAGCAACAAAACGCCATCATATTAATTAATAGCATCTCACAATTTAACAGTAAGGAGAGAACCTGTTTTCGAGACCATATACACACCGAGAGTCTTTTGGTTTTCTCAAGACACTTTTCGAGACACCTCTATTGTGTTAGACAGGCACGTGTATTCTCAATACAAGCAACTGCCGCGGAATTTGCTGCTCACCTCACAGAGTTCATGTCGAGAAAATTCAACCTCCCGGTTAATAAACTTAGAGGTTTATTCATCAGATTATAACCACACCAATTGAGCGTCAAACACTATCTCACATCATGTGTGAATATTTGGAAAGAAAATCACATATTTGTTCGCAAGAAAACGGCCTTGCCGTAAACATTGGTAAGATATTGATGAGGAATGAGGCCAATTGACAACTTCACGAACTCATGAGCTCATTATCGCGATCACAGAATGAGAGAAATCATTTGAATATTAACAGAATAAAACACATACACAATCTCAACAATCAAATTGCAATAAAAGATCAGAATTTCAATGAAAAGGTATATTATTTACAAATTAATTTCCCTCATACAAACACAATCTCTGCACACCTTTAAGAATCTAAACAAAGTATTTTCCTCATTTCTTTGTCTCTCCTCGAAATAAACATTGCACAATTGGAAAAAAAAGAATTTTATCCTTGCATCAAAAGAATGTAGTTTGCATACAATGGATTTCTAATTTTTCAGACTCTTGCCTTTTTTTTCCAAGTCTGCAGAAAAACTTGCGATGATTGTCTTTGGCGACTAATTCATCCGGTGTACAGAGTATACAAACACTCTTATCGCATGAAACTGCACTTCACATTTCATACGTGCTTGATATTACAAGTTCAAAACAATATGTGGCGTTAACTCAAACACGTTGCAAGTTGTTGAGCGTTTCTATTGGAAAATACCTTTAACTTCGTCCCAATTGTACAGTAAATACTTTTGCCGCATGATAAGGGCATTTCTTGTATGACTCTGAAACGAAAGTTGGAAAGAAACTTTTATCAACAAACACCAGAAATTAAACAGCTTTCAAACAATTTTAACATTATCGAGAATGTTAGTTTGCAGTGTGTATTCAAGTTAAGACTTGAGAAGATATGCAAAGTGACGCTTCCTAAAATTCGAAAGGCACTCTCATTATCTAATTCAGCCATTTGCAAAATTATCTCTGTCATGGTCTAAGTGGTAGAAAAATCTCGCAGCCTTTCGAGGCGATTCTCCATTCCAAATGAAACTGAATGTTTTCTTTCAATATCGCACGCTTTTTCGCCTCTCGCAAAGGAGTGCCCATAAAATCTAAAGTATTTCCTAATTGCCCAATTTTAATGATGGCTTTTCTAAAGCACAAAAAATAACAAATTGTTAATTGCTATATGCAAAGGCGCAACTCAACAATGGACTACAAATTGCCGGAGAGAGTCAATGATGGGGACACAATAAAAGTGAAATATGCGACAGATGAGTGATATCTCAATAATCACCTTCCTAAACTGACATAATAACGATGCCATCAATATTCTATAAATTATCTTCCAACGACAATTGAATGAGAATTATGCAACCAATGCGCCGTGTAGCGAGTTACGCGACATGATCCACCGTCGTATTTACGATGCGTTTTTAGGTGGATGAATGCAGAAACCCGTTTGCAGTGTCCGGCAAACGGAACTAGAGATGCAAAAGACAATTTCGAGATCGGGGCATGGTTCGATGAGCAGCGACAAGAGAAGGGAGGAATATCGAGGAGGCAAGTGTGTCTCTTCGTCGGTCTTCACGCAATTATATGGGTGTTTCCTCACTTGTTCTTCACTCTTCCTCCTCCTCCGAGTCCAGAAGCCAGCGATTGTGGGTTACACATTTCACATGCCGGATACTTTCGAGTAGAAAGCAAATACGCATTCTTTGTGTCTTCATCCTATTCTTCTCCTTGCTCTGGAACCTTCAGCTGTTCCTTCATGTGAATCCACAGCAGGAAATGAAGTCATATTAACCATTCACCTCCTGAAGGCGGATTTTTTCCTCCTCAGTCGCTCTAACGACCGTATTACTTTGTGTTCTTCTAATATGCGCATGTGTGTGTCATTTTCCCACAGAGCGACGGAGATCCAGAAATTGCTGATGAGCACATTTTACATACAAAATCCGAGCAAGAAATTCAATTGTTGGTCTGCAGAGGAAGAGGCTTTTCAAACAGAAAATTTTTAATTATGGCAGAGAGATAGAGATCAAATTTCTCTCTTTCTCTCTTGATGTGAGAAATTTTACGCATAATATTTTAAAACTAAGTATAATGTTCTATGCATTATGCACATTAAAAACATATTATACCTTCAAACAGGACAGAGGTCACTTAATTTCATGTATTTTATCCCAAAATGGCAAAACAAAATGTTCCCCAATTGGCGTAAAATATCATAGATCTATTCGTGAAATCATAAAACTCTCAGTCATACCCAATTAGAGTCGTAATTATGGCATTATCAACACCTGTCCATTGACTTATGCGACCTCACGAGTGTATTTCACATCTCAGTGGACAAATACTCACGTATTAATGGGCGTGTTGCTGCACAGAAATCTCCCGAGAGACATCAAACGGTTTCCTCTGATTCACTTCCGAAATAAAACGTGGTCTTTACAACTTCCACTTGACTTACATCGATTCGAGAGACTTTCATTTTCAGGTATTAACAGCATGTCCCATTCCGACATATTACATTGAATTTTATTATATTTTCTGCACATGTCTCATTGAATAACTATTCAATAGATTTTTCCTCTATTCATACACTCTGATGATGTATAAGATTTTGGAGAAAGTACACAATGAATATTAATTTTCAATATACACTTTTTGCCATCGTGTGTCATTCAATGGATCTTGCAATTTTCTCAAGCAATTTCATCAATAGAGAAACACGAAGGAAATCAGTGGAATTCTCAAGTGGCTCAATTTCAAAGTCTCGAATACACTTTGAAGAAGCTATTCATGGAGTTTTAGCGTATTTTTTTTTATGAATGTTTGAACAGTGTTCTTTTTCTGCGGCGCGTGTTGCAATATTTTGACATACATTTCCCTCAACAAAGTGCGCCGAAAGAAAGCCAACCGTGCACCACCCAAATAGCCAAAAATATGTTGTGGTGCTTTCGCAAAGTATACTATGCCTCATTATATCAATACAGCACCTCGATTTATTGGGCAATTTAAAACAATTCCAACATGATTTTGGCAAATTAGAAATATTTTATTTAATAGCCCCACCAAAAGTGATAAATTGTGCCTGTGGCCTTTGAATTTTTCATCATTGTTGTTGTACAGCTGACCAGAGATGCACAACACCTTATTTTCACTAGGGCTATTATACAATAGCCTGGCGAATACAAGTGAAGAAGCTCTCAGTGTGAGGAAATATCGTGAATTGAGCGGTACTTTCAGATATCACAATACTGAAATTACCAGTCTTGTGTGATTTTTCACAGATTTGCTTTTAGACTCACTTTCTCATAATCACTATGCAAACGGTGATATAATTTCAACTGTTTAGTTTAGTGGGTATTTTGTTTAACATTTGCCATTTTATCTAACGACTCCTTCCACCCAAAAATTCCACTCGCGCGCGCTCCTCTCTCACGACATGCATTCGGATGGCCATAAATTATATTGGCAATAATTACGCCATTTGTTATGCTCTCCAGAAGTCTTCTAATATGAAATCTAATGCCATTCACAGTCTCAAATAAATTAGTTTCCAAACGGTAAAAAAGAGGTGTAATCTCAAAATGGAATCACCTGATGGGTGAAGTGCGTGGGAAAAGTCGGAAGCTGAATCCCATGATACAGTCATTAACATTCTGAGAGTTCCAGCTTTGTGTAGAATGCAGGGAATAACTGCGAAAGAGCTGCAGCTCGAGGGGTGGGGAGAACAAGAGTTTGGAATTGTATCTTGCATTCCTGGCGTCCGAATGGACCAAGAGAGCCACTAAATATGCATGATCGGATCTGAATGAAAAGCACACACAGAGACACTTTTAGTATTTCACAATGAATGGAAATTAAGCTCTGCGATCTGTGTAAACGCCCACGATTTGAGAATGAAATGACAATCAATATTAATGAGGGACACATGACTCAATTGCATAATTTACAAATACCTTTATCGACATATCGGCTTGATCACTTGTATCTCCAAAATGCTCTACCACTCCACATGCTAATTATATTAATTGCTTATTTTTAGACATTGCTCAACATGGAGGACAACACGGCGTCCACGTCTTCGGCGGAAACTCACACTCTGGAGGCGAACTATCCGTTCAAGAATGAGGTGTCACTCTCCATCGGCAGCGAATCATCCGCCAGCGAGAACGCCGCTCCAACGCCGTCTCCACGTCACAATTACCAGACCGAAGTGGTAATTCCGCCTCTCGAAGAAGTGGCCCTCACCAAATCCGATGACAGCTTTGACGGCAAGATCGGTTTGGACAATCCCGGCTATGAGCACGAGCACCCCAAGCGACCGTTGAGCTCCTTCGGCCAGAATGGCCTCACAGAAGCCAGCCTCAATTCCGCCAAAACCCAAAATGGAAAGAGTGTCGATAAACCTCTGGCAGGTGAGCAATTGTTTGCTCTTCTTCCCCACCATCTCAACCTGGAAAGGAAGTGCTCTTTTAGCGAAAGAGCTCTTTTTCAGCACACCCATAAAACAATTTTGACGATTTTGGTGTTGAAAGAAAGTTAACAGCTTAAAGAGCACTCATTTTCCTGACAAATTTTTCACATCACACAAATTTAAATGAGTTCTCGTGTTTTTTTTTCCTCTCTCTCTAATGTGAATATTGAGAGAACCTGATTCGCTATAGAATGACAAGATGTCTTTCAAGATCACCTTCCACCGAAATAACATGTTTCGCCCAAACAAGTCCCTGAAAACTAAAAATTCACCTTTTCTCCTCCCGCAGAAGCCGTCAATTTAGAATTAGTAAATCTGAATAAACCCGCAAATGGACACGACAATGGAATCCCCATCAAGAAAGACACAGAAGTGGACATTGGCGATCCCTACGATGAATACTTCGTCCCGGTCAATGAACACCGAAAATACATGAGGTAAAATCTATTTGCATTCGCTACACTGCCTCCTCATAAAATGCTTTAAAGAGACCACAAAAGCCCATAAGAATATCACGGCCACAGCACCGAGAGAATCCCTAAAACAGCCTTCTACACTACATGATATACGGAATTTCTTCTAGCGTGTCTTTTCGAAGGGGTGAGCGTGGAGTAGATAATTACGGACGATCGCTAAATCAGCCTACATATGGTCTCGTCGACTATAAAAGTTGGATTAAAATATCGAGGTACACCCACCCATTCACATCATCAGCGTTCAACGAACCCCCCTTAAATAACGATATCCATCTTGGTGTAAAAAATTCGCCAGTGTTAAATTATCTTCGTCATTTGCGCTTCATTCCCTACTAAATCCGTTCGAGTATAATTCAAAATTGTTTCATTGCTATTGTGTAATTCTGTGAAGAAGCCGAAAAACAGGCATTTGGGGTGTACCTCAGGAGTTCCATTCAGTGACTTTGCTTTGGTTACGGGGTCGTGCATGTAGCAAATGAAATTTCTTAGTAGATTTTGTTCAATTATCTTATCAGACATGCTATCTCAAGCATCTGTGCCATTACCTCTTACCATGTCACTCAACCCTCTGTCTCTTCCTCTTGCTCATTTCAGGGGTGAGAAACTCTATGTGACAAAAGACAAAAGGATCAAGAGCCGATGGAGGAAGTGGCTCTGTTGGGCCATAGTCTTAGCATTACTTGTTAGTTTGGTCATCATCGGTCTGCTGTCAGCAAGTAAGGAGATAACGCATCATATACTTCCGCATTAGTCACTCACCAAATCCCTTTTTCAGCCGGTGTGATCTTCAGTGCAAAACCCACTCCAATAGAGTCTCGACAATTTAACGGCAATGAAGCTCAAGCGGCTGGCATTCTTGGTGCTGCAGGCAGTAGAAAGAACAACACAACTCCAGTAACCCCCATAACAACGTCGAGTACAGCACCGTCAATACCCTCGGTATCTACAGCAAACGACGAGAATATCATCTACGGTAAGGATAATTCATCGTTGATCTTCGCATGTAATAACATCGATTTTTTTTTCCAGTACCAAATACTCTCGAGGGCCAATTGACGCTGCAAGATACGCAATTCCAAGATGATTACAACAACCACGATAGTTCATCATATATTAATCTGGCTCAGAAAATGGAGAGGTCAATTAAGCAGGCACTCACCTCTTATATGCCAAATAATAATGATATTTACGTAAAAGTCACAAACATGAAGTAAGTTGTTGATGTTTTACATCGAAAGTCAGCCTGCTAATTAATTCAACGCTTCCTTTTCCAGACCCGGTTCGATAGTCATTGACTACAGAGTTGGATGGAGCAATAAAATGCAATCTGATATCTCACCAGCATGGCTCAGCAGCAGTTTGGCTGACTATCTTAAAAGAAACAATGGCCGACTGGACAATCACAGAGTGCCAACAAACACATTGAGGGCAGCCCGACTTCCAGATACCTGCTTCATGAATCCTGGCGAATACGAGTGAGTATCAGTGATGAAATCAAAATGGGCAAAGAAATTATTAAAACATACACTCTTTATTTTTTATCAGTTGCGAGCATGAATGCAGATTCAATGAAAAAATTGTGGACTTTTCTTGCACCTGTCCAGACAACATGGAACTCCAAGATGACGGAAAGCGATGCAGACCAGGAAAACTTCACGTTTATGAAGTCACACCAAATCCACATCAGCATGATCATCATCATGATCACGATCATCATCATGATCATGATCATTTCCATCACATTCATTCAGAGCCAACGTCAGAACCCGAGGCTGAGCCAAAGAGCGAACCGGAACCGGAGGGAGAGCCCAAGAGTGAGCCAGAGCCAGAGGGAGAGCCCAAAAGTGAGCCAGAGCCAGAGGGAGAGCCCAAGAGTGAGCCAGAACCAGAGGGAGAGTCCAAGAGCGAACCAGAGCCAGAGCCCAAGAGTGAACCAGAGCCAGAAGGAGAGCCCAAAAGTGAACCGGAACCGGAGGGAGAGCCCACGAGTGAACCAGAGCCAGAGGGAGAGCCAAAGAGCGAACCGGAACCGGAGGGAGAGCCCAAGAGTGAGCCAGAATCAGAGGGCGAGCCCAAGAGTGAATTAAAGTTAGAGGGAGAGCCCAAGAGCGAACCAGAGCCAGAGGGAGAACCCAAGAGCGAACCAGAGCCAGAGGGAGAACCCAAGAGTGAGCCAGAGCCAGAGGGAGAACCCAAGAGTGAGCCAGAGCCAGAGGGAGAGCCCAAGAGCGAACCAGAACCAGAGGGAGAGCCCAAGAGCGAACCAGAACCGGAGGGAGGGGCCACGAGTGAACCAGAGCCAGCGGGAGAGCCCAAGAGTGAAATTAAGCTAGAGGGAGAGCTCAAGAGTGAACCGGAACCGGAGGGAGAGCCCAAGGGCGAACCGGAACCGGAGGGAGAGCCCAAGAGTGAGCCAGAGCCCAAGATTGAATTAGAAGCAACAGGAGAGCCCAAAAGTGAACCGGAATCGGAGGGAGAACCCACGAGTGAACCAGAGTCAGCGAGTGAGCCCAAGAGTCCAGAAACAGATAGTGAAGCTGCTAGCAAAGAACCTAGCACAGAGGAAATTATGACAAAACGCATGGAAGAACAAGTAATTGAAAATCAGCACAAACCGAGGAATGAAATTAATGATATCGATACTTCAAGTAAGTCAGAGTTCACGAAAAGCGAAGGTAAAAATGCTGGAACCGTTAAATCATCCAAGCAATTAGATTACAATTTCGAGAGAGAAGCAACAGAAAATCCAACAACACTCGACAACATTATGATTATTCATCACTCGACTGAGGGTTCGAGTACCGAGGCTTTATCCACAGAAAAACCGGAAGAGAAGAAAACTCAATTCTTCGACCATAAAACTTTAGAAGCTCTTCTCGACAGAGATATGAGTGATTCACTGCTCACAACGACTGAGGCAGAAGATGAATATACAAATATTACAACTGAATCTTCAGATGAGGCTCGAGAAATGGAAGAAGTTACTAGTCCTAAGATGTCTGAGGAAGGAAAAGATATCCCTGAGATGAAAAAGTCATTGTTTATCAGTGAATCCGGCATGCCAACTACTGTTGAGATGAGCGATGCCGATTCTACTACCCTGTCTAGTCCAAGTCGAGGTGATATTAGCGTTGGCACAGATGAAAGTGATTCTGCACTCTCTCCGCTCACCACAGAAATTCCAAAGAGTGATAGCACGGAGATGGAAACTTCTCCATCAACTGACCTTCCCGCACCTGTCACTGAGGACATTAGTGATGATATTCCTAGGCCCACGGAGAACTACTTCAAGTCACCGAGGTTGATTGACGAGGAGCCGAAGACACAAGGAGATCGCACGATAAATATCTTTTCGCCGCGATCCGAGGACACAATTATGACTGTCAATGATTCTGAATCTCAGCAGGGAGACTCTTTGGAAATGTCACCATTTTTGCCCAACATCGAAACATCTAGTCCAAGAACACCATCCTCATATGCCGTCACTGAAAATGTCTCTGAGGCTGAAACATTCCAACCAATACCAAATATTGCCGTAGATCAATCACCCTTCTTGCCTGACATCGACAACAATTCCACCCTTGTGCATAACTTGCATCAGGGCCACGATGCTTTCGTTCAAAATGACACGGAAGAAATGATGAAAGAGGACATCAAGCAAAAGCCGAAAACACCCCGATTGGACAATGATGAGAGCCACAAGGAAAATCCCGTAGAGAGCAATGTGCAAGTCGACCATGTCATGATCAACAGCACAGAACAGTCAGAAGATTCAACTGATTCCGCCATGGAAGCCACATCGGCGAAGCCAGAAAAAGTCGTGAATGAATCCAGTGCAGATTTGTTGGAGACCACATCAAGTGATGGGGAGGACAAGACAACAGTCGAGGCTGCTGACGCGACTACAGCTGCTGCATCAACAGAAGAGCCTAGTTCCACCGTGACAAAAGTGGAAACAACTCAGGTGAATGATGTTGTCACTGAGAGTTCTACTGAGACAGCAAAAAATGTTGTAAATGAGGATAATTCAATCAGAGCGGAAGAGAAACTGACCACAATTGCTACAACAGAACGTCTCAATGAAATCTTCGATCCAGATGAGAAGTTTAGCAAGGAGAAGAACTTCTCCGATGATCAGTTTCCTAAATTGACAGAAAATGACCTGAAGGTCATACCGCTAAGTTCAGGGAAAAACATAAAGAAGCCTGATAAAGATGAATTCTTAAGAGAGAAATTAAGACCCAACGAGATTGGAGAGGAGACCACTGAATCTACGACCGGTCATTTTTTAGGTGAAGGGACGTTTCAGGTGACTTCTGAGTTAACTGGAACGTCCGCAGCCTCGGATAAAAAAATCCCCACTAACATGAAGATGACCAAGAGTTTGAACAGTGATCAGATCGTGATGTTCTCGCAGTGCACTTCTGGTCAATTTGAGTGCATGAATGGAACATCGATTGAGAATGGATCTCCTTGCATCAGCAAGACCGAAAGATGCGACGCCATCTCCCATTGCACTGACGGATCGGATGAAATGGACTGTGAGCGATTGGGATGTCCTGGTCACTTCCAGTGCAGTGATGGACCTTGTTTGTCACGCCACTTGGTCTGTGACGGAATCGCCCATTGCAACGATAGCAGCGATGAGCAAAAGTGTTCAGAATGGCAGTGTCGCTTTGACGAGATTTCGTGCGATGTGTCTGGAAAAGGACCCTGTATTCCCACCCAATGGGAGTGTGATGGACTCCAGAACTGCGCCAACGGACGTGATGAGAGCAACTGCTTGGACACATGCAGCAATAATGAATTCTACTGCACCGTGCAGAAAAGATGCATTCCTGAGGCCTGGAGATGCGATGGGAAGATAGATTGTTCTGGTAAGTGTATAAAACGTCAATTTGCAACATAAAAATTAAGCCTTTTTTTGTCTATTTCAGGAAGTGAAGATGAACGTCTTTGTGACTGCAGTGGAGATAACTTTAAATGCAACACAGGCGGCTGTATTCCCGCCTCTAACGTCTGCAATGGACTGCCTCAGTGTCCGGATCTATCGGACGAATGGGACTGCTTCAAGATCCTGAAGAATGACACTATCACGGAAGCTGCAGATTTACTGGGTGTGAAAAGAGAAATGGGTCAATATAATGTAATTTGTGCTGATAATTGGACAGATGACGACTCCGAAGCGATGTGCCTCAAGCTAGGATATTCCAATTACTCCTCCTGGCAAAAAACAAGCCTCACCAATCCCCCGAGTGTAATCTATGGATTGAATGAATCAACGAGTGGTCCTCTTGTAGAGAAAATCGTGAAGACAGATTCCTGCAACTCTGGCTTCGTCTCACTTGTCTGTGAAGAATTCAGTGAGTATTTTTTCGCAATGTTCGACAGCAGCATTACATAGAAAACAGTAATTCAGTGAGATGATATAAAATCCATTGCACAATTATTGCAGCATGTGGAAATCGCAACAGTGAACCGAAGAGTTTGGACGAGTTAAATGATGAAAAACTCATCGAAGCCGCTGTGCTCTCAAGCGTGGCTCTGGCATTTAGTGAATCATCCAATTTAATTTGTTCAGCAACAATTATTGCCCCACGATGGGTGCTCTCGACCTACTCCTGCATTATCGGACGAACTGAATTGGTGAATGGAAGAAATTCTGCCGTTGACTGGAAAGTGTTCGCCGGCGATCGAACGTTTACACGACAACAGAACAACTCAACAGCAACGCAAACTGCAACAGTGAAGAACATTTACACAAACCCTCAGGTAAAATACACGCAATTATAGACAATGTTGCAGTAAAAATAATAATAATGTCTGTTTATCTTGTAGGCCAAATTCAAACAATTCCTGTATTCGGGAGATTTAGTGCTGTTGGAATTGGAGGATGGCCTTAAGTGGGAGTCAACACTGAGAAGTTCATGCCTCTCTGCCCTTTCTGCAGAACAATCATCATCTATTAACACCGAAATGTCCTGCATAACTGCCGAGTGGGAGGCAAATGCCTCAGATGGTGAGTAATTGGAGAGAGAATATTATTAATTCAGTGCCAATTAACATTAATATACATATTTCGCACCAGAAAACATCAAAGATCGCCAATTGAACTATTTGCGCGCCACAATGATCACGACTGATGAATGCAATTCGACAAGCAATTTCGCTGGAAATCTCCCAGAGAATTCCATCTGTGCCAATCAGGATCAAATGGGATGCAAGGTAAAGCGCATCACATTGAAATCTTATTTGTCTCATTCACCAATGTTGTGATCAATTCTTTCTAAACTCTTCCAGAGAGAAGCAGCCCCTCTTCTGTGCTTAGAAAAGTCAGCCAACTCTGAAAAGGTACACTTCCCATGCAATTTCCTTGTATTGAAAATAGTTCATTTTCCAATTGATTGTGCCATTTGCAGATGGAGTGGGTGTTGCGTGGAGTTCTGAGTTACCACGGAAATTGTGGTCAACGTCAGCAACCGAAAGTTTTCACATCAATCACAGCAGAAATCAGAAATTGGATTGCAAAAACCATAGGAAATGAGCTACTCTATTGAGAACAGACACACTCTGCAAGCATTCAGAACGATAGCTAGTCACAAAATTTTATTTGTGCCAATCAACTGAACGATGACGAATTGTGGAGAGGAAAAATCTGCAGCAAAATTATAATAGTATAGGAAGGAAAACTTAGGGATAATGCGTGAAATACATGTAGAGGATAAAATAGAGGGGCCACGTTGTATCAGGCCTGCGAGCTAAAGAAAGAAAGCGAGGAGTTGAAGTACTACTCCAAATTTGCAATTCAATTACTATTTAAAAGAATTTTGATATGTATTCAAAAGTTGTCGGGAAGAGATAAAAAAAAATGTTAAGGGAAAAATATTCTCTATGTTTTAACTAAGGCTGTAAATATTACAAGAAACTAATAAATACTTTATATTATTATATCAATTTATTCTGGTAGCAAAGAAAAGACAATATTCGAAATGATCTTCTATGAATTCTTTTCTGTAGTTTTAATTTCAATCAACTTCTCAACATTACCGTCTATTACACTTAAGCAATTACATATATATTATTCCAATGTAAAGTAATAAGTAGTTACTGTATATGTATTACTTGCGAAACGTATTGTTTAAAGTGAAATGATAAATAATAGATGTAAATAAAGGAAAATACAATTTTCACGTAATAACTTTTCCTACCAAGGGATCACATTTTAAACTTACACGCTTGCTTACACGTCCACGTCCTTCTTCTTCTTCGACAGCCTCTGCTCCAGCTCGTCTATCCTCTCGTTCATCTTCCGCAGTGACTCTTTGATGCCCGCCTGAATCTCACTGTATCTCTGAATAGCCAGGATGATGCTCTGCTCAATCATCTCTCCCTGATCCTTCTGCTCAGATGTTGAGTTGTTCAAAGCCTTGAGCTTGTCCGTGGCATCTGGGATATTGCTAAAGTACTCAGCACCCAAGGTCGGTTCCAGGGACTTGATCTTCTCCAGCATCTCAAAGTTCCCAGCCAGCTCAGTGGCAATGGTGTTGATGTACACCTCCTGCGCCTTCACATCCTGCTTGTCATCGAGGAAGTTGGGATCCAAATAGCTCTCGAGCTCATCCGTGCGCTTCAGCACCTCGGTAATCTTGTCTCGGCCACTCAGAGCGCTCGTGAGCAAGGTGTGCGCTGACGTCAGCGAATCTGTGAGGTTCTCCCCACCCTTGATCGCGGTGTCCTCATCTGGCAGGGGGCCCAGTAAATCATTCAGAGCATCCACACGCTTCTCTAGTACGTCCAGAGCCTCCATCCTGGCCGTGTAAATAGAAAAAAATCATTAGCAAAATAGTCCGGAAGGCAGTTTTGTTGTAGCGAAAAACATAAAGAGTGAGTGGGCGATTTCCCTGCTCACCTTGTATAATTGGTTCGCAATTCACTCGCTGAAAACTCGTTAACACTTTTGCAAACCTCTTCGATGTGATTTCACTGCTTTTCCACACCTATTTTCGTCAGAAATGGGAAAAATTGATTGCTGGAAATGCGGAAAAATTCTTCACGACAAAACAGCTGTCAAATGTACTGACAGTCGAAGTTCGAAATTCATCTGAAAAGTTCGAAGCGCGGGGCTGGTTTTTGTGGTTCTTGCATCGCTGGTGTTTTTTGTTGTGATTTCTATTTGCGATGGGGAATTATAAATAATTACACAATGGCTAAAGAGAGGGTTTTTGCAAGAACTTACACTGCTTTGTTACATTTGCGGTCGTGGAGTGCAACGTAACGCGTCTCTTTGCATTTAGTTTTGGTTCCGTCGCGATAGTGAAAGGACGCAGAAATTGCTCCAACTCCGCCTCTTCTGTGCAATTTTCCCAATAATTTGCGGCAGTGAACAAAAGACGTGGGAGAGAGACTGCAAGACTGGAAGCCCAGTATCGTGATTAGAGATGTCATTTGGAGGAGGAAGTCCCGGTAGGGAGTCAACAAAGACCACAACATCAGCTGATGAATCTCTCTTGCCGAGAGACTACAGTCTCGTGAGTTTGGCGTCCAGCACAAGCCAAGATGAGAACTTCTGTTCCCGAGATCACGGCGATCTCACACTCAAGAGAATGCAATACTATCTGGAGAGCCAGAAGCTCTGCGACGTGGTGCTGATTGCTGGTGTGGATGGAAAGAGGTGAGTTCTTTGTTCGCAGTTTAAGAACAAAGGCCCTTTGTTTCTTGCTCCCCTTCAATCATCTCGGCTAATTGGCCTCTCGGAATGCATCTGGGAAATCTCACCGAGCCCACTCTCTTTGTCTCCACAGAGTACCAGCACATCGACTCGTCCTGTCGGCAGTCAGTGCGTACTTCGACGCAATGTTCACAGGCAGTCTGAGGGAGGCGCAGGAGCAGGAGATCACTCTTGGCGAAGTCACGGGCACTGCCCTTCAACTTCTGGTGCAGTACTGTTATACAGGGACAATCGAACTGCGTGAAGACACCGTGGAGACCCTCTTGAGCACCGCAAGTCTTCTGCAATTGGGCGCCGTGGTGAATGCTTGCTGCACTTTCCTAGGACGTCAGCTTCATCCCTCCAACTGCTTGGGATTCGCTCTGTTCGCCGAGCAGCAGAGTTGTGACACACTGCTCAAAGTGGCCACGGAGTACACGTGCGAGCACTTTGTCCAGGTATGCAGGAATCAGGAGTTCTTCCAGCTATCGGCTGAGCAACTGGGAAAATTGCTGGCCAGCGACAATCTCAATGTGCCATCTGAGCAGGACGTGTTCCACGCGTTGCTTGCGTGGATTCAGCACGATTCCAAGAACAGAGAGAAGCACATTCCAGATCTTCTAGCACTGATACGGCTTCCTCTGCTTCATCCGGCGGTGAGTGTGATTACTATCCTCATTTATATAGTGCATATTTTGATAACATTTATTCTTCATGTGGCAGTTCATCGCCGATCATGTGGAGTCCCTGTGCGAGAGCACAAACTGCCAGGAGTTGGTGATGGAAGCCCTCAAGTGGCACCTCTTGCCGGAGCGTCGCGCCCTGATCGCCAGCCAGAGAGCACGTCCGCGAAAGTCAACAATGGGAAAGTTGTTGGCTGTGGGCGGCATGGATGCTCACAAGGGTTCAATAAGCATCGAGAGCTACTGTCCACGCCTCGACAAGTGGAGTCTTGTGAAGAATATGACTGCCAGGCGGCTCCAATTTGGCGTGGCCGTGATGGACAACCGACTGATTATTGTGGGTGGACGCGATGGCCTAAAGACTCTTAATACAGTGGAGAGTCTTGATCTCACAACCATGGCGTGGAGCAAGTAAATATCGCAGGACAAAACCAAAAAAAAAGGAATCAGATCTCTTGAACTTTTGCTTTCTTCTTTCCAGTCTCCCACCGATGATAACGAATCGCCATGGATTGTGCGCTGCAGTCCTCGGGGGTCCTCTCTATGTGATTGGTGGTCATGACGGTTGGAGTTTCTTGAACACAGCAGAGCGATGGGATCCCAGCACCAGAACTTGGAGCAGCGTGGCTCCGATGACAACTATGCGGTCTACAGCTGGAGTAGCAGTGCTCGGAGGACATCTGTACGTGGTTGGTGGGCGAGATGGCAGCGGATGTCACAGGTCAGTTGAGCGCTACGATCCGCACACGAACAAGTGGAGTCTCCGGGCTGCTATGGTGAAGCGTCGAGCTGGTGTTGGAGTGACAGCAGCAAATTTTTACATCTATGCTCTCGGCGGACACGAGAATTCTGCTAATAATCCCTCAGCATCGCGCACGGAGACGGTGGAGAGATATGATCCTGGAACGGATACGTGGACCCTCGTGGCGTCGCTCAATGTTGGACGGGATTCCATTGGAGTGGCTCTTCTGGGCGAGAGAATTCTATCCGTTGGAGGATACGATGGGAATCAATATTTAAAGGTAATTTATACGCAATTTAAGCAGTACTCAAGGCATATTAAACTGTTCCTTTCACATTTCTCTTGCAGACTGTCGAGCAATACGATCCGGAATCTAATGAGTGGTCCCAATTGGCCTCTCTGAACTTCAGTCGAGCTGGAGCCTGTGTGGTGGCCATTCCCAACACAGCGGTTGTACCCGCGACGAGCAATACAGTATAGTATAAGTTTTCTCACGGTTACTTTTACATTGCGAGGAATGGTGTGCTCCCAGAAAGGCTTAGCACAATTAATCGCTGCCTCCTCATAAAAATTTTCATGAGAGAACGAAAGCCAAAGATTGCAAAATAATACCTATATAAAATCATCACATTTTTTTTAAATAATCATCCCCAATTGATGTGAATTTGCTAAAGAATTACCCGTGTGAATATACTTTACTCTTTATAAATCACATTTTTTCTAACTATACTTATCATTGGCATTCTTTTGATTGCATGGTGTTTTGCATTCCAGTGATTTTTCTTGTTTTTTTTTGCTATTTTGATACGACAGGGGCATCGAGAGAGAGATTTATGGAATTCCAGTAATCTGAATTTAATTAAATGCGTTAATCCTCGACATTGAATGACAAGAGCGAATCATAAATCGATTTGTGTGTTTCTGCATTTGTAGAGAACTTGTCAGCCTCTGAAAATTGCTTCCATCATTTTTCGTATTGACTTGAACTTTACCCTCTACAATGGGTCACTCACTCATTCCTTTCGGCGCGCCTTATCAAAGTGCCGCGAACTCTTGTAATCATCTATGTCAAACACGTGATGTAATCGTGTGGAGGCATCTTTTCACTGAGGCTTGGAATTCCCATCGAAAGCTCTTGGTTATATTTGAAGACTGGAGACAAAAAATGCAACTGATAAAAATGTGAAAATAAACAGCGAAATTCATAAATCTCACTCAGATGTCTCTAATATTGCGTCAATATGAGAGTAATCTTGAATGTTCATTCCAGAAGTGGAGACCTGTTAGATTTCTACCCTGCTATGGGCGTCAAGTAAAAATTTACGATCACTATGTTTAAAAATCGAACTGTAATCAAGAGCGTAGAGCTGAATATTAAAGAAAGAACAATACTAGATCCTCTTCGACCATATCTCATATCTTGTATCCCAATTTAGGGCTCAAAGTATATATAAAACGAGCCAAATACATATGTAACTCTATATCTTAAGGAACTGTTCCTCTCCATACATATGATTGAGATTCCAGTGTAGATTGTAAGAGTGTGAATTACTGAGACGAGATGTTCAAATAGAATCGAGTTTTTGCGTAATTTGCACCCCAATCAAATATAAGCAAATATATATTTAGACAAAAATGCTCTAGTATCTATTCAAAAACATAAAAAAAAAATGTAAGGCAACATTTATACTAAAAAAAATTTTTCTACGATTTTATAAAGGATATTTAAAAATAAACATATTAATCAATTTTTATACTCTTTAAAAATGCTTTTCTATTGCACTTTAGATACGCGAATATACAAGCTTTCTATACAACTCAAAAATATTCTCCAGATCCGAGTAACAACACAGCAAGTTGTCCTATTCATGTCGAGTTAAATTCCTTCAAAACAGTGTTCATGTTTGGTTGAAGAAAAATTTTCAGCGAAGTCACAGTCATTCTGCAAATATCTCGTGTGTCTTTAAAAATCCATACTTTTATTAACAAATTATTACATTTTATTGTGTCTCTCTTTCTCTACATTTTCTTTTTAATTGTAGGTATTTGTTTTCTCATCATTTGTATTAGTTTTTTTTTTGATCTATCATCATAAATTTCATGTCTAATAAAGACTTGAAGTACATAAAATGTAAAATCCCTCTTGCCAAAAAAAATCTATCATGCAATCTACTCTTGAGCACAAAAAAAACTCAACAAAAGGAAATACATTAAGGATTAATAAAGGAAATTGCACTGAAAAACGATAAAATCTCACGTGGTAAAAATTTTCTTCTCTCTCTCTCTCTCTGTATTTCAAAGGAATGATGAAGGCTTTTCAGTGGAACGATGTTCATTATTAAATGCACAATATCTTGTTTATATTACAGTGAATGGATGAGATGCATATAAGAAGCAATGCCTTAAAAGAAATAAGGTGATGTGTGTGTCTATTTGTGTGTTCAAAAATTAACAATTACCCGTATCACATTTCACTTCAATAATGTCACACTACGTATTTCCTCACTCATTTGCAACAGTGATCTTATTCTTCTCGTCCATCATTTGTGTTCTACCCCAAAACGCGCCAAAAACACAGGTAATTCTCAATTTGGGCGGCAAACGCGGCAAATCATGTGAATAAGTGTGCGTTAAGTCGTTGCTTTAGCTCCGCGGAAAGAGAAAACGGAGGGAAAAGTGGAAATGAGAGAAGGAAATTTAACAAATCCACACCATTCGCTTTTCACACACGGGAGATTGTGACGAAATACAACAGCATAGTCAGACTATTATACCCAACGAAGTACACAAAGTTTCCCATTAAGTACATGCATTTGCAATGGTCAAGTGCTTCTGTATGGCTGGCGGAATGTTATCTTTTGTCTTCGAATTGTTCCCCTGACCCAGCAATTCCGGGCACTGCCTCTCGCCGTCCTGAATCTCTTTGCACACCTTCAGCAAGTCATAATTTATTCTGTCGCTCACGATGGAATCTTTTCTGTAGAAGCGAGAGAGAATGTCGTTTTGTTAATTTTTGCTCTGTGACTAAACCGAGAGGAATTTATTTGCACTCACTTGTATTCTGGATGATTGACGACTTGCTGCCGAATCCACGAGGCTGTTGTGAGTAATTCACCAGAGGCGCGCTTCTGAATGAGTTTCAAGTACTGTTGAATGGTGCAATGAGTATCCGCATCGACATCCATGGAGCCCAAGTAGCTGTGAATCAGCGGTACGAGTCCAGGAAAAGTGTCCTGCAAGTAAATATCATTAGTCTCCACTCTCATTCAAAGAAATGCCACCAGTCTTGTTTATCTCACCTTTCCATTAATGATTTGATCGATTGTCATTAGTTCATATTCCTCCTCCGTGTCTGACACGCCGTTCTCAACGAATGCCTCGCCATTCTTCATCTGTCCAGTGACGTGCTTCTTGAACCAGAACCTCTCCTCTCGGCATGCATTGCGCTTCTGTGCCTTCTGCATGTTCTCATCAACCTTGCTGATTGGAATGAGAAAGTCCAGTTTGTATGACAAAATAACACGTGTGAGGAGCACAACAAAGCACACAATAGCGGCATTCTCAAAGTCCGTCAGCTGCAATTCACACGGCCGGAATTCCACACGCCACCCAATTGATGAGTTGGGCGGTGGTGGCTTGAAGCGCATCGTTTGCCAATTTGTCGATTGAATGTTCTCAAAGTGGTCCGTGTCTTGTTCGTCATTCTGGTGCACTTTCTCACTGAACAGCGACACAGTGTCGCGAATGAAAAGATGAGCAACGTGCTGGGCCAGCAAATGATCAATATCACCCTCGCGAAGTCGTTGATAGATCGCTTCGTCGTATACTAAAGGCACGTCATTGTATCTGAAATGGTAGAATAAGACATTTTTCACTCTTTTATCGCTTTCACTCAAATATCATATTTCACAGGAAATGCTAAGCTTGAATGGGAATATTAATCATAGGGGATTTTCTAGAAATCCCCCATGCTATTACATTGGAAAATACAATTACTTTTCACCAGCTGGCGACAGGTACGAATCGATGGAATCATAGCGAGATTTGTAAATTCTAAACTGGCCCTCCTTCAGCGGCCTCTCGCCACGCTCTTCCGGCGTGCGACAGTCCACCGATGCGCTGATCACATTCCAGCGACAGTCGGACTCCGTGAGGAAGCCCCTGTAGACAGGAGATGCCGCGCTTAGAGCCAACATAATGGGGCACAGTGGAGTGAGTTGGTCATAGAGGGTGCGAGCTTCGGTGATATTGCAGGCCTGGAACGTGAGCTGGAGACAACAACAGCCCATGCCGAAGCCCATTGCGTCCATCAAGACAACCTCCGGTTCACCAGCTGGACTCCCCTCGACGGGCAGTTTTGTGTTTTCATCCTTAAACACCTTCAGCTTTATGGCAACTTTCTCACCGCGCCTCATGCGAATGTTCCGCGTGAGCGTCTTGAATCTCGGATGACCAGCATATGTGCCCTCATCGGGGAAATAGAGTGATCGAGCGGCACAATTCTCGTCATCGGGCGTTGGAACAGCTTCAGGATACGTAAAGACGTCGCAACCCAGCCTGTGAAATATCAACGGAATTAATCATCTGCCATGAAAGAAATTTAGCATTAATCGTTTCTACCTGGGAAAGTTGGTTATGGAGAGCACAGTTTCGCCTGGTGGCAGCAAATTCGACAGTTCCAGCCGTCTATAGCGCATATTTGCCTCCACGACGTTAAAGTGTGCCAAGAGACCACCATAGGGCTTCCCAGGAGTGCCCTCAACCATATAGGCGCCGTATTCAGGGCGCCACAGGGATTTCACACCCTGCGGATCAGCGAGTTCCTTCTCATTGAGCAGTGCCAGCATCTCCTGAGCACGTAGAGACACTCTGGCTGTCTTCTTCTCGTCATCGAACTTCACGAGAATGTACTCTATCTCATCGCCCCACTTGAGAATATCCCCCTGGCGATCTCTCAAGCGTGCGTAGAGATGAATGAATTGCTCAATGCCATGCTGTCGCACGTGGTTGGCCAGCTTCCTCGTCTCTTCCCAACTCAGTGGACTGCCCTCGGAAAGGAGACCCATTTCTGCAACAAGACACACAGAGTTAATACACTGATAATTTGTTTTCTTCCAAAGTCATGGGTGAATTTGTAGGGAAGCTATCAAGGAATTGCCTCAATGACTCTTTCGTGTACAACTGATAACACTGTCTTATCTCTGGGCCTCTCAACCAATTACTTACAGCCGGATTCGAGCCCATCTTGACCCGTTGAGTGGCAATTGAGAGAGATATTCGTCACAGTTTGGCCCCGACAATTTTGTGACCATTGCAAATAAACTAGCCAAGCCATCGATCTGCATTGGACGGATAATTGAGAGGACTGCTGACTCATGAATAAAAATCAATACAACACCACTCTCGAGACTTTTTTCTCCATTGCCCATTAACTCAACACATTTGATTGTGATTAGCATGAAAAATGGAGAGTCACTTTTATCTACCAACATTTTATCGATTACGGTAGTTGAACATGGGACGTTTTGCTGACTTGTTTAGTGATGATCTAGCACAATGTTATTCAAGTGTTTGATACATTTTTACAGCCAATATCCACAATTGCGCCGCAAAATCGCTTTTGGATGATTTACAAGCCACCGTCAATCACTTGTACTCGCCTGCTTAGCTCGTGAAAAGCGGAGGAAATGCAAACGTTACGGAAAATATTCGAGAATTTCGATCTCCGCCGAGAGTTTCTGTCGCTCTAAAATTTTCACAAAATCACTCCAATGACACCTCGATTTGATGGCCAAATCAACTGAGAAATCACTGAGATATTCCTACAGTCGCCCTGAACTGGATTTTCCGTGGAAAATTGGCTGATTAGTGAGTAAAACCACAGAGAGGCACAGCAAGACGATGTCACTTGAAGCACGCTCCGTTGGAGAGTGTTTTATCTTTGGCCGCCCAGAGTTGTGTGATGGAGCAAATTGCGCAATCTAATGTAAACCACATTTGTATGTGGAGAAGCACACCGGCCGCACTGTGACCGATTGGGGAATGGCCATTCATTTATATATAGCCGCGAGGGAGAGTCTGTTTCTACAAGTCATTTTCTCCGGGAGGCAAGACTCTCTAGAATTTGCCATTTCTTGCGTCACCACTTTTTTATCGACTCACGTGCACAAAGCCCCACTGTACCTTGTTGATTGCAGCACACTAGCTTTCGGAGCACACTTTTGGGCGACTTTCAGCAATTATCTCCTCTGCCAGAGACTCTTTCTGCCGTCTTATCAGCCGAGAATCATCACATCACCACGCACGGACCGCCGGATTACCACTGCCGCCTTGTTCGAATGTCAAGGAGGACTACCAGCAGTGGAGCCTCGGTGTGATAATGTGCAACGCACACATCGTCATCACTGATATCCCCACAATTCTATCAGCGAAGTCACTTTCCTAGAGAACCTAGAGTTGTCCAATTGCTTCAAATTTTTTTGTCCATAGAATCTGGAATTTCAAGAAAAGCACTTTGAAAAGTGTAAAGACTTGTAGGATTTTTAATTTTTCTTTCTTTCATCATATAAACGTAAACGCACAATTTGCACACGCCACTGTTCTTCATATTTCGCACACACGTCACACCAAGCGCGCGCGCACACACACACTCATGCAAATCGCGAAGTAAAGGCTACCACTTTTCGAACATTGGAGCGGTGTTCGAAAGAAGTCTGCGGCGTTTTTGTCTGCCGTTTTCACGCGTTTTTCCTATTCAGTATTTGCTTCAGCCTGTTTTCCAAGTTCACCACTTCACCTAAAACATAACACACAGTTGTGAATGTTCAAATAAGTCCCCAAGGTGAGAAGCACAGAATGATTTGCCAAAACCGTGAATTTGGAGGTTATGAAATGTTCCTTTTGCAGGATGACTTCCTGGTCAAGACTGCAAAAAGCCACTGCGGTGATTTTTGGTGCTGTTGGTGGAGCTTCTGCATACTACTTTTACACCCGGAAGCAAGAGACTAACACTGTGTTCAACTCCTGGACCACCAACTTTAAACCTTCCAAGTATGGGAAGTGGGACTCTAACTGGGATCAGTAAGTTTCCTCTTCCGTTTGCCTCTTCGCGTGATTTATCATAAATTTGTTCACTCTGCAGTCGAGATCCTGCTTCCCTTGTAAAGCCTCTCAAGGCGGACGCCGAGTCTACCGAAGAGAATAAATACAACGAGAAACTCGAGAAAGCCACTCCGAAAGTGATCCGGCACATCATTCTGATTAGACACGGGCAGTACAATCAGTCTGGAGAGTCGGACGCTAAGCACTACCTCACAGAAATTGGCCGAAAGCAGGCGGCATTCACAGGAGACCGCCTGAAAGTCTTGCAAATCAACTGGGATAAAATGATAAAATCAACTCTGCTGCGTGCCCAAGAGACTGGAACCATTATATCCTCGTCCCTGCCTCAAGTGCCAGTGGAGCATTGTTCACTGCTGGAAGAGGGAGCGCCTATTCCTCCGGAACCACCAATTGGCCATTGGAAGCCAGAGAAGCATGTGAGTGGAGGATTATTTGATATGGCTTGAAAGCACGTCTAAATCTATTGTTTTCTCTGCAGCAGTTCTTCCAGGACGGAGCAAGAATTGAGGCTGCTTTCCGGAAGTACTTCCACAGGGCGCCTCCTGAGCAGACAAAGGAATCTTACACACTTCTAGTTTGTCACGCAAACGTCATTAGATACTTTGTCTGCCGAGCCCTGCAGGTAAATCCATCTCCTGTGCCTCAAAAGGTCCTTTTTTCTAACATATTATGTGTACAATTTCTTAGTTCCCGCCTGAGGCTTGGCTGAGAATCTCCTTGAATCACGCATCAATCACCTGGATCTCCATTCTCCCATCTGGAAGGGTTCTTCTGCGAGGTCTTGGGGATTCTGGCCATATTCCACCGGAATATGTGACATGCAGATAAGCGACTTTTTCCACTCACATTTCAATCACAGAAGCGAAGAGTCAACAATATAAGTAGAATGAGATTCTCTCCAATTTGAAATATCTCTTTTTATTTATAGACACACTGAGAGTTACACTAACAACTTTATCTCTTCAATTTGCTTCAATAGTGTAAAGACATGATATTTTCAAAGATCTTTCACATCAAAATTTCCGAAATAGACTTGTTTCAAATTCAAAGGAGGTTTCAAAGAGACAAACACATTGGTACAAAGTTGAAATTCAACATTTGTGCCCTTACATTTAAAATTCGAGCCCATAAATATTTTCAATTTGCGCTATATCTCATAAGTTTACGATACAAGTTTTCATGTTATTTTTGTTAAGTATAGATTTCCTTTTTTTGATTTCTTCTATTTGACATTCTTTCCAAAGTATGATCAATTGTAGTATGACAATTTCTCAGTTTTTTCTTCTTTTTTTTTAATACGGATAAAATTGTCACACGCAAAAAGTTGTACGAGCAAATAGGACGATAAAATGTTAATCTTCATTTTCCATTGTGATCATTGTGATGAGATTTATAATGCAATGCTCCTTCTGAGGAAATTTTGCTCAACTGATATGTTGCTCAGGATGCGAGGGGTTGTTTGGGGGTGCCAAAGGTGGGTCAGTGGGTGAATAGTGCGTGACCTCAGTGGGCGTGAGAGAGGGTATGTGCAATTCACGGGCGTAGGACTGGGTATGGGAATTAATTATTTCTCTGCGGGTTTTCGGTGAAGTTGGTCAGTTGAGGGGTCAGTTGACGCTGAGAGAGTGGGAATGATTGATAATCATTTTGTGTGACGTGACTTAGCGGATTGGAAGGGGTGTCGGTAGTGGCGATACGGCGTCGTCCTCCTCTTCATTATCCTGCGAGTCCTCGGGTTCACCCAGGGCATGTACGAATTCATAGAAGTCTATGCGACCGTCGCCATCCACGTCCACCTCTTTAATCATATCCTCAACTGTGGAAAAGGCGATAGAAGCAGGATTAGGAGTGATTAATCTCATTGCAATCGCGACGGCCAGAGCCACTCACTCTCGTCCTCATCCAGATCCTCGCCAAGGCACTGCAACACTGCCCGCAAGTCACTAGCTGTGATGTATCCGCGATTGTGCTTGTCGAACACCCGGAAGGCGTCACGAAGCTCGCGCTCCTCCTGATCGGCCGCCGACTCGACAGTGGAGTCCGTCATGTTGGACATGATGTCAACAAACTCCTCAAAGCTCACATTGCCATCGCCGTCCATATCAATTTCCTGCAGCATGTCTTTCAGCTCATCAACGCGCGCAAACTGCCCCAGGGAGCGCATCACGCTGCCCAGCTCCTCCTTTGTGATACTTCCGTCCCCATCCTTGTCGAACAGACGGAACGCCTCACGGAAGTCTGGGAAGATAGAGCAAATATTTATTTACTCGGCAGCAGTGGCGTAGAGAATGTTTTGTTGGCGAAGTGGGAAAGGAAAGTGTGTCTTCTTTCGCCACATGATTCACGATTTTCTGTATCACACACAATCGGATTCTGAGAACGATTAAGTTGCTGAAATTTTTTTCTCTGGAATCACTCAATACAGAGGGAAGTGAACCTTCTTGGAATGATTTTCAAGTATCGTACGCTTTCTACGCCGCTGCTCCGAGATTGAAAAGATGCGGGGACGTTTTATTTGGTTCTGAAAATCAACTTTAATGTTAAAAACCATCACAGATGTGATTCTCAGGACAAATATAGCTCAGGAATGTGGAAACAGAGGGGAGAGAAGTTATCAATATTATTCCCTTTTATATTAACTTTATAAGCACGGATTCAGATATTTTCTCGATAAACATTTGCATAATGGATTTCCCGATGAAAAATGTATTAGTCAAGCACAAGAATTAATATTTGGGAAGAGGTATTTTTGTCTCTAAAAATACTTACGCTTGACATTCATGATAAGAAGAAAGTAATTTTTTTTTCCTTTACTACAAACACTTATTTACCGACTCTCCTGCTCAGAGGACAGAACTTAAGTAATGTAAAGTCGAGAAAATCGGTTCTCCTTCACAGTAAACGGTAGAACTGCGGAGTTTTTGATTTGTAAATATGAAGCGCAATTTTCCACTTGAAAACCCATTGAAATGTAGCATAAAAGGTACATAAAACAAGGTATCACAAGCCTTCGCAATACAGAGTGCTGTTTATAAATATTTACTGGAAGCTCTTCCCTGGGAAATTGATGAAAATTCCACGAATTATTATCTGAATATTGATTTATTTAAATTTTCCCTACACTAAAAACGATATCATTTTAATTTTTTCTCCATGTCTCCTTCACTGTCTGCAATATGAGAATGCTAATGAAATGAGAAAGTTTCAGCAATCTTTCCGCTTCCTGTGGCGTCGCCAGATTATTTCCGTGCTGAATGGAAAATTTAATCCAATGACCACCCCAAGAATGGTGAGCAGCCGAAAAACGCCTGGCAAATTAAATTTCTCGCGAAACACGAAATATCTTCCGCTGAATTTGTTATATAAAATTCAAGAGAGATAATTAGTGGAGGGATTTTACCATTTTGAGAACTCACGAGTGCGAGAGTCACTTGGCAATCACCGGCACTCCAATCCTTATTTAATATTCCGTTTAATACAATATTTAAAGGATGGATTTTGGTATTGTGTTGACATTAATTCTCATTATATCACCTCTGCACGGCGGTGGCGAAGGAGAGAGGGGCGTGTGGAATTAGTAATTTTGAGGGCAAATCCAGCGGAGCAGAAGAGGGCGAAGGTGAATGTTTAATGAAAAGGGTGCTTTACCTCTCATTTGGTTCTTAGAGATGAGGCGACGCTTCCCAGCCAAGTCTGTCGTGCGTGGGCGACTGCCAAAGAAGACGTTGCCTTCGGAGTTGGGACTGGCACTCCTGGGTTCGTCCATAGACACATTCTGCGATCCACTGGCCGGCGAGGACTGTGAATCGGGCGGTGGCTGCTGACTCTGTGAATCATCCCCATCGGGACGATCACTAGCTTGGCGTGTCTATTCGAGGGAGATTCAATTAAATCAATTTACCTCCTCTTTCTTCCCCATCATCTTCCATCGACTCGTGTCGCCGCCGAGGTGTGAGAGTGGGTGGGCAGGGGAGTTGGCGAAATCCGATGGGTAAATAGACGGACGGATGGACGAGAGGGGTGGAAAAAATACGCAGAAGAATGTGAAGGAATCCAGAAATTATTGACACAAAGACTCGCCGTAAATTTACATGGAAATCTCCGGAGAGAAGAAACGTTGGCAGCGTTGGCAGGAGAGAGAGAGGAAGGGAGTTTTATAAGTCGTACGGTGTTGGGCGTGGGTGGCGACTTTCGGGGTGTGGAATTGAATGGTGTGATGCTATAATTTCACCACGATATAGAGAAAACGAGATGTGAACGCAAATGGGTGAGGTTTTATGTTGAGAATATATATCTCCTTTTGCCATCACTGCGCCGAAAAAAAAGACTCCCTCCGCACAAAGGATATGGCTCTATTGGGGTGGAAAAAAAGACAGGAGAGCGGGACAGATTTTTCTCACCATGATCAATTGACGTATTTCCTTGGCAAATGACGATGCAGTGAGGAAATTGTTCACCGCCGAAAATATTTTTCCGTCCAACGTGACGACTGATGATGTGTGTTCCTGGATGAATTTCAGAGAAGGAGTCTCCTGCGGGAGAAACAATCACGGGGCACACCTTGCACACGCTCGCATCCAGAAGCGCCCTTTTAATCAATTCATTTAACACCCTGGCGACACTCTCATGGGCCACTACAGCGTAGAATGCGCCTCGGAATCTGCAGGAGAGTGCTTCGTATTCCAAAATGGGAGCTACCACCACAATTTCCTGTCGAACTTGGGCGTAATTTCCACTGCACGCTGTCACGACGATCCACGGTTGACTGATATTGCGAGTGGAGAAGCTCCACAGATTCAATTGTGTATTCCCTTCTCGCACAGTGTTTATACATCCACCACTCATGCGCTCTCGTGCTCGCCCCACTGCTCGCCACTCAATTTGTCCACCCCCGCTTGGGGGCTATCAGTCACAGAAAAATTTCTCATCCAGATAGGCGAAACGATAAGTTTTCAATCAACACTGCGACCTTCAAATAATGATTTTTAATTGAAAACGCGATTTCAATTTTCCTTATCACTTGTTGTGGAAACAGAAGAACTCTGGTCACAGCAGGGAATGCTTCTCGAGGGAATTCAGCTGCGATGTCAAGCGCTCCTCCTTTGCCTTTCGCATCGTGCTCAATTTCTTTGCTGCCATGTACGTGTTGAGAAACGATTGCACATCAATTTTCCCAGTAAGGAATTCCTCAGCGCACGCCTCACACTCCGTATCCGAGATGGATGCAGCGATTTGTAGGAGTTCCTGGAATATTAATACACCCCTTTTGTTATGCCTGCCATCATTGCAATAAATCATGCATTTTTTTCTCACCTTTATATGCTGCGGAGAGAATTCCTCCGCTTTCTTCTTTTGCTGCACACAAAGGGAGTCGTACGAGTCACCCAGAATGCGAAAATCATTCATCTTCTTGGTAACCTCTTCTCGCAGAGCAGTCATTCTCTCCTCCTGGGACATGTTATCCTCTAAATTAGGTAGTGAATTATAAATAAGCGTTTATCTATTAATAAGACATACAACATACTTGCGATAGCTTCAATGTCTTGCAACAAGACGTCCAGCTCATTGCTGAGCTTTTTCACAACAGTCAACTCCTCCACAAAGTCATTCAGAGACTCTGGGTCATTGTCCAGCTCTTTCAGCTCATCAATCGTAAGGCTGCTTAGCTCAGGAATTGACCCTTCAGCCTGCGGTGTTTGCTTCAGATCCATCTGAGTGTACTGAATACCTTCCTCTGTTGCGTTGAAGAGCCTCGGTGGGAACTTCTCAAACTCCCTGATGATAGCTTGCACGATGCGACCCAAATCCGAGTGAGCCGTGAAGTTCAGCAATCCAGGAGCATTGTTTACCTCTCCAGTTGGCCCAAAGATCCATAAATGCTCCACCGACGGGGATATTACAATCTTAGGTTTCTCATTTGGGAAGGCTGGACACAAATACACGGAGATCAGGAAATTTCGCCCACCCGACTCAAATCCCACGGTGTATTCCTCATTTTCAATAACTTCCTCGACACTGTGAACAAAAGAAATTCGTGAACCTTTGCACTCAACAAATTCTCCATATACTCAACTGGTCATTGAAGATTTTCAGCGTGTCTATCTGTCGTCTACGGGCATCTTTATCGTTCTTGAAATTGCGTTGAATCATCCTCGTGTTTGTTTACTAAAAACACCATTTTTTGACAATCTCACACTCGCCCTGAAGTTGGCAGTAGACGCATATTCGAAAAAAGGGGGTGTTTCGGAAACACCTTGCGTGCAAAGAAAGAAGAAGAAGATAATCAGCTGACAAGCTGCAAAGGAAAACAAAGCAAAATTTTATGTTGCGAGAAATATCATAGAATTTTCTCAGAAATCACTAATTCCTCGCCATGGACGACGCAGACGACGTGTTTAGATACGTGTACAGTTCGTCGCTGGACAATCGGGTTTGTGTTAAAGTGTAAGTAAAGCTTTGATTTTCGCACTAGATTTGGGCAAAACAACAATGGCACCCAAGAGACCTTCGATTTATTCCCTCTTGCAGGGGAACTTTTGAGGGTTTCCAGCACAAGCCGTGCTATGAGAAGCTGCTGGAGGACCCAATGTTGCGTTTCTCGGGCTTATACACCGAATCCTGCGCCTCGCTAATGGTGCGACTGCAGCTGTTCAACAAGGGAAAGCCCTACGGAGTCGCCGTGACGACGTCATTTAAAGCATTCACAAAGCGATGGAACTGGAACGAATGGGTGACGCTGCCGATGGAGATGAGGGATATTCCACGTACGGCTGTACTCACGTTCACGATACTAGACTACGCGGGTCCTGGACGAACCGTCAATGTGGCAGGCACGTCGATCTCACTGTTCGGAAAGAACGGTCTCCTGCGACAGGGAGTGTATGATCTTCGCCTCTGGCCGGATGTCGCAGGCGATGGGAACGTTCCCAGCAGCACTCCAGGCAAGGGAAAGGACGCTAGCAAAAATCAAATGCAGAGATTGGCCAAGTTGGCTAAGCGCCATCGGAATGGACAGATGCAGAAGGTTGACTGGCTCGATAGACTCACATTCCGGGAGATTGAAGTGATAAATGAGAAGGAGAAGCGCCAGTCGGACTATATGTACTTAATGGTGGAATTTCCTTCGGTTTTTGTCGACGAGAAACCGGTGAGAATGCAAATTTGGAGAAGATTTTGAAGTATTTTTTGAAAAATTCCCTCTTTCTACAGTGCTCCATTGTTTATTTTGAGCCTGACGGCGACCAGAAGTACACATTTATCTCCAAGCCCAAATTAGTGACAGTTCCTGATCCTGAGATTCTTTTAGTGAGTATATATTTTGAAGTTATCTGCATTATATTGAGTTATTGGGTGAAAAATGAGGTCACACAACGCAGAATGAAGGCTGGTCAATGTCGAGCACTTAATCTCATTAGAGAGGGAGAAATTGCAGGTGAAATTCTGCAGAAGAAATTGGTACTATTTCATAAAAAAAGCAGTTCTGCATGGTGTTTAAGTGGAAATTGCGATGTGGCGGAGTGAAAGTATTTCTCAAATGGCTCTGTAGCTGTTTTATAAGTTTTAAGGTGTTCCATTTCCCACAGCCTCTCGAGCGCAAGCGATTCAGGTAAATAAATGGGAACTTTCTATTGTGTATTGCAGGATAACTTAGTGGAAAAGAAGCATCACTTGCTGTCGCGTTCAGCGCGGTCAGGCCTATCGGATCGGGATGCAAAGCCCACAGCAGGTGACCGTGATATTCTCCACACGATTGTCTATCGCTATCCGCCGACATACACGCTGTCGAGCGAGGAGCAGGACTTGGTGTGGAAGTTCCGGTTCTATCTGAGCAGCCACAAGAAGGCGCTCACGAAGTTTCTCAAGTGCATCAACTGGGAGACAGTGGCTGAGGTGAGACAGGCGCTGGGACTATTGGCTCACTGGACGCCAATGGACGTGGAGGATGCCCTCGAGCTGCTGACGCCCACATTCTCTCATCCGGCTGTGCGAAAGTATGCTATCACGAGGCTGAAGCAGGCGCCCGATGAGGACCTGCTGCTGTATCTCCTGCAGCTGGTGCAGGCGCTCAAGTATGAGAACTTCGATGAGATTTTCGAAATTTACCGGAAGATCATGCCCGAGAAGGAGATCATGAAGTCAATTGACGACAATCCGTGTGACTCGACGTCTGAATCGACTGGAAGTCCGGAGACATTTGCCGACAGAAGCGTTCAGAGCGTCACGTCTGTGGATTTGCCGGGACAAATGGATGAAATACTGGCGCAAACATCCCACGAGGGAGCCCACAATTCCTCATCGGAGATATCGGAGGCTTCAAATACGCTGATGAGTGATACAAATTCCAGCTCGAAATGCAACTTGGCCTCCTTCCTCATCCAACGCGCCTGTCGCAATCCCACCTTGGCGAACTACTTCTTCTGGTATCTCACGGTGGAGTGTGAGGATCACAATCACATCCTGCGGAAGCAGGATGAGAAAGTGAGAGAGATGTATATGACGGTGCTGAAGACATTCATGAGATCCCTCTCGACGGGGAGTACGGAATTGCGGACGATTCATACGAATCTCAAGAAGCAGCAGTGCTTCATTGAGAAACTAGTGAAGCTGGTGAAGATGGTGGCCAAGGAGTCGGGCAATCGCAAGAAGAAGACGGAAAAGTTTCAGCAACTGCTAGGCGACACGGATGCCTTCAAAATCAACTTTGCCAGCTTCGAAGCAAGACCCTTTCCGCTGGATCCGGAGGTCTTCATCAAGGGTATCGTGTTTCAGAATGTCACTCTCTTCAAGAGTGCTCTGATGCCAGCAAAGTGAGTTTATATATTTACAGTGTCTCATTTCTCGCCTTATTTTGGTCTCCTATTTCTCTCTCCTACTCAGGCTCACTTTCATCACAACAGCCAATGAAGATTACGTGGCGATATTCAAGCACGGTGACGATTTACGGCAGGATCAGTTGATTCTGCAGATGATCACGCTCATGGACAAGTTGCTGCGTCGGGAGAATCTCGATTTGAAGCTGACGCCGTACAGAGTGCTGGCCACGAGTGCCAGGCACGGCTTCATGCAGTACATCGACTCAATCACGGTGGCGGATGTGATTGCCAATGAGGGTGGCATCCACAGCTACTTCCGCAAGCATCACCCCTGCGAGACGGGCCCCTTCGGCTTCGCCTCTGAGATCATGGACACATACATCAAGAGCTGTGCCGGATACTGCGTCATCACGTATCTGCTGGGCGTGGGCGATCGTCATCTGGACAATTTGCTGCTGACGACATCGGGCAAGCTCTTTCACATTGACTTTGGTTACATCCTCGGTCGCGATCCCAAGCCCATGCCGCCGCCCATGAAGCTGAGCCGAGAGATGGTGGAGGCGATGGGTGGCGTGAATTCTGAGTATCACCATGAGTTCCGCAAGCTGTGCTACACCGCATTCCTTCACTTGCGACGCCACGCCAATCTCATGCTGAACCTCTTCTCTCTCATGGTGGACGCCTCAGTGCCGGACATCGCCCTGGAGCCCGACAAGGCTGTGAAGAAGGTGGAGGACAATCTCAGGCTGGGATTGAATGACGAAGAGGCTGTTCAGCATTTACAGGGGCTCCTCGACTTCTCCATTTCCGCCGTGATGCCAGCTCTCGTTGAACAAATTCACAAATTAGCCCAATATCTGCGGAAGTAGAATGTGTCGACTGAGATTTTGTGTGTATCCGAAAGTCTAAAAATTCTTGATCACAAATTTTCTAGGACATAGTGCGTATTTTTAATGAGAATATGAGAATGGAGGAGCACGAGGAGTGTATTAAACTGATTTAAAGTGCTAGAAAATCAAGTTTAGCGAACGGTTTTCCCTCCCCATAATCACCAAGTTTCGGCATTGAGAGCTGTGTTGAATTGAATTTGTGGCTGTGAATGCAGATCAACTCCATATATTGTCCTTGCCAGTGCCGTTTTCAGCAGCCAGTTCTCAGTCTCACACTTTCTCTCTGTGCTGCGAAGTCGCTAAGGCAGTATCTCAGGCGACTGATGAGGTGATCTGCCGTGGACAGGATGCTGAAGCGACTGGGATCTTTCCGCTTTCGGCTGTGCAAGGAGGAACCACCAACGGAACGGGTGAGTTTGAAAATTGGGCGGCAAAGCCGCAGAGGCGCCTTTTTGGCAATCCCACCCAAAAAAAGTGCCCCAAAAGCTGAAGGCGAGAAGTGAGGTTATGGTGCATATGTCAGATGGTGTGTGAGTGAAACTTTTCACGGGAAGAGAGGAAAAAAGTTAAAAATAGCACAAATATGAATAAATTTATTTGTTTATTGTGAAGAGATACATAGGGGAGAAAACATGAATCACATTGGGACAAAAGAGAAGAATAACTTCACCAGTTATTTGGCGGAATATCAGGTAGAAACTTTTCTCACACACAAAAACACCACTCTCTCGAGGGGGACCAATTTGCATTGCGCTTCTCACCTTTGCTGTCTTTCTTTTTGTATGGAAATTGCGAGTAATGTGCGTGCCTTTCTTTTTGCAGACTGATCAGGACAGCGGTGGGGATGCGGACGCGAGCCTAAAGCCGAAACTCCTGCACGGAGAGCTGGAAGTGGCACGCGCCACTCAGGTTGTCCTACATCCTCCAGTGACGAATAAGAATGACTCCAGTGCCGGAAAGATGGGGCTCCTTGTGGTCACGAACTTCAAGTTGTCTTTCATCTCTGTTGAGGATTCACAAGTACGCCCCTTTGTGCACATTGAGATATGCGTGAAAGTCTGATTTACTGATCTTATTCTATTGATGCTTCTTCCAGAGTGCTAATTTTGTTTACCAAGAAAACATCTTTCTGGGGAAGAACGACGTGACTCTGTCCAATATCGACCTGATCTACCAGGTGGTGGATAAGAAGAAGAAAATTGTGAGTCCTCAGGTGAAGATCAGCTCGAAAATTGACTATCTCCTCGTAATTTGCAAGGTATGCGACTCCTCTCCCGCCGCCCTCCGATTCGCGGCCGCGGCAAAGTTGTGCTGTGATAACCGGGCGAGATGGAGGGAAGGAGATAAAATATCAGATAGCACTCTCGTGGTCTATTTGGACATGACTAATTGCGCCAATATTTTGTGTGCGGCGCGCGTTTTCTTGTGCCTTTGCAGAACTTCCGGATGCTAAGGTTTGGCTTCAAGGAGTCCAAAGCCGGAAGTGGAAAACACATTGCGGATGCCTTACTAAGATTTGCATTTCCTACGCAGCATAATTTAATATTTTCATACAGATACAAGTGAGCGATCTCCCCCAAGCCACCAATTAACCCTCCGCTAAAGCCAATTATTCCCCATCCGCAGAGAAAAGTATTACAACACCATCCGGAACGTGGCGATGTTCAACAAAAAGTCTGACTGGGTGTCTGAGCTGCATCGCTGTGGTGCTAGTACAAAGGATTGGCGAGTGCTGTACATAGACGGCCAGCAGAAGTTGCCGGACGGCTCGATGCCCGCGAGCTACGTAATACCCAAAGACATCACCGATGAGGACTACTTCCAGGCAGCAGAGACGTTCTGCGACAAACGGAACGCCGTGTGGGTGTACCAGTACGAGCGGGCGTCGCTCATCAGGATGGCAGAGCTGAGAGACAAGACCAATAGCCGGGTGGAGAATCTGGTGTTTGAGCGCGTGAGAGCGTGCCATCCGACGAAGAGGCAGCCCCACATCATGGATCTCACAAAGCCTACCCTCGAGGCCATCGGCAGCAGCTACAGGAAGCTGCGACAGCTGTGCACACCCGACAGCCCCAAGAGCTTCTCTGATCAGGATGACAAGTTCCTCAAGCACCTGGAGGCCTCCTCATGGCTCCTCCACGTATCGCATTGCCTTAGCTACGCCCAGGAAGTGGCGGAACGCATGAAGAATGGAGAGACGGTGATTCTGCAGGAGAACGAGGGTCGAGACATGTGCTGTGTCATCTCCAGCCTCACGCAAATCATCCTGGACGCGTACGTGCGCACGATAAACGGCTTCCAGTCGCTGGTGCAGAAGGAGTGGGTGGCCCTGGGGCATCCCTTCAGGTGAGTCATCAATTTCATCACATTGTAATCCATTTACAGTGTTTGTTTACACTCATCAAACACCTGACCACAATTTGCCACACATTGAAAATTGACTGTGGTTACGTGATTTTCCGCTCCTATTGGTTTCTTACTCGTCGCTCTTCTCCCCCAATACGCACATAAAATATATGAGGGGCGAACGAGTGGAAATATGTTAGGCACACATTTGATTATCTTCCACATTTAGTTTCTTGGAAGATACATACATCACGTGGAATCCCAATGAGTAAAAAACAAAAGCATTTGGACTGTCTATAATGGCGTTGTTCTTGAGAAAAGACAAGATTTGATTCGGTCAGCAATTAGCTGCCCTGCTTGATCAGATTATGCTTTTTTGCTGGGTGTTTCCAAATGTGACCATCAATGCTTTTTATCCACCCATTTTCTGACCATGACTTCCTCTCCTTCTCTTCTCTCTACGCCTTAGTACTCGCCTTGGGCATGTAAATAGCGCGGACACGGAGGATTGCCCCCTCTTCCTGCTCTTCCTCGATTGCACTTGGCAGCTCCTGCAGCAGTATCCACAGGATTTTGAGTTCACCGAGACGTACTTGACCACGCTGTGGGATGCCGCCTTCATGCCCCTCTTCGACACATTCCAGTTCAATTCGGAGCGCGAGCGACTCGTGGCGCGCAACGAGGGACTCATTCTTCGATCCGTGTGGGATTGGGGTGAACAGTTTGCCGACAAGGACATCGTCTACTTCTCGAATCCCTGCTACCGTCGACCTGTCGTGGAGCCGTCCCGGCGATCTGTCGTGCTGCCTGCCTCAGCCGTGCCGCTGCCCATCATTGGGGCGCCGGACTATCATCCGGTGCAGCCACTGACGGGCGGCGCGTGCTCCAGAGCCAGCATCATGCCAGTCGATTCCGCGGACACGCGTATAATCCTCAGTCCGCAGTGCTCAGTCAAGTGGCTGGACATATGGGTGCAGTGCTACTATCGGTGGCTGCCCATTGTTGAGATCCCCAATGGTGGGACGCCGCAGGTGGAGCTCTTCCATCGCGTCATACTCAGCAATGTAAGCAAGCTGCAGCAGGCCCTCCAGACGCGCGACTTCGACGAGCTGCCACAACATCAAAACGGCACGGAGCGCACGGGACCGAATTTGCCTGCCGTCAACTCCTTCTTCCCCTTCAGCCGCACCAAGTCCGATTCCACAGAGCTCACCGAAATCCTCATCGCCAGCAATCACGCCCTCGTGGACGGCTCCATCTTCGATGCCATCTCGCAGGCTCACATTGAGTAGCTGTCCAACAGGAGCAGCGCCGCCGGGAACGTGCGTGAATGTGTCTTGAATGGGATATTGAACCAAACTATCGCGCTACTACTTGTTTCCTTCTTTTATAGAGCACATTATACTTTTTTTTATTTAATTACAATAATACATGTATAATGTTAATATATTTATTATGTCAATTTACTATTAGTTATACGTAAGTAGTTAACGGAAATTAGAGAAAGAAAAGTTGATATATATAGGCCAAAAATCACATTAATTTTTAGTTATTTACGGCATATTTTTGTCTAAGTTGATATAATCGTTTTTTTTTCACGTAGTAACAAGAGATAATGAAGAAGAAAGAATGTTCTTTTCTGTGTATAAAATCAAGATTTGTTAAGATTAAGAGAATTCAACACTTTGGTATGGCTTTGGCAAGTATTATTCTTGTTGAGCGAGAGAGAGAATAATTTAAGTTTTTTTTTCTTCTTTTGTGAACTACTCTTTTTTTGTCTTTAAATTCAATATCAATAGATAATACTGCGTTGATGAATACTTTATACTTTGTCTCCTATTTTTTTTAATTTACTATTATATTATTCTGAATAAATGACACATTGATTCATAATTATTCGTAATTACTTCAATTTCTCCTCCTCTCTTGTTTCCAAACTAATTCTCAAGTCAATATTGGATGCCCCAACTGCACTATTACGGGTAGATTAACGAGTTACACAGAATTTTTCTTTACTTTGTTCAAACATTAATTTTTCTTCACATCTGGCAATATGTTTCACTATAATTCCTCTTTTATTTATTTGTTTATACTATTAACGGCCTCTGAGACGAGAAGTTTACTCATATATCCTATTCCCTACAGTGAATCTTGTGCTAGGCTCCTAAAATACACTTTGTCCTTAAACCAGAGACAAGAAGAAGTATGTTTCTATAGACCCAAATACCTTTTTTTTCTTTTGCTTCTACCATAATCTATCCTTCACCTTTTCACACACCTAAATATCAGAAATATACACTATAATCTACCTACAATTATTTGGTATCATTTTCCTTTTCAATCCCCCTTTGCATCTGCAAGGAGGAGAATTTCACAACAATCATGACTAAATGTAAATTACAATACAATTCTAAAAAGAATTGGAAGAAAAAACAAGACGAATATATTTTTAAAATATATCATCATTTGAGGAGGACGTAAAATTCGGTGGATTAATTTTTGAAAGATAGAGATTACGATTCCTTTACGATTTTTTTTACCTATTTAGTGCTTCGTTTTTACTCTCAATTCACTTTGTCCTTAATACCGTTAATTACCATAGAAGAACGAGAAGTTAGTATTCGAATATGTTGCAATATCGACAATATCCTAAAATTATATACTGATAATACACGTCATTCCTCCCAAGATTGGATCGATTGCATAGAAAGGAGCGTGAACAGAGATGTCTTATTTAATTTAATTGCCGGTGGTATTAAATTAAATAAGATTGCTTAAGTCTCATTCACACACATCGTCGTCTGATGATGAGCTGCCCGGAATGGAGCTGAACCAAGTCTCTCGGCTGTTTTTCAGGGATCTGAAAGGAGTTCGAAAAGAAAGGCCAAAATGAATTCATGTTTGCATTCCACAAGTCACTAAACTTTGCCAAAATTCAACCAAAAGTGCTAAGAATCTCAACAAAGATAACAGAAAAAGCACTCTACCTTATCAAATTAAGTGGTATAATATGCTCAAAACTTATCAGTAAATTATTTACAGTGACAAAACCACACATTTTACAACAAATTGTAAAATTATCGCAAGAAAATCATTTTATAGTTCTGTGTTGATTGCAGTCAAAGAGATATGTTTACTACTCACGCGGACTTTTGTTTGGTGTTTGTCGGCAATGTGAGTGAAGCTCGATAGTAGGGCTGATCTTCTTCGTTATCAGGCATTTTTCTCTGCAATGTCATTGTCTCCTGAGGCGATTCCTCCGTCTCTGCATCGAGATAGTAGCGCGATCCGTGTGCCGATTTACAATTCTCACACTCGCTCAGATAGTCGTCATCTAGACTTGTGTCATTGGGCAGAAAGTGCTCCTTCGGATTGGAGCAGTTCTTCGATGTCGTGCACACGGGCAGTGGCTTCTCCTCACCCTTGTGCAATGTGCCCATTCTGCCAGACATATGCGATCGTTGCATCTGATGGTGACTCTGCATCAGACCACTAATATTGGTCGTGGGCGATGGGATGTTTATGACGGAAGGTACTTTGCTCACGACCTCGGATATTGAGCATCTGGTGCTGTTCTTGCCCGACGAGCTGGACACGGAGGTTTTTGGCAGTGAGTAGGTGATGTGGTTGATTGCTGGTGGGAAACCATACACATTGGTCGTTGTGGGTAGTTGACTGTTGATCTTGTGAAGACTGTGCGACTTCTCTGACATTCGCGAGTCAAAGGCAAAAGCCTGCATACTTTTCAGAGCCTCCTCGTTGCGCGGCAAGGATTTACAGTATTGATTGGACGCAGTGGCACTGTAGGGAATCATCCGTGGCACATAGTGTGGAGCTGGAGGTCCGCTCGCCTTCGAGATTGTCTGAATTTTTCCCACTCCACTGACAACATGGTATCTCTGTGTGTTCCGATTCATCTTTGGTGGCAGAGCCGGATTTGGCTTCTGTTGTACAACCGACGACATGGAATCGATCAATTGAATGGGAAATGGTGGTACGTCCACGGAAGCGGTGACGTCCTTCGTGCTCTTTCCCGCCGACGTCGTGGTATTCTTCAGAATCGACTGAACATGACGGGGGTGAGCCTGATTTGGCGTCTGCGGCAAGGAATTGGTGTGGTGCAATTCCACCTCAGTTATGGACTTGGTCATCTCTGAGTTCAGGACATACTTGGAAATTGTGGGTATTTTGTTGGCTCCGCACGTGGAATTGCTCACTGGAATCACCGGCGGTGGAATTGTAACTGGACTGACATCCACCCTCGTATTTGGTGATCTCCCGCGACGCAAACTATTTGTACAACTCCCCACGGAAGTGTTGGGTTCCACATGTAAATTGGTACTCTGCTGCGCTGTCTCGTCCGGCTTCATCTTCATCTTGTTCTTGCTGCTGATCAACTTTGTGGGCAATCCCGTGAGAAACATACTCTGTGACACTGAATTCAGATGACTCGATCCCATGTAGGTCATTGGCACGTGCTGAATGGGACACTGACACGTTTTCTTGTCCACCTTCGTCCCATCCGTGTTGCTGGTGGTGAAGTGACGCGGAATTGTGCGATGATACCGTCTATAAGTCGATGGAGTCTTTGACCCACTAGTGTAGTCTCGAGTCAAGGATTTACTGCCGTCAAAAAGCGGTGGTGGTAGAATTGGTACTAGTTTCATCTCTGCCTCCACCTCTGCAGCCACAGTTGTCGATTTATCCTGGCCAGGAGATGGCATTTCGATATCCTTAGGAATAATTGTGCGTCCGTTGCAGGGAGACCTGAGGCAAATCTGTCCACTCGTCAATGCGGCATCTGTGCCACAATGTTGCACCTGACTCTTTGCCTCTTGGGGCGACGTGACGTATGAACAGATTGCAGATGAAGTGTTAGTCATGTTAGCCACCGAAACATTCCCATTTTCCACCATACACGTGGCCGAAGTGCAATTGAATTGTGTCTGCGTTGCTCTCGGATGATTCTGACCACCGGCTGTAGGTGTATTAGTGGTGCTAATGATAACGAGAGCGAGAGGAAATTGTTAGTCAAGCAATGAATGAGAGATGATGACTAAATGTCTGACCTATTGTTCTGAATGGCTGCGATGGAATTGTTAATTTGATGATTCTCGCCAGCAGCCACAGCTGTTATGCTTCCGGCATTGTTAATGTTAATGTTTATGAGATTAGTGGTGTTTGTTGTGATATTCGATGGGGCCACTTCGCTCGAGCTGTCTCCAGGGCAGATGTTTATGGGCACTGTTCGGTGGGTTGTCGTGGCCACACTCACAGTGCACGACGATGTATTCATCGCAACGGCCTCCTCGTACGGCGGAGGAGCTTCTCCACGTGGGAAGTATCCACTGGACGGCTTCCACAGCTGATAGTGATTGGCGGTGTTCTCGTACGGGTACTCCATGCTCATCGACCCATTGCCCATGTATGAAATATTGCCAGCGATGTAGCTGCTTAAGAAAATCGCACTCAAATCTCTGGCAAAGTACCCTAATCACCGTGTATCTCTGACACTTACCCAATGCTGCCCAGGCTCCTTTGATCTTCGTTCACTTGGCGAGACTCCCGGACACGGATCTTGCGCTGTCGCAGGCGATTTATGAGGAAGTAGATGAGTGACAGGGAGAGGGTGACTGTCACACCCGTGGCCACGAGTCATATGCCCAGATCGGAGCCTCTTTCGTGGCTATGGGTCAAGTTATCGTCCTGGCAAACGAACTCGCAGCAAATGTCGCTCATTTGGAAGGACTTGCACTCCAGTGGGGGCTTGCACAGCATGTGCTTGCAGGCTCGCGGATTCCCGTTATCGCAGACGCACAACTCGCAGGTGGTCGGTCCAGGAGCATAGTGTGCACCTGCAATGAATCGCCAAGTAATCCATTAATTGACTTTTCTGACCCACAACTGATGGCTAAATCCATCAAATCTCAGTTACCGTGATTGATATTTTTTCCGTACAAATCTTGACATGGAGCCTTATTTTCATCCTCTCCCTGCGCGTCTGTAATTAACAATTTATTGTGTATTCCATCACAGGGGTTCTCTCTCTGGGCCTAACTCACCATTCACCAGGTTACTGAGGAGCACAACAAATGGTAAAAGGGGGAAAATCATTTTTATTTCTCCACTCGCACTGAAAATCCCAAAAATTCCACAAAATCAATTGTCAAAATATGTATGTGCACTGCGAAAATTCATCGATTTGGGTATGTTTTTCGATATCGCAAGCCGTTGTCCGAACGGGCCATTCAAATTTTGGCTCGCGATTTGACGTTTTCTGCATTTGCAAGTGTTGTGATTTCTTTTGGCCAAAAATTTCGCCTGATTCTCACTAAAAAGATGAATATTTCCCTGCAGGGCGACTCCTTGTCGTTCTTTTGTGTCCTACGAAATGGATGCAGGAAAGAAGAAGCTCCCAGTTTGCTGTCCTGTGTTGAAGTAAGATGGCTCCTTATCATTCCGGGGATTGGTTATTTATTTTCGTCTTTTTAGCATATAAGAGAACACCTCAACCTGTCCAACAATCTGAAATGGGTGGACGAGGACTACTGCTTGCGAGTGGATGTTGAGAGCTTAGCAAAAACGAGTGTGTTCATCTTTGAAGAGTTTTCCGGGAGAGCATTTGAACATCTAACCTCAAACTCGAAAGCGCTGTAAGAGAATATTTATTTCGCAATATTTCAGGTGTATTTTCATCTAATATTGCCTTTTTCCTAATTTAACAGCATCATTGGACCGCCCTGCTTGAAATACAGCCTCGTCCAGAACACCATCATTCCTTTGAGCGCAACTCCCGTGTTCACTGTTGCAATGAAGAACCTCGTTGTGAGTTTGTCCGGCATTTCTGTCGCTGAGAAGGCAGAAATTAAGAAGCTGGTTCACTGGATGGGCGGTTGCTACTCCAACAATCTGGACGCGAGTTGTACACACCTGGTGACCGACACGGTGAAGTCGAAGAAATACGAAATTGCAGGCACTCGAGGATTAGAGATCTTCCGGCCAGAGTGGGTAAAGGACATTTGGGATAAGAATCAGGAGAGAGCGATCCTTGCCGAGGAGCCAATCTTTAACAGACATCGCTTGCCCGTGTTTCACAAGTTGGTTGTTACGTCGACCAACTTGAGCAATACTGAGAAGGAGAATATAAAGAGACTGATTGAAGAGAATGGCGGCACATATTCCAGAACCTTCAAGAGCCAGATTGTGAACATTTTAATTCTTAACGAGGATGGTACGCACTCGGAAAAGTACAAATTGTCAGGGAAGCTCAAAATCGAGTGCCTAAAGCCACAATGGGTTTACGACAGCACCGCCAAGAAGTACGCCGTCTGCATGGAGAATTACCGGGTGATTGCTTCTGTGAAACACTCAACTCCCACCAAGGACTTAGGTTTGGATTACCGTTTCCAATGCAATCGGCATCTTTCTGACAATGTTTTGTTATTTATATTTCAGGAAATCGGGCCCATTTCTCGATGATGTCAAACATATCACAGATATCCTCAGTAACGACAGCAGACAAGGAAATTGATGAAACTCAGCATGGTGTGACTCCCAGGGCGTCGTGCTCCAAGACGCGCGATGAAGATGTGACGCTAAAGGGATGGAATCACACTCGATTCACTACTAAGTTGGATACACCTAATCAGGAGGACACCTTCAACTATCGCGATAAGCTGAAGAATCTTCAGTTGAAAGTGATGAAAGCGAGTGGCACTTTTCTCGATGGCCTCCAAATTTACTTACTCGGCTTCACAGCAGCAGAAAGCATGAAGTTGAAGAAGATAATCATCCAAGCTGGAGCTACATTGTACACTGAACTCTCGGACAACATTAGCCATGTCATATGTGGCGAAGCAACTGAGAATGAGATCAAAAGACTTGGAATGGCGAAGATACAGTGCAAAATCGTGACACTCGATTGGTTACTGGAGAGTCACCGATTGAAACATCCCGCCGAGGAGGAGAAGTACATGATGCTCGTGAAGAGAGTGCCTCCGGAATCCGAACAGCCATCACCGGCAAGTAAGAAGAGCATCGAGGCGATGAATGCCAGTTTCAAGCGTCCCGCAGTCCCTCGTCGCATATTGGACCTGGGCGAAGGCCCATCTAAAGTGATCCAGAAGTACCTGCCGACAGCTGAGACCACAAACAGTAGTTTAACGTCTGTGTCACAACATAACAACAATGCCACTAACGAGACATACAACTCCAATGTTGATCCTCAAGATGTAGAAATGTTGACATTCTTGGAAGACACGACATTCTATCTATACGGATATGAAGACGAAAATCCCCAGGCCGTGAAGGATGTGGAGAATGCACTGGGGATTGTGGTGGATGCTACATTCAAAGGGACGGTGGACTACATTCTTGTGCCTGTGGAGGCCTTGGAGAAGATCGATCCTCCGGTGAAGGGGACAAACATTGTCAATGATCTTTGGCTGGAGGACAGTATCAGCAACAGAAACTGTGTGCATATCATGTTCTACCATGAACCGATACTGTCTACTGGACTGAAGGATTTACTCCTGGGAATTCACATCACTTTCAGCAACTTCACAGGGAGCATTAAGCTCTACATGGCAGCTCTGGCGGCCGCAATGGGTGCCAAGATTCTTGATCACTATCCCAAAAAGGTGAATTCGCTGCTGATATGTGCCAAAACAGAGGGATCAAAGTACGCTGCGGCTCTCAAGTGGAAATTTCCTGTGGTCACTGACGATTGGCTCTTCGATACCTACAGTGAGAAGAGGGTGAAGAAGATAGGAAACTACCTTCTCGGCAAGTCGACTGTCCCTGAGGGTGTTGAGCCTTATCAGAGACTCAATCGGGAGGAAGAAGCAGAAATTTTGAGTGTTCAGGAAAATGTGGATCCTGTGGAAAATGACGCATTCCTCGGTGATCTCACCACTGAAGGTGATGGCTATATTAGCAGGGCAACAAAGAGGAAATCAGATGAGTTGGACTGCGATAATTATTCTCCACTCCGTACAAAATTTGCTGTGCACACGAACAAACTTGTGGAGTCACCAATTAGGCACAAGAGATTGGCTCTCCTAGCGCAAGAAACACCAACAAACAAGAAGACATCGAATACGCCAATCACTTCTCAAGTAAATAATACGTATTCGGATTTTGACACGCCCGTGAGGGGAACCATCAGAGACACACTGAAGCTGAATCTGAACGTTGGCGAACAGAAAACACCGGGAGGAAGCATCAGAATTCCAGATACTTCAGTGTTTCTGAAGAAGCCCAACACTCCACTCGTACCGGAACCCAGTGGAGACTTGACGCAATTGTGGTCTGTTCAGCGCAATGCAGATGCAGCCACGTCTTTGATACCCGAGAAAAGCACTCCGAATCGTGATTCGCCATCGGCATCGGATGTTCGCAATTACTTCTATCAGACACTCCTGGGTAGGAGTTGACTTTATATGTTTTGTTCAATATGTGCTTCATAAAATTCTTTTCTCTTCCTCATTTCAGGTGAGAATCACTACGAAGCAGCCAAGAGATTGGAGACTCAAAGTCAATCCCAGAGTCAGACGCCGGTGGAGAGAGGCATAGCTAGTGGTGAAGAGATGGAGTCAGTGAGGAAGCTCAAAGAGTTTCTGGAAAACAATATGTCTTCCTCACACAGACGACTGATCTTCGCGGAGAACAGTGAACCCTGCACAGAACCACCATGCACAGGCCCTCAAGGAGGTTCTGAGCAACTCGTCGGCTGGGTGGATCCCTCTGAATATCAGCCATTCAGAAATCCAGACATGGAGGAATCTGTCAAAGAGTACAACTTCCACATATGTGGCATTACGAAGAAGGCAGAAATTATGCAGATGATCGAGAAACTAGGAGGAAAAGTGCTCATATCAGAGACCTTCGATCCCACATGCACTCACGTTGTATTTGGGAATCTCAATAGAGGCGAGAAGGTTCTCTGTGCCGTGGCAACTGGAAAGTGGCTCTTGAATACGAAATATCTCCAGGACAGCACTAAGGCCGGTCACTTCCTACCCGAGGAAGACTACGAAGTGGGAAATGATGAACTGCAGTACTGTTCGCAATTGAAAGAAATTGAGAAGCCTCTGGCTCAGGCATGCTTTCGGTGGCGACAGCGAATTAAGCGGGCAGGAAATGCCATCGAAGGACCGTTTAAGAACATGAGATGCCTGTTGTTGATTGGCAACATGACTGATCCAATTTCGAGGCTGATCACTGCTGGATGCGGGACCATTGTCCGTGTGGATCCACCATACAGCACAAAGGCCGAAGCGAAATCACTGACTCACGTACTCGTTAATACGAAGGATCACAATATTTCAAGGGCAGACGTGCGATTTTTCAAAAGCAAACACATCCCAATTGTCTCGGTTCGGTTAGTCAACGCTCAACTCTGCGATGAAATTGCTCCAAATCTCAACGATTTCCTCATATAATAATCACAACTTCATTTAATGTATCTACGTTTTTTATTCTCTATAGCAATTCACAAATTATTATGTGACCTTTTATCATTATAGATTTCACTGAAGAAGCCATTAAATTACGAGTTAGATTTTTTAGCTTTCACAATACATCATCAGTTAATTTTACTTCACCATAATAGACATGTAATGTAAAATATTTTTAAAATAAAAAAAAAACTCTAAATACGCTTAATCTATCATTCCGCCTATCGCTTGTACCCTTCTTCCTAATCATCTATCATCTTTACGAGTAGCTTTTTTCTCCAATCATCGAGAAAGAAACTCTTGGAATTTTCGCAATCATACGGTCAAAAATCAAAGGAGATCTCCCTCTAAATGTAGTGTAAAAATGTCCTTGCATATTGGGTGTCTGCAAGAAGTGCATTTCCAAAATTGACACCATTTACGATGATCATGAGATATTTCTCCATGTCAATTTATGTACAACAGCGTGCCTCAGAGGTTCATTTGTGCTGTCTGTCGGCAGGGATCAGTGAGAATTTCATAGGTGAGACAACTTACGGCCTGCTAGCCATTGGAGGCGCTCCATTGCCAGGCATCCCGGGCGGCGCCTGCTGTTGCGGCACCGTGGCAGCTGGTGGCGGTCCCTGTGGCGGCGGCTGGCTCACCACCGGAGGCCCCACCGGCGGCTGATTCGGTGGCACGATGGCCTGATGCTGCTGCCCAGGCACTCCACCCGGTGGCGGCACATTGGGATTCTGCTGCCACTGCTGTTGCTGCTGCAGACCCTGCTCCTGCTGCAGCCTATGATGTGCCTGCTGACGCGCCCTGAACTCTGCCGCTTTCAGCTGCTCCAGATGGAATTGCTGACGCTCCGTGATCAATTGCTGCCTCTGATACTCCAAGCCTACAAGTAAAATCACAATCACACACAATCCCCAATCTCCCTACGCCAACTCCACACACCTTCTCTCTCGCGCTCCATTGTTGTCTCCAGCTCTTCAAAGTGGCGCAACTTGATCTCCAACTTCTTCATCTGCGTCTCCACCAGCAGAGCCACCAGACTCTTGATCTTCCTCTCCTCCACGGCGGCCAAGTGCTTGGCCTTCACGGCGGCGGACGCCAGAGCAGCGGCCGCCGCTGACTGCACATTGGCCTCATTGAACAACTTGTGCTTCTCCGTCCCGTTCTCCTTGGCCGCCGAGCCATTCACACTGGCCACCGCAGTGGCTCCCGCGGCCGCCGCTGGGCCACCCGCCTGATTAGGCGGTGACGCCGGAGTGCTGGTTTCTGAAGATTTTTCACTACTTTTACTTTCATTAATACTATCTGACGGCGGCAGTTGAGCCTCCGCTTTCACACTACTCTTATCGTCCGCTGCAGACGGATCACTCGTTTTACATGCCTCCGCACTTGTCTCTGTTTTGTCTGAATCCGCAAATAAGGGGAATAGAAATCAGAAAAATCATAATTTTGTACAATCAACTAATATTGTCAAATTAAACTATCCCACTATGTGGAAGTGAAACTAGTGAATGTGATGTGAGAAAAACAAGGAGATAATAAACCAACTAGTGTGATGTGAACTCTTGTTAAGAGTGTGAGAAAAAATGTTATTAATTAAATAAAATATCCTCTAATTCTTAAGGACTCCTGTTTTCTAGGAAATCAATTCAATGTGTGTATGTGTGTGATTATTTACAGAGGTGCAAAATGCCTTTTTACACGCGTGATTCGCCTTCACTCTCCACTCTATACTCTACTGTTATCAACTCTATTATATTGTTAGAACACAAAGTCAAGTGAAACAAAACACAAAACATTCATCCACTCACCATCTTTCTTAGACACATCTTTCACATCCTCATCAGTGCCCGGTTGCTTCTCATCCTCTTCCTTCTCTGGGGCTGTGCCTGCAATTCCACTGTTCGCCAGGCCGGCGTACGGATCAAATTTCCCACCATATCCAGACTTTTCCACGTTTTTAAAGTGTGCATCCATGATCGATGAAGGTACCTCGTCCTTGAAGGCATCGATGACCAAGAATTGAAAAGAAACTCTTAGTCAGACATACAAGTGCACTCCCAAACCAAATCAACTCACTTTGATTGCTGCGAATTCCTCCATGGCCGCTTTAGCTGCCGCCGCAGCCACTCTCGGATCCACCACTGATGCCAGGAAGGCGACTGTTGACATTATGGGATTACCGGACTTGCTGAAGGGAATGGGCTGGTAGGCCAGTGGTCCGATGCAGTTGTCATCCTCCAGATATGGATCCTCAATGGGCAATCGCAAGAAGTGCAGAATGCACTCATCCTGTGTCCTGGAGCCCACATGCTCGCACACCTTGTTCCAGTCATCCTTGTACATCTCCAAGCCCTCGAGGAGGAGCAAAGTCTCCTGTTCTGTCCACTCCCTCGTCATACTGGCGGCCGTCTTGTTCCTCATCGCAGACGGCTTCTTGCCATACTGATCGAGTTTCAGCCCAAATTGGGCGCCCGGCTCAATTCCACCAGGAATGGCAGGTGGAGCCCCAGACTCCGTCTTGATAGTTGCCCCACCAAGAGCACCTGCCACCTCGCACTCCTTCTCCTTCTGCTTCTTGTCCAGATCGAAGAGCATCTTTGATGCGGATGGCTGAGGCGTCTTCTGGGCATTCACCGGCTGCAGTCCAGACGGCGTGTCACTCAGCACGTGGAAGTGAGATGTGGGCGGTGGGCCCATGGGTGTGGGTCGACAATCTGTATCAATCTGATAGTTGATCAAGCCCCACTGCTCCAGGAATGCGTGGACACGCATGATCGCACACACGTCTCCAGCCAAATTGCGTCTGCACGCTGTGCTGGTGAGATACTCAGTGGGGTTCAGTCGATATGTGTCGATCATGAAGTTTCGGTATGCCATGTAGATTTCTGGTGTCTTGGACTTATTCTTCGCATTGAAGAACTCCGACATGGCCCTCTTCTCCACCACATGAATGGAATTGTAGTCGAACCAGGCGGAATAAGATGGGACAATGATGTGATGGGTTTGCTCTGTCACATTGTCCTCGAGATCATCCTTCGGCTGAAACTCTTGTGTGTTGCTGTTGTCACTGGTCTTGCCCGCCTGTGAGTCCTCACCACGCTCCATATCCTCATCCAGATCCGTCACCGTGCCGCCCTTGATTGGCATCATCTCCGAGTCACGCTGCTTGTTGGACGGCGTCGCCGGACTGGCGGTGGAAGAAGTGTTTGGCTGCACCTTCGTCACCTCCTGAATATTGGGCTCTGGCTGTGGGTCATCCATGTCGCGTGTCAGATCCTCGTCGTCATCACCGTCACCACTGCGCGTCTTCTTCTGGAACACCGCCGGTGAGCGACCACTTTTCCTCTTGCCGCCTTTGAGAATTGGCGGAGGGGTTGGAGAGCGTTTTCTCTTTGGGTTCTTGGTGCGAGCCCTTCCCTTCTCATCCCCAGTCGGTGACATCAGATCATCAACTGTGAGACGCAAGCGATGCGCCTTCTTCCTGCCCTGCTCGTCCACCTCGTAATCCTCCTCGGCCATCCACTCGTTATACTGATCCAGGTGCAGAGCCCACAAAGCGCACACTCTCCAACGGTCGCCCGGCGAGGGCAGATTGTCCGGCACCAAGTCCGGCAAGTCAAAATTGTTAGCCAGCCAAGAGTCGTACGACTCAGGGAAGTAATACCAGTGCATCATGACATTCTTCTCGCGCTTGAATGAGGGCCGAGCGTATTCTTCAGGGAGGGGATCCACAACTGGATAGATTATATGTGTGGCATCCTCTTCATCATCTGCCATCTCACCCTGGTGCTTCTTGATGATCGCCTCCACTTTGCTTGCCAACGCTTTGTCCACCTCTGGGCGAATAAACACCACCGGAAGTCGGAGACATTCGCCCTCAATCAGGGCAGTCTCGATCTCCAGCAGCATTGGCATGTTGACATCCTTCCGGGCTGTGTTCTTCGCCATACTGAAGTCAAACTTCTTCCAACCCTTCTCACTTTTGAACCGGTACATTGCCATGAAAATGTTACACAGCGCTCCACCCGGCTTGAAGTCCAGGAGGCACCGCATCTGCGAGAGATTGATTTATCTATTTTAGACGAATTCTCGCTAGTCGCAAATGATTTTCTTACCGGTATCCTTGTGGTTGGTGGATCCACAGCATTTTTTCCCAGTTTTGTCTCCTGATACTGAATAAACTGGATAAGCAATTGCGACAGAAATTCTTTCGTCGGTGAATCTGATGCCGATGAAAAGAACTGAAAGAGACCAGTTCACAATGAGACTAACTGGTGTAAAACTGACACACTCTCCACACAAAAGGGAACCCTAATTACCGCACAAATCTCAACATTTCTTACAAAATACACCCTTTTTCCAATACTCTTCACTATTTACCCACCCCAGAGCAAGAAAATACATCTTCTGGTAGGGCAAATGAGGATTAAATTGGAAAATATCGCAGTGTTTTGCCAAAAAAGCAATATGGCTGGGTGGCGTTTCATTGCAGACGTGAGGCCTCACCTTCTTACAGTTTTTCTGCAGCCACGCACGAACCGTCTCAAATCCCTGTAGTGTCTCTGGCGACTGGAAGAACTCCACATTAGGACTACCGTCCTTTTTCTGCCCCAGGGACACCATTTCTTCCACAAAAATTACTTTTTCTTCACACCTCTCCTCTGCGGCTGGCGTCTGCTACCACTCACTTTTGCACTGACTCTCCAGACGGCGCTCGCGGTCGTCGAATACGAATTCCGAAACCCCGGTTTTTGAATTTCACATGGGGAAATTGCCGTTAACATACACCCGATGTGCGCAATATTGAATTATTTATTTTCCACAAAGTTGTCCGTCAGCCCTTTCCAGTCTCACATTGGATAGTTCACTCATAGAGACTTTATTTCCAAACTACAGCACAAATTATGTACAGCGAGTGTCTTAAAATATTTAACTCTATACCAAATTATTTGTCTTTTATTACAACTAAAAAACAAAGTCGTGCTGCCAGTGGTCACTCGTCGAGGAGGAATATCTTGTTCATTGGTACTTTGGTGAAAATTTTGTTGGTCACATCTTTGAACACATAGCTGAAAGTGTCTTCATAGCCACCCTTCAGCTCGTTGAAGATCAACTCCCAGTTCTCATTCATGAATCTGTTCATATTTTCGCCCAGCACTTTGTCGCCGTTGAAGAGATTCTCAAAGTTGAGGTAAACCCGTTTCGGCAGCAATTTGATGTTGTACTCCTTGAACCGTATGTACACCTCGCCTTTCTTCTTGATGGGCTCGCCGATGAGTTCATGCACAGTCTTCAGGCCCACCATGGTGATATTTGCCTTGCCCTTGCCGGTAATTGGCAGCAACAGAATGCGCCCGTCCATCGTGTAATCACCCACAAAGTCCACTCGAGGCGTCAAGCCATCGCACCTGAGGATGTAATTGTTGAGATCCGGATTGTACTTGGTCAGTCGCGTCTCCGAAATGCCCGATAGTTGGATGTTCTTGAAGTCCTGCTTCAGATTGATCGGTGAATTCTTGCCCTGTTGAATGGTCAACGCATTGATGGCCAACGGGTCAATCGAGGGGATTCCAAAGTCCGGCAAGCCTGCAGGTGGTAGAACAAACAATAAATTAGCAACGCATTTCCCACCTAATTATACACACCCGTGTGCGTGAAGAAATGGTAGGAAACAGCATGCATATCCCAGCAATCAATCATGATCGAGTCAGAGTAAGTGAGAGGAAAAGTGGTAGAAGAAGAGTAAAATCTAATTCAGTCGATTGGGCGGCACCGCCGCTGAGTAGAAAGTATTTCAATGGCATGTGAAAGAGTGAGCAATTAATTGCACATAGACAGGAGGACATGACCATTCGAAAAAGTACCAATCTTTTTCCCCACATTGCACAACAATGGCACTCGGTACAAACGAAATTTCTTCACTCCAAAACGCAAGCATCTTCAGCAATTTTTTCCATTGCAACACATTCTCCACGAAAGTTCAGTCACAAATGGTCGCGACTAGTGATGCTTGTCCTTGCAAATAAAGTGTTGTGTGTGCTCTTTCTCCATAAATTTATTCCCCAACACCACTCATCTGTACACTGACAGACATTACCTAATTCCTTAATTATGAATACACCATTTTTTACTCCTCATTGCAATCTATGCGCAAACATGAGTGCTTTTTCATATAGACTCCTCAATGCATGCCACGGTGCTTCTCACAGTATTCCGGGATTCACATCATCCAGGAAGTTCTTACATAAAGGAGTTACTCGACTCTCCTCAGCATAAGCAGTCACTGCACTGAGGCTGCCAGATAAAGAAGAAAGCTATCATATTTGAGGAGAAAACAACTGAGGTGATCAGTCGTAATAATTTCTATAATGCAGCTCTACCTGAAGACAGTGTTTTTCCACTCATTTTCATTGATGTCTTGCTCATGAGGAATCTCGCTTTCTTCATACTCCAACTATGCAAGAAGGAACATTTTGAGGATTTTTCAGGCCTCACTCAATGTTGAACTCAAAGGCCAATCTTTATAGCATTTTAAAGTGAGAGTCAATTTTGTAACACTGCATTTTGATCACCTCTTATCGCATACGTGCTCAAATTTATCAAGCCAAAAAATGCCATAATTCACCAGAATGTTAATGTGATTTGCATGGAGCATCCTCAATTTATATTTCCCTTTTCACACACACACACACAAAACATGAATTGAAAAAAAAAGTGAACGCGCACCGTGTGTCGCAAGTCTGCTCAGGCATTCTCCAAGGAATTTTCCTGCTCCACTAATTCTCACAAGTGCCAAGTGCCGAATTGTGGAGTCAAACGTTTTGCAATGCATGTGCGCAAATTTATCATTAACAAATCTCACAACATCGCTCAACCTTCAACTTGACTCTCTTTTCAACGTCGTTCACTCTCTGGTGCGCCTCTCAACTCACCAAATAGAGTGGTAATCGTGGTAATCGATCCATTCACATCAACACTTCATTCTCTTTTTTTTATTATTCCATTTATGCGGATTTTTTTTCATGTTGGCCAAACCGAAAATGTTATGCTCACGGCGGTAACGTGAAATGCATTGAGAGTGTCCAGTAGTTTTTATTTCTTCTTCTTTTTTGTGTGTGCATGAATATGTTTTGCTTCTCATCGCGCCTCTTTGCTCACACCTCACGTCTCTCAATGTGTGGTCATTGCTTGGAACGCAATCTCATATAATTAGTGGACGGAAAAGAAAATGCAAAATATTTACCATTTTTCATCTGTGGCAGAACATCTGTGACGGCCTGCAGGAGACACTGTCCCAATTTCGGGTCGTTCCTTCGGCACCGCTTGAATCCGTCCGCTGGTGTGTTGAGATGGCACAACATGGAAAGGAGGTGACAACAACAACAAAAAAAAAAGATTGAATTATTCTCCCCTCATCATCGCTAAGAGACTAACGAAAAATTTTGTAATAAGTGACCAATTGACACCAAAAAGCGAAAAAATTTGACGATTGGTCAAAAGGCGCTTGTCGCTGCACGTTTTTTTGTCCGAGATTTCATAAATTTCATGTTTATAGTGAAATGAAATATAATTATTATTGAATTTAATCGAGTTTTGACCGACTTTTAGCAATCGTTCCAGCACTCCAGCTGATTATGTCATCGCGAGAGACTCAACAAGAAATTGCACCAAGGAGATCAAAATCTCTCTCTCCATCTCTTTCCCACTCTAAAAACCAGAAGCCGCAATTGCAATATTATAAATCACTTTCAATTTTCTCTAATTATCGCCCCGACGAAATTCTAGCATAAACTCAATTGGCCGAAAGGGAAATAAAAGACCAATTTTCCACACTTTTTCAGCCACTTATTGGCGCAAATGGTGCGAAGGTGCAGTTGCAGAGTTGTGCAGCCAGGAATTTCGTTTCAACAGAGAGACTCTTTTTTTCTTCTGCATAATGCATACATTTTCCATCATCATCTCACTTGCCAGGCCTCATTGATCTCTTCTCTGACCATTTGCTGGCCGATTGGTGATGATTTACTTTCACTTTCCGCGTTGAATGTTAGTAGATCAAAAAAAGGTGAACCGCAAAGTAATGCTAAGGGGTTAAAATTGTATAAATTGCTCGTTAAATAGACGAAAAATCTTTCATTACGGAGAAACATCACATTGGCAACTTTCACGAGCGCCTATCTTTTCACAAATATTAGTGTTTAATTGTCGGCGGAGAAAGAGAGAAATGGGAGATGTGAGAAAAAAGTGATTAAATAAAATGTTCACTTACGCAATTCTTTGCCCAGTGTTAATCCAATTACTGTTAACAAAATTAAACTGTTTGATTTATGCATCTTTCCTTCCTTATGTGCCTCTTTTTGACGGTGAAATCTCCGCTTTTTCGACAAAACACACCAAATATATTTATGACTCAATTGCAATTATCTCCGCGCTCAGTGTCTTTTATTCGTGGTCACGCTAGAGACGAACAAAAAAAACTATCACTTTTACTCTCAACACGAGCACTGGTTGATTGGCTTCACAAAAATTTCACACCTGTGGCCTTTTCCACTACTTGGACGACTCTCAACTCTGGTGACTCCTCCGTGGTCAGTTGCAGACTGTTTCTCCCACAAAGGCCAACCGCGGTATTTATATGGAGTACGTCGCTGATCAACAATACACGCAATTCATTCATTCCTCCCAGTACATTTTCAACCTTAGCACATTGGATGGCTGTTTTCTTCTCGCCTCAACAGATCATCAGTGTCGCTGAGATGTGTGAAATTCCACCGGAAAATGCTCAGTGCTGTGTGGTCAACCTCAAGTCAAGGCTCCCGCGGGAAGTTCAAGCCGTTCAGAGATTTCAGACCTTTCTGGGCACCTCCACGACCACTATGGGTGCGTCTTTGCCACCCAGATGAGGATCTCTTGCAATGATTTCGTTCACCGTGTGCTCTCTCAGGTACTGCGAAATGCCTCCGCAAATTTCGCACAAACTCTCTCCACGGCTACTCGCTAATCGTGGCACGGGCTGCAGTTTCTCATTCATCTGGTACTTGTGGAGACATTTATGACCTACGCCACCAAATTTATTCCGATTCCTCCTGCGATACCGCAAGCGATTTGACGCACTCATGCACTCTGCGGAATTTCTCTCTCGGAATTCGCACAGCTCGTAAAGTGTATCGAAGTCTAGTTCACTGTCCAGAATGGCATTATCTCCCCAATTTCTCCCACTGCTGTCCTCAGATTGAACAAATTGAGAGCGAGAGTCTTTACTCAAACTCCTTTTGGATCGCCTTTCCCGGATGTCTTCGTATATCTGTCTCTGATCTGTGAAGCTCTTCTCACTACAATCCTTAATTGTGCTGCTCTTCAAGGCACTACACTCTTGCTGGACATGGAGCTTCACGAAATCACTTACTCCAGACTGTCTCTCCTCCGGATGTTGACAGACGCAGTGTGTCTTTGAGCAGTAACACCCTCTTGCGTAATATATACCGGATTTATTGAGAAATGACGGCAGATACCTGAAAATATATGGAAATGTATGTGATATTCACTGCCAGGAAGTATTCGTGACGCAATCTTACAATGTATCTAAGCAGTTTCTCAGCAGTTTATCCATGGTAACCACTTGACAATCACAAGACTGTCTAAACAATGCGTTGTTGCGCTTATCTGCAGTAAAAAAAAGCGCAAAAATTGCGTAAATTAAGCAAGCAATACACTTTCCTCCGAAAAAAGTAAACACAAACGTCATGCGATGTTTGTGGTAAACTGTTATACGATGCCCATGAGAGCCTCTCGTGGATTTTGGGGGAAATTCAGGTGAATCAACCACCTGGCGGTGGATGAGCGTACTGTGGCTCAGGATGGCAACCCCAAGTGCTAGCGGACAACACTAGTCCGGTTTCACACGACATGCCATCGGGCATAGCCGCCATTTCGCCAATTATTTTTCCGCGGTCCACAAGTTTCTCTGGCAAATCGGTTTAATTTTCGTTTATATTGTGTTTAATGCCGTGCAAAAGAGGTACATACCATCTTGACTAGTTCTTCACGTGACATTATACCAGTATAGCGAGCAGTGAGGCTGATATTGTGCGAGACAGATCCAAAAAACAGTTTCTTGCATTTCCCCCATGGCCGAGATGGAGGAAAAGTACGATATTGATGAGCTTATCGCCAAGTTGTTGGAAGGTAAAACCCATGAAAATGTGATAAAAGTGTGGTGCAGGCATCCCGGCACACTTTGCCAGTGTCGCAGTGGGGTCCGGCGCATAGGGACAGTGGGATTTTCTCCCGGAATGTGATGCCAACGCCCCGACAACGTCACTTTTTTCTTCATGCGAAAATTTTGTCGACGCTCGAAGAAAAAATGTCTCCCTTGATTCACCACTCACGAATTTTTTCGCTGCCACAACTTGGAGAGAATCCCACTTTTCCGTGAATGTGCTCTAGAGATTTGAAGATATAATGAAATTACAATATTTCCGCAGTGCGTTTAGCCCGCCCAGGAAAAAATGTGCAACTTTCGGAAAGTGAAATCCGTGGATTGTGTTTAAAGTCCCGTGAAATCTTCCTGTCACAGCCCATCTTGCTGGAATTGGAGGCCCCGCTGAAGATTTGTGGTAAGTCACCTGTTTCTCATGCACCTCACGTTCGGGCGTCTGTCTCGAGTGCGATAAATGAACAGTTCCGGGGAACTTTTTCCGGGCTTACTGGTTTTTCAGTGTGACTTTCCCAGAGGCAATTGTTCGGGAAGAGCCGGAATTGTGGGGAAATTGGACAGAGTTGAGAGTGATGTAAGATCAGAGTCTTGTATTTCAAGTGGCCGATCTTGCATCTCAAGAGCGGCGCTTGTCGTGGAGTGATGATGTTGCTGGTGAGAGAAAGAACTGTAAAAACGCACACCCGACGCGGTTCACGTAAATGGTGAGGTCATGTACCTTGACGAGTGGTGGACCATCAATGGAAGGAGAAAGTGTCCACGACAGCCAGGCGGAGACCAAAGAGAGTTGGCAGAATCAAGTCAAAAATCGCGTGCGTGACGCCATGTGACCAAAAACAGGCACAGACAACTCCTCTGCGGAAAGCATTGAGCGAGTCGCCTTTTTTCTTCAATATACTTTACATCATAATTTGTACACTTGGATATAATTCAATGACGAAGAGATATCATAAAGCGCGAAAGAGAGAGAGAGGCGCGACGTGGTGAATTGGCTGACCAAGAAAGCCACTTCTTTAGCGATGGGATAACATTGAAAATGTGCCTCGAACTTAACCGATTTATGTGCATGGCTATAAATATCGGAATTGGAGGTTCCTTCTCATGCGACGCCACGCTTCTCTTCTCACTATATGAAGCGTTAAAAAGAAGGAGGAATAAGCACATACACAATAACACGAGGAATGTACTTGAAGTTGGAGAAAGCATATGCGAGAGTGTAGGGTTGAAAATGAGAGGGAGAATTTCTTAAAAAGCAAAAAAAAAGAATTGGGCTTCACATGCATTTTTCTTTCCTCTGCTCTTGCTTCCGAGAAAGTGCTTTCAGTGGAGTCTTGCGTTCTCACAGAAATTGATTTTTTGCCCCGGCTAAAGATAGAGCATTCTGCTGTATGTACATATTTTGGAATGGCATGTCTTTGGGCGACAGGAAGATGGTCTCCAAAGACCAAATGGACGGTAGATATGTAAATTATGATTTTAGAGAGTCCTTTGGAAAATGAAAGTATGGGCTTTCTCTACTCTTCGCCATTTCACATCAAAAGGGAGAGACATTGTCTTATGATGTGACAGAGAGACATTATATCATAACAATGCTAACAAGGTCAGGCTTCCACTAGTTAGGAAAGTCAAGTTTGAAATGCAATGGTAAGAAGAATATTTGTTCTGAAAAGATTTGCTGCTGCTATCCTTTCTAGCTCTGCAACTCGAGTTTCACATTGAGAATTTAGAGAATGTGAGCTCTGGATGGCAGACAATTGGAACTCGGGTCATGAAATGGAATGCCAGAGAAGGGAAAAGTGAGAAGATGCATCCTTTTAAAATTCGTCACTCGTATGCACACTCGTACTGTAGAGAGAAATTCTCGTCGCAAAGTGTTCAATGTCATCAACAATTGCAATACAATAACGTGTAATTAGACATTGTAGTCTCATATTCTCCAACTTGTTTGTAATTAATTTTTGCCGTACAGCACAATTTTTCTTTCTCTTCATGCATATATTACAAATACACACACATGCATGCCAGACGTGAAGGCAAGACAAGAAATAATAATAAAAGAAATTAACTATTGAATGGGTAGGAACAATAAGATGTCAGTGAAAGAAAAAAGAGAGAATGGTGTTTTTGGATGAAATATATTTTCTGCTTTATATCCTCATTATACCTCAGCATTTATTGTAGTTGAATTGAAATGAATAATATAGAACTTTATGAGGGGAGAATTTGTGCGACCTCCTGACCTCGTCATGGGGCAGAATTTGCGTGCGTGTGGAGAAAAATATTCGCGAGAAAATATACACATAATGTCCATAAAAAAGAACAACAGAGAAGATTGCACGATGAAATGGGAAATATGGAGCCGCAGAACCATTTTTGGGATAACATTTCACAGTGAATTTCAATACTTTTGCACGTACTGACGTCATTGGCTCACACGGCGCGATGTTTTGCCATCTCTCTTCCAAATACACACCACCTTCTCACCGGTCACAGTCACCTCCTTGAGCGGTGTGTGGAGCCTTGCCGGTGAAGCATCCGCGCACGGAGAACCGGCAATTGATAAATTGCGAGTCGCCAAAAAATTAAACATCCGAACGTGTGTAGCACATAATGTACAGATCTTCCCTCTACATACTACACCTTATGCTATGTGCCGGCGAAGGCTATTTTGGGGAAAAGTGTGTATGTGTAGATGTTAAACCACAGAAATTCATTCCTTGAATCATCAGCATTCAAGGAATATCGATCAGACCTTTTTGGCTGAGTAGATGTACATAATATTTTATGTATGTACAAAAGCTCAACATTACTAATTTGTAAATCATACACTGAGCTCATTTGTCGTAGGTTTTTTTATTGCTCTTGGGCTTCATTCTGTGTGTCCACTGAAATATCGATATTTTTTTATGGAATGAAGTCTGTTTACGTCTATTGCGAGAGAATTAGCATTAATATACTAGGAAAGAGGGAGAGATAGTGAGTGCTGAAACATTTACTGTAATCAGAGCTATGATAAGATTTTTCAACATGACAATTTATCAATGGCAACAACGAACGATTGATGCTGAATGCTAGGGTGGCAAATATAAAGCAAAAAAAAAGGTCAGTCTAATTAGCACGTTATTTTTTCCTCGGTGCAGAGGCTCTCAGTATACTCCGTTGCAAATAGATCAGAGGAGAGCAAGATAATGTTCAACGAGAGAGCGCAACTCTGAGCGAAGTTTCGATGCTGCAATGAACGCAAAGCATTTGGTAATGATAAGTTCAATGTGGTTTTTGGTCTTTTATGGTCAGAGATTTGCGCCATTATCCAGTGTGCGCTTCTGAAGTGTGAAGTGTGTAAATGATACATTTCTTGGCATTATCAAAAAATGGAATTGGCAAAAAGTAAAATTGAATGATAAAACATTCGACAAATTTCAGCACAGATAAGAAAAAATAAATTCAATGTCGAACATGTGCGCGTGGTAAAATATTGGGAAAACACTTCACGAACGATGATATCATATTTTTCCTTCACAGGTCTGCCAGACTTTCTGTAGGAAGCTAAAAATTGTCTCTCGTCTCCATGTGTTACAGGTGACATTCACGGGCAGTACTATGATCTGCTGCGCCTCTTTGAGTACGGAGGATTCCCACCGTATTCAAATTATCTATTCCTTGGCGACTATGTGGATCGTGGCAAACAGTCACTGGAGACAATATGCCTACTACTTGCCTACAAAATAAAGTATCCAGAGAATTTCTTCCTGCTGCGAGGAAATCATGAATGTGCTAGTATCAATAGGATTTATGGGTGAGTGTTCAGAATAAGATAAAATAAAAGCATTTTCAGGAGTGAGAGAGAAATTGTGTGTTTAGTCGACAGATAAAGCAAGAGGGAAAAGTGTCTAACATGCGATCATAGATATACAGCAACAAAAAATTAGAGAAATATGGTTTATAGTGAGAGGGGAGAGTGTATAAAAAAAAGAAATTGTGGAAAAATACGCTGAATAACACATCAACCACTAACGATTTTATTTTGTGAGAAAATACTCTTTTTTATTTACTGTACAATAATTCCCTTCCTCTCGGATATGAGACATCAGCGCGATAGTCAGTTGAATATAGAAAAATAAAACACGAATATTGTACGACCTCCAACGCAAATGTAGGAACGATATTAGGATTCTCACAATTCCTGTATTTATTTTATTTTTACGATGGAGAAAATTCAAATGAAAAATTTAATTTTAGAAGCTGTGGAATATGAATTGTGGTGGTGTATAAGAGTAACTAGCTTACGTACCGGTGTTTTTTTTCTTCTTTTCATTTCACTCTTCATCTCTTTTTTCTGCCTCAGCACCATTAAATTTTCTGTCTTTGATCTTGCTAGTTATCACGATATGATGCAGTATTTTATACGAAGATGATGAGTGGAAGTAGTAAATAATGTTGTGTATTGCGTATCTCTTTCATTGGCAAGGCGAGTAGATTGCTGTAAATCTAAGTATATATTGAAGGATTGTTTTGAAAAACTAATTATTGGTTTGATGTTGTGACTAATTTGAAAGGAGTTCAAGAATGATATTCTCGTGGTCTCATTCACGTGACTCCGTGGTGCGTTGTCCACCACTTGTGTGGGAAAAATTACGTGTATGGGAGAAAGAGGAAAAGACGTCAATGGTGAAGAAAAAGTCATCAGATGGGGGTATCAAAGGAGAGAATTTATTACAGTTTACATACTCTTCTACGTAATAAGATGTATAAATGCTATTCGGTCGGAATTACCGTGTGCGTATAAATATTTTTATACTGTACACATATAATAGCGGTATGTAGTCATTGGAGGGTATGATCCCAAAATAGTAATATGTCTTGTTTGCCGGCACGGTGTATTTCCTCCCTACTCAGGCATCGTCAGGAGTGAAGACGACGATTGAAAATTATTATTACCTACAGATATTGATTTGCTATTGGGGGCAATCCGTGAAGGAAAAAGCGGGTGGCAGCCGTAACCATTGATATTTTCACTTGGTGACTGAACGTGTTGAGGTAGCTTCAGTGTTGTTGATATCGCAACTCTTGTCTCTTTGCGTTGATATTTTAATAAATTGTCATATCTATTGACGTAAAATTGTTGAATAGATATAACATACAGTTATTTTCCACAGTAAGGCAATAATAACCGCACAAGAGGCAATCAATCCACAGAATAGAGTCCGTTCTTGCCTAATTCACCAAGTTACTGATGGAAATTTGTCGGAATTCACTAAGAAATACCATATTGTTGATATTATATCCGTGTAAAATGCAAAACAGGAACTGTTCTGTTAATTTGATATTCTACAGTTTCATTTTGCACAATTTTGTTTGTTTTGCGCTATTCTGCATATTTCCCTCACATATTTACCTTATTCCAGTTAACAAAATATACGTATAAAATGCAATAAATAGTCATACACATTTTACGTAGTAAAAAAAAATTCCTGACATTTTCACAGCACAAGTGTAAACGTGACATTTCTATAAACTCTCGTGAAGATGATGTTTGCAAAGTTTTCTTTGTTGTATTTTTTGTCGTATATTTTTCATTATTGCTTTATGGAAGATAATCACTCATGTGGTAATTTTGGGGGTTTATCATGAGGGTGAAATTTGCAAAAAATGAATAATGTGATAAGTGGGTAGACAATAATTAGATTGATGGACATTTTTTGTCCGCTTCTGTGTATCGTAATGAGATTGTCATAAAATTTTGGATGCGCGTGAGAAAAGTGTGAGATTTTGGGCGACCAGTGTGGAGATATTGGATTAGCACATGAGGAATGAAAAGTGCTATCTAAATGCCTTTCCTAACCCAATTCATTGTATGTGGGTTAGAGATATGAAGGAGAAAGAAAATTGAGAATGATGATCCCCTTAGTGTAGAAATAATGTCACACAAATTGATTTGTTCTTCATATTTAATCTGTCTTAATCAAAATCATTGTGTTTCATCGAACTGTGGCGTTTTCATATTATATTATTTTGTCGATTTGGTGAAAGCAAATTGAATGGGGAAAAGTACGTTTTATCACGTCATGAGCTGAACTTTCGAGGGTGAAAATGTTTCTACCGTCCCAGAAAATGATACTAATGCGATGACGAATTGTGTTTTATCGCTGTAATGAAATGTATCAAATCATTTGCAATTAGACAGAAGGAAACGAAAACGAGTGAAAGACATTGAATGGCAAGAGTCTGAATCACGGGTGGGAAGAAATTGATTTTCATCAATAACTTTGGCAAAATGCCCGGGATAGAAAAAGATAGAGAGAAAGGGGGAGAAAAAACTTGAGGTAGTATTACTGATTTTTTTTTTCTCTCTCTCATCAATATTGAGGCTAATGTCGATGGATCTTCTCTGTATATAACATATCCAGCTGATATAGGAAACTATTCCGCTGGCAGATTATTCTGCTTCCACATACATATGTATGCTTACATGATTGAGGAAATGATGTGAAAGAGTCTCGTTATCAAGTGTTCAACAGACATGGAGTATAAGTGAAGAAGAATCTATTATAGAGAGAGAATTTCCTGTCTACATGTTGTATCACGACGAAGTGTTGATATTGGACTTGGTAGACAGATACAATGAATATATAAATTCAAATCATTTATGTAATGCTATCTGCACAAGGGAGTGATGAAGAAAAAATGTATGTACATGGATGAGGACATACGACGACGTTCAATGTTGTCTTCTCTGAAATTTTTATAATACGTATATAAACACAGAGATTAATTCGATCATTTTGCCTTGACCTATCGAGAAGCTATTATCATTTTGAGTCTTGCCCGTAATGTGCGTCGAATAGTTGAAGCAGTGTACATTGCTGGTAGATATAATTTATGCATGTAGAAAGACAGGTACATGGCGTATGAAAGAGTTTTATCTGCTCGATGAGATGAAAGAGACACATTAAAAAGCAGAGAGAGAGAGAGAGAGAGAGTGGCAGGTGAAAAATATTTACCTGTGTGACCTACACTCAATGCACTGCATAGAATGCGTATTGAGAAGGGAGTAAAGTGAATTTAATACACTTTCCATGATTTTATGCAACTATTGATTGAAATGAAACCACTCACAACAGTTGGTTGTGCTAAAAGATCCTTCTCACCGGTAAATAGCATGAAGTTGTTGGTGAGGTGTACTTTGGGAACTGCAAATGAAATATGTATGTTTAACTTTAAAATCTTTAAAGTCTCGTGAATTAGAAATGTGAGCACCATGTGAACGGCAACAATGTACATTTGCACTTTTAAATTATCACCGTGATAATGAGGAAGCGATAACAAGATCTTGAAGTGACTTCCATTTGACAACAGGCCACATTATATTCTATTGTGAAAAGAATGTTATCGCGCACGAAATATGATTCGATAAATTAGAGTATGTACTTTATATTTGAGGTTCCTAGTAATAATGTATGCATAATATAAAAGTTTGTGTAACAAAAATTCAGAAGAAGATATATACATAGTATGAAAGTTTATATTTTTTACTGCCATTTAAATTTCACTTGTATATATGTAAAATGATCGTAATTTATGGAAAAAGTCTTTCATTCTCTCTCACTCACACCCACGTTAACTATATGTACAATATTTATACGATAAGGGAATAATAACAGCAAATAGGGTAATTTATTTAATGATTTCATTGTTGTGTAGAAATTTTTGGATAATTTTCTCACACAATCACACACTCTCACAATGCAAATGCATAACATGGAATTGAATTTTGAAATGGGCCAGAGACCGTATACAGTTCTGCAAAGAGACTATAGTGTAATTGTTTCGCTGAACATCTCTTTTTTCTCTTTTCTTTCACGCAGTTTCTATGACGAATGCAAAAGACGCTACAATATAAAGTTGTGGAAAACCTTTACAGATTGTTTCAATTGTCTGCCGGTTGCAGCAATTGGTAAGTTGCCTCAATACAAAAGTGGATGATGTATTGTGTTTGCAAGAAGAGATTTTCATTTGTTCCTTTCCTACTGTTCTAGAATGCGTAGAATTTTCTATTGATGATGTAATATTTACAGTTGACGAGAAAATCTTCTGCTGTCATGGCGGCCTAAGTCCCGATCTGCAGTCAATGGAACAAATCCGACGTATTATGAGACCCACCGATGTCCCAGACCAAGGTCTTCTGTGTGATCTCTTATGGTCTGACCCCGACAAGGACACATTGAGTTGGGGTGAAAATGATCGCGGAGTTAGTTTTACATTTGGACCAGAGGTATGATTGATTTGTTCCGTATCTTACTCATGACTCACTCTTTATCTCTTGTGTTCTTAAATCTTGAGTCATGATCTCGTCATGATGAAAAGAGGAGACGAAAAGTAATTTGCGATGAAAGACATATTAATTTACTTAATTATTGCGCATCTATTCCAATTGCTTCACCCACAAATATGAAGTGTTATGCATTTGAATCAATAAAAGATCGTTTTCATGCTGCGCCCGCGGATGTGTCGGTATAGGCGCACAAACACATAACTGTGAGATGATGAAAGGAGGTTTTTTACCATGAAATTTCCGGTCTTTTCTATTAGATAATTATAGGAGATAAATTTGGGATAGATAAAAAGACCCAAATTATTGATCCGATTTAATGTAAAATGTTGTCCCATGTTTGTGTGTTCTTTTGTACGATATCGGATTAATTTGCTGTTATCTGTTTTGTGGTGGACCAATAAATTTACCTACAGAATTATTGTGATGCAAAGCATCGATGTGGCAAATTTGAGTTAATACCAACATCGTCGTGAAACTAGGTGATGCATATGCATGTGTATTCAGTGACTGAGAGTCATCTGGAAACCAAATAGACGAATATATATGTAGGTGTTGACATATTGGTTAGGAATTGTGATAGTCATTTCTAGAAAATCATAACAATACTGAATACGAAGTTCATTTATCAACGTTCAAATTCAACACATGTAAAATTGATGTGCGGAATCATAATGCGCACTAATTGAGGAAAAATCGCTCATCATTAAGAAAATTTGAGAGGAGTAATTATTATGTAGGTGGTGGAGGGATGTTTTCAGTATAATTAGAACAGACACATGTGTTCTCTAAGGTTTTGTGTAGGTATCTGTAGAGTGAATTAGTGATATCGTAAATTAATGACACTCAAGGCTAATAATCTATTTTTCGCCACACACTCAAAATGTGTAATTAAACAAGAGACTTTAATTAGATATTTATACTCTTGTATGCTTTTTTATAATGCGATAAGATGACTAGTGTATGCTCGATAGTTGTGTCTGATAACATCTTCCAGTGGGGTGTAAAATTGTGCTCTTGTCTTTCCTGCAATTATGTTTGTTCCGTCCAATTTATATAATGAGACCTCTTGATTCACTATGGTGGTTTTAAGTGAGTATTTTCTCGGGTTTTAAGGTAATTTTACTGAAGAAAAAAATGCCATAGTGATTTTGCAAAAGGGAAAAATGGTGTTCATTACGGGAATTTAATGAAAATGGGATTTATATTTCGTAGAAGAAAAAGCAGCATTATGGCGTTAATTGGGCTAAACAAATACATGGGAAATTTCAGTCATGCTCGGTCGAAATCAGTTTTTGAGAGTTTCCACAAGGTTGAGCTATTTTCACTGATAACACGATAAAGTTTCCTATATCTCAACATTGTATCTTCCGAGTTGGGGTTTACACACATTGCCATTGTGGCACGTTTCAATTTAACTTTGTTGACTAAAATCAATTTTAACATTTCCAACTATTTCCTAGAACAATTATGAAATGAATTGATGTGATTTCTAAGAATGCTTTGGAAGATACTTGATTACATGTCTTCATGTCATTTGTAAGCGCACTTGAAAGTGTGTAACCCAAAACTTTTGGATGACGGTCAAAAGTTCTTCAAGCAAAATGTTGGGTAAATGTTTTAAGATGTGTGCTAACTTAATAAATAAGCAAAACTCATTATGTGGTATAGTTATTTAAGTGTACGTCAAACGGAATTCTAAGCAAGGTAATTTATTAGTTTTGTGTGGAAAACCTTCAAATTTATTTTCTTTGTGGGAATATTAATATTCAAACGTTTTTTTCCCGCGAATATCTCAAAATGTCTTTTTGGGGTTCACGGAAAATGCATGAACCAGAATAGAAAAGTTTTCTATATTAATATATTGCGAAAGGTTACAAAACAGAGAGTATCACACCGTCAAAATGGACATTTAATAGGGATTGACTCATCAGAGTGTGTGTTTTTTTTTTTCTTCTAAATAAAGCCAAAATTTCACGATCCGCATGCCCATCGAAAATTATGCAAAAAGCTTACTTTCATTATCAAATGTACATCAACAGAAATAGAAATGGCAATTTAATTGAAATTACAAATACACATTGAATGTGCATTAAAAAAGGATGAATTTGTGGGTGAATACTCGGTATTTCCACGGTGAAACATCGCGATGAAATCATCAATACATTTATCAATTTTATTGATATGATGAGGGAGAGATGTGTACTTTTTTGATGAGAAGAGGGACACACAACATATGATTCAAGTGTAACCTTCATGAAAAGAGAATTAAATTGAATGAAAAAAAAGTATCCAACTCACAGACACACATGAGAGACACCCACACTCATTTGTTTGCATTGGCTGTGAGGCGAATTTTTGTTGATTGATTAACATTTTTGTGGTGTAAAATGACTGATATTATTTTGTTGTCTCTACTCTTTCTTTGCAGACGGTTCTGAAATTCCTGCGTAAGCACGAGTTTGACTTGATATGTCGCGCTCATCAAGTGGTGGAGGATGGGTATGAATTTTTTGCAAAACGACAACTCGTGACGCTATTTTCAGCGCCCAATTACTGTGGAGAATTCGACAATGCAGGTGAGTAATTTCGCGTTTCATCTTCGTGGTTGTTTGCAATATGTTTTAAAATGGCCTAAATGGGAAATAGAAATACAATCACGTTTACTCTAGTCGAGTAGTTTCAAAAATGATAAATAGACCAATTAATTGTGTGGGATGATGGGTGAAGTTTAGCATTGTGTGCTTAGCTTGGGAGTTTAAAGAGAGATGGGATTTACACATGAAAAATGGCATTTTTCAATGTCAATGAGACGATAATTTGATATTTGCACGATGTTTATAATACATTTGACATCACTTTTCTCAATGAGAAAATTCATTCAAGGAATCGAGTTGAAGTTAATTGCTTCTTTTTCTGTCTCGTTGATGAAAAACAGGTGCAATGATGTCTGTGGATGAGACATTGATGTGCTCATTCCAAATACTGAAGCCAGCCGACAAGAGGCGATTTCAGTACGGCACCCCAAATTCTCGACCAGTGACGCCGCCACGTGGTATGCATAACAAGAATAAGAAGAAATAAATAAGGAGAGGCAAGAAATAGAATGAGAGGAGGTAAAAAGTGAAGTAATTTTCAGGAGTTATATAGTAAGGAGTTAATCTTGAGTAAAATAATTGAAAAAAATGAAGAACATTCAATACGATATCATGTGGAATGGAACAGAGAGACAGAAGAAGGATAGAGAATAGGGAATAGATGACGATGGATGGACGATTGGAAGTTGAGAAAAGAAATTGAAGTTTATATTCTCTTTTTTATCTATATATAGGGATGATTTTTTTTTCTTTTCCTAATTGTTATAGAGGAGTGACATGATAGAAGGAAAATCAATATTTCATGATACAATTGAAGTGAGAGAGTGGGTGAAGAAGTTTAAAAGGAGAGAAAATGTTTTGTCGATGCACAAGAAAGAACGATAAAATTTAGTGGTAGAATAATTAAAATGAGATACACTGTAGTTTTAATATTAATTGAGAACTTTTTATTGCATTATACTACGCTAAATGTTTCATCTTCTTTTTTTTATATGATGTGTGTTGAAGAGGAGAACTAAAAATTTGTTAGACGGTGTATAATTTTGTAATTCACAATCAAATCTACACAAGAACACTCACGCTGAAAGTTTATCCTTTTCTTTTCAATTTCTCATGAACAGGCAAAGAACAGGTTGGGAGATAAGATGTAACAAGAGATATGAGTAATAGTGTAAATATTTGACGAAGTGTTTTCATAAAAAAGAGCAGTGATTAGGATGAAAATTGAATTATAAATAAAAAAACTACAAGGAGTGGAATATGAGTGGAATGTTTAGAGAAGAATAAAATAAACAAACACATAATACACATTATTGATTAAATGATGAGATATTTAGTGAGAACTAAAGAAAAAAAAAATGATAAAGCTAATTCTTCAATACAAAAAAGAAAACTGTGAGACAACTAAATTATTGTTGAAACAATATTCTTAGATATGACTTAGGAACTCCATAAAGAAGAAAACTCTGTCCAAAATCTGTATGTATGGATATATCTCAACATGTTTTGTCATTTTTTATGCAGTGTGATTCTATTGAATTTCGCCAGAGAAAATAGTAGCAAAATATTAGAGATTATACACATGATTGATTATTCTTTATCAAATTACAATAGAGAATATGTTGCCGTGTGACCGCGTTAGCAGACAGGGATGTTTTTCTCTCGTAATTTTGTAATTGGCATTTTCAGCACAATTTTGGGTTGAAAACAGATTAAATCAAAAAGCAATAGTTTAATTAGCAATTAGAGGCATGAATTGGACCACTAGAATAGATAAGAATAGGAAAAACACGACAACATTTTGTTAATTTCATAGTATTTGATAGAATTGAGAGAAGCTGAGAGCAAAATTTGTCCTGTCTGCTAAGGTCCTGAGACAGAACGGGATAAAAGAACAAATTGCTTGTATCTAAATGTCTTGATAGTCTTCCGCTCTAAATTCAGTTTCTAATTTTATTATAGAATTAACACCGCGTATGCAGTAATTTATTTTACATTGTCAAAAGCTATGTGAGAATCAGGTGGACAAAAGTGGACAGATAATGAAGCCATGATCAATGGAAAATATTACCTATAGACAGCAGAAATATATCTACAAAATATATTATCTGAATTATCCTCTCTATGCATGATTATTTTCTTTCCGAAAAGCAGCCACACAAATGGAATATTTTTACATCTTTTTTTTCCAATTTATGTAAAATTTATCGGAATTACTTTTAGTAGAAGCAGCAGTATTTAAAATAAACTGTAATATATTTTTTGTAAATTTTACAAAATAATCATTAAATTATGCTGTATGCAGACAAAAAATGCATATATTGATAATAAAGTTACAGATTTTCAATGGGTCAAAGGAAAAGCATTGATGTGGAATGAGAGAGCGAGAGAGAATTATCAAATTCATCATTTTGAGAATATAATAAGTGCAGCAGATACACGCAAATGAAAATTTCATGAAGACACACTTATACTTAATTAAATGAAAAAAAAGAAAGAAAAAATGAAAGGCAAAAGTAATCTTTAAACTTCAATAAAAAATTCAAAGTAAAGTACAAATCGTACTTGTCTTTTTTTATATTAAATTATACTGAAAAATATTATACATAATGATTAAAAATGAATAGAGAGATTCAAGAAGTGAGAAAGAAGATTACATAAATAATTCGTTTTACTGTGTATGTAAGGAGATATATGAAGGAAGAAAAATATAAAAGAAATATAGAATTTAGCGTATAAAAGTAGATAATTTACAAAGAAACACAATACACAAGCAGATATAAATCATAATTTGTCAGAGGAGGATAAAAACATTGTGCGAATGTGTGCGATTTACGTGAAGATAATTTAGAATTTTTAGAAAACAGGAAAAAATATATGATTTTCTTCCGTTTTCCCATTCGAACCAGTAAATATCAAACACAAAATACACTCTCCTTAATCATAAAATTATTAAGATTTTAAATAATAAAAGGAAAAAGAGAATCAACACATTCAAATTATTTCACACTCTTTTCTATTTTCACACTCTTAACGAAGAACACGATGAAACATTACCGAAAGTTTGGATGTGATTTGGCTATCAAATGTATTTCCGCGGTGTTCGAAGGTGAAGTTGCCATCAGACGCTCTACGAGGGGATGTTTTTTTTCCAAAAATTAACACACATCAGAGTGAACAGTGCGACACTTGGCTTTTTATCTATATTTGATTTTATTTTAAAATATATTTTGCAAGATACATTTCTGTCTGATCTGTTTTGTTCGAACTTCTCATGCTTGTAGACTCAACTTAAAATATCTATTATACTAAATGCCACAAAATATAGGAATGATTCCGTCTGATGATTCTCAAATACTATTCAGAAGATAATACTCTTAACGCACGCCGGACTGCAAAAGGGAATGTCATTTTTCACACAGAAACGCTGCCCAATTAGGGACTTCCCGCAGGAGACTCCGGCACAGGCGAAGCAGGTGCCGTGCCAGTGGATTTTGCCCCACGACACCCCTTGTTCGGCGGGTCCAATGGGCTTATGGCACTTTGAGCACTTCTCGGCGTGGAACTCATCGAAACACTTGAGACAGAGAGGCATTCCCGTGGTGTCATCGGGCACGTACTTGTGGCCCGCCAGTGGCTGATCGCACTGAAAGCAGCAGAAGTGCTTGATGTGGAAGGTTGAGCCCTCGGCCACGGTGTATTCCTTCATGAAGATGAGCTCATCACAGGCGGAGCAGCGCGGAATGTTGAGAATGATGGCCAGATCGCGAGCACAGTAGACATTGCCACCGTGGAAGAAGTACACCAGATCTGCCAGGAGCTCCTGGCATTTGTGACAGACAAAACACTTGGGATGCCACGCCACTGACTTTCCCGCGCGCTCGGCCTTCACAGCCACATCACCAGCACAGATGTCCAGGAAGCACTGCTTACACTTGAGCACGGCGATTGGCTCCTCGGCGGACTCCTGAATCGGGTGGGTGCCGAAATTGGGCGTGGGTGGAACAGATCCGAAGCCAGAGTCGCTGCTCTGAGATGGAATGATACCTAATAAAAATGGATTCGAGTTTGGATTGTCCATCATTTGACTAGCTGTGGCCAGAGTGAAGTTGTTCATGTCATTTCGGAATGTGTCATTGTCGAGATATTCATCTCTGAAGGCTTCCATGGGCCCTAGGATGGTGTCCTCGCCGAAGCGCACCTTTTTTTGTCGTAGATTTCTAAACAGTTCGTCGTATTGTGGCCCATTGACAACACCACTTCGTACTGTAGCCGAATCCAGGCCAAGATTCGTGAGTTTTTGCTCCAAAGCTGGGCTCAATTGGCCTGGCACGAAGTCCGGAAATATCGGAGCAGTATTGGCGATCAAATCTATTCCCGTGGTGATCGAAGGTGAAGCTGCCATTACACGCTCCACGAGGGGATGTTGCATGATCGCAGGCAGAACTTTATCGTAGCTGGCCAGAGCGTAGATGGGAGTGTCTGTGTATTTAGACTCCTTAGCAAACTTCAGACGCCTCACGGGCGTCTCTTGCTGAGCTTGCGCGCCCAGCCTCATCTGAGCGAACGGTCGAATTGGCACTGGAGAATTAAAGTCATCTTGAGACACTTTCGTAGCTAATTCCTCGCCAGTCTCGTCGGTGAGCTTAACTGTGTCGTCATCCAATTGGTAAGAGTCCAGGAACTCATTGCCCAAGCTGTTCACGAAATTATCCACATCCGTCTTGAAGCGATCATTCTGGCGATACTCATGGCGGAATTTCTCCAGCGGTCCCAGAAGATTGTCTTCACTGCAGTCGATGTTGCGCTCCTGGAGCTCTTTGAACAGATTGTCATACGTTGCCCCATTGAGGACTCCACTCTGGAGTGCCTGCGAGTTGAGCTTCATCTGCTTCAGCTTGTAGCGGTTCTTGTCGCTCAGCAGGGGACTCTCCATGAAATCGGGCGTCATGGGGCGACACTCAGACACAATCTTCGCCCCCTTCGTGAGCACTGTGGCCGGTGTCTGCAGCACACCCTTAATCGCGTCGGATTTCAGTACGTACGTCAGCATGCGATCCTTCACAATCGCCTCATTGATGGGCGGTGTGGGGAAAACCTGCTCAATGTAGCCAAGCTGGGGAGGGTCCCCACCCGCCACGCGAACCACATTCCCCTGTCCCACGCAGCTCTCCTTGATTTTCTCCACATATTGCTGCATCTGCGCCGTCTCGTTCTCTGTTAGATTATGGCACAAGGTGGGATCCAGGTCGTGCGGTGGAACCTGATACTCGAGCTGCTGGCGTCGCTTCAGGGCCGCCTCGCTACCCTCCACTGGCACATTCTGCGATCCCAGATCGTTCATGTAGTCCGTGGCGATGTCTGGCGCCACGTCCGGAGGCACCCACTCCACTTTCACAGGCTTCTCGTCGATCTTCTCTATCCGAATGTACGCCGGCTGTGATCTCTGCTGTCCCAGGATTTCAAACTGCGCCCATCCAGACAGATCATCATCTGTGCACTCGTGCTGATCCTTCCGGCAGCGACAATTTCGGCAAACCTTGCGCCAGAAGTGCAAATCCAACCCCGGACAAGCTGATCCTACAAGCAGAAACTCACTATATCCTCTGTTTTGCACAATAACAAAACGCGTTCAATTCTTACCACAAACATTGCATGGAGCTCCAGCACCGCTTTCGTGACCCAAACGCCTTCCCTTGAACACCTCCTCGCGTTTCTTCTCCAGCTTCACAACCCATTCTGGCGTGGAAGATGTCTCAACACAAGAATCCGACATTTTCAAAGTAACGATTGGCAGAAAATGGGAGGAAATCACAGATCTTTGTTCACTGTTGCAAAATGTCGCTCTCGATGAGTCTTATCACAAAAATTCCAAATAAACCATGACTGTTCGTGAATCATCGATGGAGCGTTTCTTTGAACTCTAGGGGCGAACGACTAGCAATTCTTCCATGCCACTTCAATCAATATTCACATTGAGTTTATGCAAGAATTAGCTGTTAAATGAAATATTCTCAGCACTTTTCATCAAGAAGATATTAACCAGCTCCAAGTATATTTGATTCTATAATAAATACTCTACAGTTCTGTGGAATGCGTGGAAAACAACGAGGAAAACCCAGAGTAATTCGTTTCTCGCACTTGCGCCCCTCTCGGATCGCGAAAACCTGCCAACAGCACCCGTCATGACAATCAAAAGTGTGTGAAAAAGAGAGAAAATTTTGCTATTGTCAAGTGAGTTTTCCATCCATATTTTTCTACAGTTTTCACACTTTTCCGCCCCAAATCTGACTTATTTCTCCTCGCTACAGTGTCGATGAGAGTCTAGAGAAGATGTCTGGATTCAAGTACGTGACAAATCCCAACAGTTTATTCGTCGAGGACGTGGATGACGAGACATTCCTGAGAAACGCCCGGACCAACAATTATACAGAGGGTGCCAGTGCGCCCCAGTACACCCCACACAGCACCAATCCATTCCTTCAGGATGACGACTATGAGCAACAGAGGCAGATGTACGAGCAGCGCAGGAGAGAGATTGAGGACAGAACGCTGCTTTCATCTGAGCGCAGCCTTGGGCTGCTCTACGAGACTGAGCAAGTTGGAATGGCCACGGCAGAGGAGTTGGCACGTCAGCGAGAGCAGCTGGAGAACACCAGCAAGCAGCTGGACGACATAAACTCGACGCTGCGCTTCAGCCAAAGACACCTCACGGGCTTGAAGAGCGTCTTTGGGGGCCTGAAGAACTACCTGACTCGCCAGAGGGAATTCACGCCGCGCACCAACGCCTCGCCCAGCGGCAGCAATATTCTGGACACTGCGTCATATCAGGAGCCACCGAGATCCCACATGAGTCCGGAGGAGCGCTACGAAAACCACCCCGTGAACCGCCTACGCAGCGATCCGCCCTACGCGCAGCACACAATCCACGGACCAGGAGAATTCAGCGCGCGTCTCGATCAAAATCTTGACTGCATGGCGGGCAGCTTGACACGCCTCAAGGGTCTGGCCATTGATATGAACCAGGAAATCGACAGCCAAAATGACCTCATAGATAATATCACGAACAAAGTGGAGGACACCGACATGAAGATTGGCAAGCAGAATCGTGACATGCTGAAGCTTCTCGGCAAGAAGTGATTCTGCACCCACAGATACTCCACCAAAGCAACTCTAATCGAATCTGAACTCCCTCTCTAATCCCCTCCATTCATATGAGAACTCTGTACATTTTTTGCTGGATTACTTTTTGGCTCCTCCGTGAGATAAATATAAGTTTAGTAAATTTTCCAATGCACACCTTTTTTTCATAAATCAACCATCAGCGATCAGGAACACAGTGAGTCGTATTTTATAACTGACGTTAATTGCACTTGCGTGCCCAGCATTGTTGAGTAAGATTAGGATGATATGAGATGAGCAGCGACAGTTTGACTTCGTCTGTCACAGCATTCAGTCACGCTTGATAGCCATGGAGTGGCGGAATCCAGAGGAAGAGTACTCTTCGCGATCTGATCTCAAGCGAGAGGATGTCAAGAAGATCCTCGAGTGGATATCCAAGCAGCCTCATCTTCCTGAGATATCAGGTGAGAAATCGTGACAGTTTCTCTTTCTTCCAACGACATTCAATGGAAGATCTTTGCAGAGCTCGAAGCCATCCTATTCGTTCACTCCTGCTATTACAGCCTGGAGCAGGCCAAGAAGACAATAGACACGTACTACACCATAAGGACTCACTCACCTGAGTTCTTCGCCAAGAGGGACACCAATGCTCCTGAGATATTGGACACAATGGAGATTCAGTAAGTAATTAACTAGAAAGTTTTTTTGCACTAGTCATGAAGAGAACTTATCTAAATTACTCTTTTTAGCGCTATTCAAGGTGTATTATTAAACTGGTTGTTATCGTTCGTCTTTTTCTTTGCTCGTGAGCTCCTTGATATTGTATTGGAGGGGATTGAGAAACATTTATCGAAAAACCCATATCATTCTCACAACACATCTTTCGTGATAGTTTTTTATTACTTTGTCAGGAAGGTTACCAGTTTTAGGTGCTTCCGACAAGGGCACGCTTAAGTTAATGGAGTGTGGTAAAATTTATTGGTTAGCATACGAATCAATCTGCTGAATTTGGAGATTGCCAAGAGAAAATCCTAATAAATTCATTTACTGAGACGTAGAATGTGAGGTAGCATTAGTATCAATAATTATTTCACAGCATTTCAGTACACAATTATTCATAAGAGATAAGAGAGATTCTTAAATTGGCGCCAATCGTTGAATCTGTTTTATCAGCATTTCAAACATTTTAATTCTTATTTTTACAATGTTAATCAACCTGATTAGTCATATTCTTTTCCAGACTCCAAGTGCCACTTCCAGGACTCACGCCAGAGGGTTACAAAATAATCTTCTGCAATCTGCTGGACTACGATGCAACAAAGTATAATTTTACAGCGTCTCTTAAGTTGTGAGTATTTCGGAGTCATTCTAAAAGTAAGAGTAATGACACAAATTCAATTCTGCAGATATTCTTTCGTGAGCGACCTTCATCTGTGGACTGAAGGCACTGCTGAAGGCCATATTCTGTTGGTTGATATGCAAGGCATGTCTCTGGGTCACATCGCACGCCTGGGACTCGTGCAAATGAAGAAGTACATCACTTACCTCCAGGATGCTCTGCCAGTGCGCATCAAGGGCCTCTACTTCATCAACGCCAATCCCATAACGGACAAACTGCTCGCAATGATGAAGCCCTTTATGAACAAACAGCTCACGTCGATGCTTCAGGCATTCACGACTATGGAATCCGTGTACAAAGTGATCCCACGGGAAATGTTCCCCAAGGAATTGGGAGGACAGTCGAAGAGTTTTGAAGAGCTGCAGAAGGACATGAAACAATCAATGGCGGCTCATCGGAATTTCTTCTTAGAACAGGAGAATTCACGGCTCGTGAATGAGAACTTGAGACCGGGAAAGCCCAAAACGGCCAATGATCTTTTCGGGATTGAGGGGAACTTTAAGAAGTTGGATTTTGATTGATATTATGGAACGTTCAGAGCACTATTCAGGGTATTAGGTTAGTCTTCTAGCAATATAATAACCAAAAATACGGAGAAAGACGACATTCTCAGAGATAATATTTGCACAAATGACTTCTCAAGTTCAAATAATTCAATTCCTTGTCGATGATTCACATTAAAATTGCCACTCGATCAAGAAACATTTCAATAAGACGTTCCAGTCAGAAAATGGAACCACCATCGCTCGATTTGGCTAAAGTGTACGAAAATAGAAGTCCTCAGTTGAAATTTGAAGATGTGCATCGCCTTCAAGAATGGATGAAAACGAAGAAGCACTACTTAATCGATTTGGACGAGATTGATTTGATAAATTTCCTCCATCAGTGTGATTTCGATGTAGAAAAAGCGAAAAAACGCATCACAGGAGCGACAATTTTCCAGACTCGCGCACGAATTTTCCAGGATATCGATATGAGGAGCGAAAGTATAAAAGCCGCTATGGAGACCGTGTAAGTTATTATTGGAAAATTTTTTCACATACATTTCATGCTTTTTACACATTTACCTGAACATTTTCACATTATTCAAAAATTACCAACCCATGTGATGATAAAAAATACTTTTATGAGTTTCATTGTCGCTAAACTATTATTTCACGTACGGTCGAATTCAATGGCTTTACGACTGCCTTTTTATTTATTCTACACGACCGTTTAAAAAGTATATCGTCATCTAATACTATGTATAACCAGCTCATCTTTTCTTGTTTACTCTGTTTGATGTATTATTTGTGATTTGTGATTTGGAGTGTACTTATTTTAAATGTCCCATTGACTTAATTACAATGCGAACTAAACGCTGAAGGCTGGGAAAGTTTTCGGCAGAGAATCATAAAAACACACACATAAAATTTTGATCACAAATAACTTGCTGGCTGATAAAAAAAAAAACAATATATTTCAGGCTCGTTTCGCACATCACGCTGAAAGATGACAACCCTGGCATGGCGATCTTCTTGAAAGTTCTGGCCACAGACGCTAAGCAAATTGACGCCGCAAACTTGATCAAGGTGATGCTGATGTACACGTATTTGTGGCTCAGGGGCCTGGAACCGCCAGCCGATCACGTAATCATTGTCGATCTCGAGGTGGTCAGTGTGGCCCACTTGGCGGCCCTCGACTTGCGAACTCTGCGCGAATTGTCCTGCTTCTACAATCACTTCTACTTCGGCACACTGTGCAAGGTGCACTTCATCAACGTGGGGTCATGGATCGATCGCTTGCTTTCGATCTTGAAATCCACGATGGGTCGTGATTTCAGCGAGAAAATCTGCGTGCACAGCAATGCAAACAATCTGCATGAGTTTATATCACTTGAGCAACTGCCGAAAGAATTGGGTGGAGATTTTCTCTCATTTCACCAGATGCACGAGGCGATGAAGGAATTGTTGGAGAGGCACGCCGATGAATTGTTGAATAAGTATCGCGTGCAATCAAGTGATCTTCTTCACATAGAAATGACGTACAATGAGCCTGATTTATTTGGACTTGACGGGAAGTTTAGGCGATTGGACGTGGACTAGAGAGTTTCATTTCATTCTTAAGCATGAGCATGCCACAACTCCACTCTTTTCGAATCTCGAATATATCTTATATTATTACACTTTTGACTGTGTGAGTCCACAAATTTATTATAACGATGTGGCAAATTAAATTTATCATCATGAATAAACATATTAAACACCCACAATTTATAATAAATGAATATTAATGACAAGAGCGATCAGAATATTTTTGTAGGTTGTATTTTGTAATTGTATGCTAATACCCGTTTCCCGAGATTCAAATAAAAGTGAAATTTCACATGCTCTCATCAGAATTTCATGAAAAAATCCAAATCATGAGAGTTGAGCTGGATTTTTCTACCCTGAAAATGCCACACAGACTTTCTTCACAATCCAAGAATTCGCTCTTTCAGCCTTCTGAACATTCTGAGTAGTATTCTAGGCCAAGACACTGTGTGCAGAGAAGAAGAATACAACTTTTATTGACGATTTGGCACACACGCTCGCTTCTGCGATATACAGAGACAGCAAGCGTGTATATGGGCAAGATCTAGCGAAACGTATGACCGCTTAAGATGCATAATGGGATGACGTGGCTTGATTTCTTTTCCATGTCTTCAGTCTCTGAATGAACGCCGCGGAATTAGACGCGTTTCTGCACTCGCTCCGCGATCTTCAAAGGAAATTCAACCCAGCTCGAAGGGATCAGTGATTGTGATTGAGTGTCTGTGATCATGAGGAGTTGCATAAGTGCCGTTCAATCGTGATTCACCTCATTATCTGTGTTGTATACTTTTCGCCACAAGAGACCACAGAGGTGGCTGAACTCAATATGAGGTTTATATCGCCTGAGGATGAGTACGCAAAACACCGCGACCTCAAGAGAGAAGATGTGAGAAATATTCTCGAGTGGCTCTGCCGTCAGCCACATCTACCAAATATCACTGGTGAGAAGAATATGTTTATTCAAGCAAATTCTCAGAAGTGGAGTGCGAATTCTGATAAACTCTCTTTGTGATACACTCTAAATACGCAGAATCCGAGGCTATTTTCTTTCTGTACGCTTGCTATAACAGCATCGAGCAGACAAAGAAGACGATCGACAACTACTATACTATAAGAACACACACTGTGGACCTCTTTCGCAATCGCGATGTCTGCACCAAGGAGATGTTGGACATCTCAAATGTCATGCTCTTCACACCGCTGCTTAATGAGCATCCCCAAGGATATAAGGTCATGTACTGCCGCCTCATGGACCCCGATGTCACAAAGTACATTCACGTTGATGCAGTTAAACTGTAAGTGCCTCTTTTTCGATATGAACAAATAGTCTCACTTCTGTGATTGTCTCTTGCTTCTTCTTGATCAAAACAAAATTACTACATATATGACCTTACCGATAATCTTTAGACACAAACTCTTCGTAAGATCAACCGACAACTGATAAGCAATGAAGATAAATGTTTTTAAACTTTTATTAATACAAAACATCTGAAATTCTTATCAGGAGATCAAGGGATCTCAGATAACATCTGAGGTTAAATCGACTTACGACAGAAGTTTTATCCTCATTCGTGTTCATACGGAAAGCTATTACTTTTACTTCATTTTCGTCTAAATAAATTTATTGCTGAAATTCATTTAAAAGAAAAGAAAAGGCCTTTCATATACGAGCTAATGTTTGCTAATAACAATTAGGGAAAAATATGGTATAGATGAATATCGCAGCATTTCTAATTACATTTTCGTGAAAAGATCACTGAAATTGTCTGTCCGACCAATTATTTCCAAAGATACAACTTCGTGTTCGACCATTGGCTGTGGACTGAGGGAACTGCTCCTGGGCACGTCCTCATTGTGGACATGGATAGCGCCTCGCTGGGTCACGCCACTCGTATGAGCTTGTCTGTGGCCAAGAAGTATTTGCACTTCCTCCAGGAGGCGATCCCAGTGCGTCTCAAGGGTCTTCACGTGATCAACACACTGTCCTTCATTGACAAGATCCTGGCCCTCGTGCGTCCCTTCGTGAAGAAGGAGCTCGTCAGTCTGGTGCACTTCCACACGGATATGGAGACAGTCTATCCCATGATTCCGCAGAAAATGTTCCCCAAGGAATTTGGCGGGAAAGCTGACTCAATACTGGAGTTGCACAGTAAAACAGCCTCTATGCCCACTGTGACTTCTTTTTTACGCTCCTCCTCTTGTTTTACAGAGAAAATGAAGGAAAAACTGTTTGCCAATCGTGACTTCTTCCTCCACGAGGAAAATACGCGACTCGTGAATGAAAAACTGCGGCCCAGCGGAAGAAAAAATGCCCCCGCCGACGAGGCTTTTGGATTCGAGGGCAGTTTTAAGCGATTAAATATTGACTAGCATGCGGCTCAGGAAGTGCCCGACCCAAATTGGACCGATTGTGAAGTCGCGTGGAATATCACGAGGTGGACGAAATGTCCCCAAAAACACCACGATCAGCGGCCCAGAACTAAATTATTTTTGAATTATTGTTTTTACGTTGTACACAATGTAACACTTTTTTTGTTATTACTTTCAATTATATATAAGCATTTGTACGGGATTCTATCTAGTCAGTTTACTCGCTGCAAACTCGACAAGAGGAAATCATGAAGAGTCTCACGTTAGCTTTCATTGCGATCTGCATGATCGCCGTGCTGGTACGGTGAAGAGAAATCTTCTCGGCTCCACTTTTGTGCAAAATTCACTGTGTGAAATTATTCTGTGCGTGATTTTGCAGGTGCACTCGGCGGAAGGAAATGATCATCGCGGTCGCCAGGGCGTAGATGGAGTCCGTGCCAGGTCTCGTGGCTTCAACACCGAAGGTGGAGCTCCTCCGAGGGGCCCCCCTGGACACCCACCACCACCACCCGGCGCACCTGGCGCACCCGGTCAGCCCGGACAGCCCGGACAGCCGGGCCAGCCTCCAGCCATGGCTCAGAGACCCGGAGGAGCATCGGCATCTGGAGAAAACAGCTCCGCATAAGAGATTGGCATTCGATGGCGCATTGCATCGTGATACCATGTCTGATTATCAATGGAGTTTCCGCAAATAAATTGTGCAATATAGAAAATAGCTGCTTTGTCTCTTCATAAATTCTAATTAAATATAATTGTTAGGCTTGTGGTCACCTCTGTGGCACAATGATCACAATCTCACGTAAGTTTTCAAGCCATGGAGTATCATATAAATATTGCGAAATGTGATCAAACCATTACCATTAAGTGAACTCTCTCTCAGACGCGATGTCCCTTAAATTCAACTCACTGTTTTTAGTCCTTCTACTTCTGGCAATGGTAAAAAGATTTCACTTCTGAGTGTCTCTACACGAAATTTGATTAATAACCCTGTGAATTTCAGATCATCTCCAATGATCAAGCCTTTGCGCAATACCTAAGTGAAAACAATAATCAAATGGAGTCAAATTGCTTTGGTTCAAGCGGGTCCGGCGGGTCATCAGGTAATTCTGGCGGTTCAAGCGATTCATCAGGTGATTCAAGCGACTCAGGATCATCAAGTGACATGCAAAGCCAACCAATGATGTCGATGAATCCATATCCATACGACAAAAAAACCGTTAAAATGGCATGAGCCAGCAACTTCTTCAGCATCTCTCAGACATAAATCTGAGAACCGCGACACTTACGCATTGCATGTGGAGAATTGAGAATAAATTATTCATAATTATCAACTGTTTTCTTCTTCTCAAACAGTTTCTATCGCTTGCGGTTCTGTGTCATAAAAGTCGATTTCAATAGAATTCTATAGAAATTCATAAATGAAAGTTCATGAACTGCGAGATAAAACAAAATATAGAAAACGCGTGTATTTTTGTATATATAATTATATATATATATATATATTATATATATATATATATATATATATATATTATATATAAATATGCTGATATCTCTGTATAAACTCTATATAACTAATGTAATAAAAAAAAAAACATTCGATAAAAAACAAAAAAATAAATTGAGCTTTTTCAATGTCGAACTACAGACAGCTTAATTATCACTTTAATGATCCTGATATTCACCTGATTGAAAGTTAATTCTACCAACATGACGATAAAATCAAAACCACTTCCGCTCACGAAGAATCTAAAAAAATCTTTATCAGAAATGCAGAAAGAGTGTTGCAATAGAAAAAGTTTCATTCAATTAAACATTTATTCTAAAAAAAAAAACTGATATATCTATACAAAGACACATAATTTCTCTTCACCAAAACGAAAATTAAACAGTGATTGCTTCATGATGCACGTCTGCATTTAAATGATTTTAATTAGTAGGAGAATAAAATGCCATCATGTCGAGTCATAGCAAAGTTGAGTGCTGCTTCCGTGGTCATACTGCACTCTCATATTTGCAAATGACGGAAAATGTATCACCTCCCAGTCGATTGGCCCACCATTTGTTCTTCACGACAGCCAATTTGAGGGTGTCGCACGTGAATTTGGCGTACAAATTCGTGTGAAGGGCGCGACCCATGCCCTCTATTATCAGTAAGTCTGTCTCATGGCGCACCATCGCCTCGCTCAGCTCTGCATCAGGCGGTAGGAAGTATGGAGTTGGTGTGATTAAATGCTCTTCTGGCTAAAGAACAGCGAATAAAGAAGCACACTTACCTGGCGTGAGTGTCCTGAGGTTGAGACATGGACCCGATTGACCGTTGGGCAGGACCAGTAGACGCTTCGCAGCATACGCCTCGCGGAGTATGCTACACTGATCACAGCAACTGTCCATGAGGCTCTCCAGCTCTTTGTACGTTATATCCGCTAGCGCGGGCTCTGAGTTGGCACACAAAATCACCTTCGTTCCACGCCTCAAGAGTTCCCTCGCGAATGGCAGTATCCCCAGGACGATGTCGAAGCCGCTGTTGTCCACGAAGATTGCGGCGCACTTGTGAACGGATCCCTGAAAATAAGCAAAAGGGGATTTCTCCTCAGTTCTATTTCAGTTCAGTGGGGCACTGGAAGTGAGAGCCAATATTACTTGCAACCTTGCCAGCCACGCATCGAGACCATCGATGAGCCATGGACGTGGCTGAATGTAGCTTAGGGCCTCATTGAGGCCAAATGAGCTGTTCGCTTCGAGTATTTCACACACCGCCTGGGCGCCCCAATCGAACATGTTGCCCGCCAGCAGACCTCTCACCAACTCAATCCATCTCTCATTGTCCCTGAGTTTGTCCACCTCATCGAGGCGAAGTCGCAGCATTCTCAGTGCTGTTTTATTCTCCAGAATTTTCTGCTCCCGCCATGGATCCGAGAAGCCGTGCTGCCGCAGGCAAGACTCATTCAGATCAAGCAGCGTTCTGATTGTAATCGGATCGCCAGTCCTAAAAAGAATTTATCAAGTGATCATAACAAGTCTTTAGCAATTTCTCATTTGTAGACTTTTCCCTTACTCTGTACTTTGGCCCAGTGAATTCATTCTGTTTAGAAAATCTTGCTGAAATCTCTCGGCTCGTTTGCATGCATCATCGCTTTCCAGTTCACTTCTGTTGAAAAAAATATTTAATCAGAGATTAGCAGTGATAGCAGAGTATTTACACTCCGATGGCAAATACCAAATACCCACTTTCTGGCTTGGATGGCGAACTTCCTCACCAGGTCCCGGAAGCATGTGAACCAGTAGCTCCTCACTTCAGCGTCATCAGTCAAGTTTAGTGTGTCTGGATTGTACTTCTTGGCATCCAGCAGCAGTGGACAGAACATTTTACAAGCGGGAATCGGCGACAACTCACTGTACACTCCCTTTCTAGGTTATGAATGCGGAAATCTCAATTTCTCTCTGTTTCAAAGGAAGTACTGCAGGTATTTCAAGTGCACACCACTCACTGGTCACAGAGGATGATCCACCAACGGCACTCAGTCCGTATTCTTGCGAATTACCTGAGCAAATGCGAAACAAAATGTTTTAACGAGTGCTCCTGCGACCGATATCATCAGCTGATTGGCATTCTGAACTTTTCCGGAGCGATGACAGCGGCTGTCAGTTATACTTCCTGTTTTGTTTCTCCCCATGTCAGATTTTTGTCCATGATTCCTAGAGATTCCTGAAGAAACCAGACAATCCATCCACTATGAAGGTGATTGTGAAGGAGCTGAATGGGAAAGGATGCGATATTGAGGTAAACCGATCGCATCTTCAGTCGTATTTCGAACAATGGATGTTTTCATCTGGATTATTTTTAGATCTCGGAGACGAGCACAGTCCAAGAATTGAAAGTGAGGATTGCCGAGAGCATGAACATTCCAGTCAGTCATCAGAGACTCCTTCGCATGGGATTCACACTGGCCAACAACCGGACACTGCAGTCTTACGATGTCAAGGAGGGCACAAAGCTGATGTTGCTGACTAAGAAACCAGATACTCTGGAGGAAGTAATGCACAAGAGCTTCCTCAAGTACTACACAAGTGATCAGGCGGACAGACTGACGAGCGCCTTCATGGCGGACTTCTCAAAGCGAATGTCCCAACTGAGCCTAGACGACATTGAACAACTGGCCTCGGTTTATCTGCAGCAGGAGGTGTCCCAATAAATCTCGCTCTCAATTCTCTCAATCCGAAAGGTATATTTCTTGAACAAATCTAATCTACGGGTAGTGATTTCTAGGTTGTCGTCGTATGAAGGGTGATCCAGGGATGCGTCATCACTTGAGCTAGCGGGAGTCTTCCATCCGGATTGAGAACGATCAGCTGTGACATGAGATGGGCTGCTGGTTTGGAGACATAAGATGGCACTTTGTAGTCGAGCTTGGCGATCTTCTTGTACGTTTCGGCGTAGCCCTCAGACATGAAGGGCGCCTCTCCGGACAGCAATTCGTAGCAAAGCACGCCAAGATTCCAGAGATCCACAGTCTTCGTGTGAGGCTTTCCCTGTATCATCTCTGGCGGCAAGTAGTCCAGAGTGCCGCACAGAGTCGTTCGCATGGAATTCCTCTCGTGCACCGACCATCCGAAGTCGGCAATCTTCAACTCTCCTTTGTAGCCCAACAGCAGATTCTCTGGCTTGATATCGCGATGAATGACATTCTTCTCGTGTAGATAAATCAGCGCCGAAGCCAAGGATTTTATGTAGACCGCTGTCTGGGGCTCTTCAAAGCGATTGTCGGGTTGTTGCTTCTGAGCGGCAAACAGGGTGCCTTTGGGAGCGTATTCCAATATCAGGTAGATGCGAGCGTCATCGTGGAAGTAGCCATACATCCTCAGGATGTTGTTGTGTCGCAAGTGGGACTGAATTTCAATCTCCCGGCGCACTTGATGCTCCACATTGCAGTCCTGGATTTGTTTCTTGAAGAGCACCTTCAGTGCCACCACAAACTTTGTTTCCTTCTCGCGTGCCATGTACACATTCCCAAACTTTCCTCGCCCCAGGAGGCGCCCTATGTCAAAATTGCTCAAGGACCAGACCTTCTTGGCTTTCTCAGTCTCGGTGTTTTGCTCCCTGAGCTGGGAGTCAGTCTTCTCACTGCCGCTCGGGGCTCCCTTCTGCTCCTCCTTGCACTCCTTCGCCTCCCGCACAGTTATCGGAGTCGAGGTGGCTGGACCAGGGTGCTGGGAGTCATTCTCGATGCCCCCCTGCTTGCCTTGTACGGCATTTCCCATGTTATTCGCAATATTTCCCTGCAATCGGTTATTCTCCTTGCCCACAGCGATGGGCTTTTCGTTCATCTTTGCTCAAATTAACTTCACCAGCCAAAATTTAAGGGAAAATCTCGTGAAAATGCTCACTAAACAATGCAGAACAGCCCCTGTTTGTTACCACGGTTAACGGCCTCTCTCATCTCCGAATTCCGAATATGGCGTTCGTTAATATTTCCGTGACATTTGCCATCGTTCGTTGACTTTCGGAGAGCGTTTGGGCATTTTTTGCTGACCACTCGCGGATATTGTGTGCTGTATTTTTGCGAGGATTTCCTGTGGATATTTGCTTGAACTGTGTCTAGTGGTGTGTGCAATCTAACATGGAGGTGGACATCAAAGTGCTGGAGGAGGCGGTGGTGATGTTCTACCGCTCGGAGTCGTCTCAGCAGGCCTCCTCACATCAGTGGCTGACTCAGATGCAGCTGAGTCCCCAAGCGTGGCAGTTCTGCTGGGAATTGATGCGTCCCGACAAGTCCTGCGAGGTGCAGTTCTTCGGTGCCACCACTCTCCACTCCAAGCTACTCAAGTACTGGCATGAGGTGCCCAAGGAGATGCACGAGGAGCTTAAGCAGAAACTTCTGGAGGCAATTGTGGCATTCGGCGCGGGCCCCAAGCTTGTGCTGAATCGCCTCTGCATCGCCTTCAGCGCATTCATAGTTCACATGCTCGAGGAATGCCCCACGGCAATTGAGGATGTGACAAATACGTTCCAGAATCAGCAATTGCCCAATTTGTCGGTGAACACACAGATCTGGATTATGATGGAGATCCTGGGCGGTATTCCCGAGGAAGCCAATGCCATTTACACGTCTGTGCAGAGGGCTATGCTGCGGCAGGAGATCAACAAGCGTACAGGATTCATTCTCTCCACAATTGACACTTACCTCAGTGTCAAATGCGATGCTCCGGCACTTGAGGATGAGGACACAGCGTCAATGTTGAGGGCGGTAAAGTGTGGGGGACTGTGGCTAAAGAATGGCCATCCCATGGATAGTTGCCTCAAATTTGCTGAGACGCTGCTGAAGCTGGTGAACAAGTGCTACTGGAGCTGCGTTCAGGGTGACGGATGCATGTCTGCGGACGAGAATGAACTGGCTGAGGTGTGCCTGGAAACCCTGTCGTTCATCATGATCCAACCAGACGCCCATCGCTATCCGAATACAGCTCTTATAATGATCAGAATGTTCCTGGACTCACTCACGGACATCATCAAAGCCGAGTGGCGAGAGAACAATCTGAATGAGGACATTGCGGTGGGCATCTACACACTCCTGATCGCCTCCATAGAGTCACAGTCGCGACTCTTGCTCACGGGAATTGCCTCTGACAGTACACAGCACCGCGAACTGTACACGCGTCTCATTGAGGAGATTCTGCAGTGCACGAACAAGCCAGGAATCTATCCAGTTGAGGAGTCGTGCAGCATTCTAGCCATGGGATTCTGGTACATGTTGCAAGATGAGGTGCTCTCGTTGGATTTGGACGTGCAGAGGAACAAGTGCCTGGAGATCATTAGGCCGCTGTACGCCCACCTGACGAAAGTCCTTGTGCGGAAGGCGCAACACCCCAACGAGGTGTCCATCGAGCGCTGGAGCGTCGACGATCTGGAGACTTTCCGGTGCTATCGACAAGACATATCAGACACGCTAATGTACTGCTACGATGTGCTGCACGAGAGTTTGCTGGACATCTTCGCCGTTCTCCTCGAGGAGGGCATTCTCGCCGTCCAGAGTGATCAATTGAACTGGCCAAAGCTGGAGGCTGTCATCTACTCAATGTGCTCCATTGCCGAGCACATCAATGTGACTGAGAACAAGGTGATCCCCAAGCTGATGCACACCCTCAGCGAAATCCCGTATGAGAGTCTGAATGAGAAACTTCTCGGCACTGCGCTGGAGACCATCGGATCATACTGTGAGTGGTTCAAGGAGAATCCAATGTACCTTCCACCCGCCATTGATCTCTTGGTTAAAGGGCTAAACTCCTCGATGGCGTCCCAGGCGACATTGGGACTCAAGGAGTTGACGCGAGAGTGCCAAATGCAGATGAAAGTGTACGCTGAACCACTCCTCGAAGCCTGCCAGCAGAGCCTGAATGGTGGCCATCTCAAGAATGCCGAATCTGTCCGCCTCATGTACAGCATCGGACGACTGATGAGCATGCTGAGTCCGGACAAAATCCCCAGTTGCCTAGACCTCATGGTGTCGCCGTGTTTCGAGGAGTTGCAGCTCATCACGCAGAATCGCACCCAGACTGACGCCACGAAGATCCGCACACTCTTCCGCCTCAACATGGTGTCCACACTGTACTCCTCATTAAACACTAAGGGGGCACAGCAGGAGAGTGCGGATGCCACTAGTGCCCAGCCCGTGTTGCTAGTCATGGAGAAAACCATGCCAATCTTTCGGCAAATAGGCGAGATGTGGATTGACGACGATCAAATCATTGAAGCCCTCTGCAATAGTCTCAAATACGCCGTGACGAACCTCATGAACGACGCCAAGCCCATGCTTCCAGATCTCTGCTGCCTCATCGTCTCGATCTTCCAGACCAAGTGTGTGTGTCCCGCGATGGACATTGCCAAAACCTGCATAATAATGTTTTACAATGACTCGGACACACATGCCAAGATGCATCAGCTCCTCGTGGAGATAATCGTGTACAACATAAGACACTTTGAGGTGAGTTTGCTACAGTACTAAATTACATAGACCAGCATTACGACTTTATCTTCCGTTGCAGCAAATTCCAGAGAACAAATTTTCCGATGTAGCCGATCTTCTCGAAGCTTTTTACGCCCTCAATGCCCAGATTGTGAGAAAACTGGCTGTGGCATATTCCAGAGGCGACATTGACTGCTTCAAACTCATCTTCTTCGCTCTCAAGGCAATTGTCCTGCCCGAGAATGGCCCTGTGAAGTATAGCACGCAATTTCTCAGTCACTTCATCATGCAATCTCGCCAATTTCCCAACATGACGACGGCTGTTATCGAGCGAGGCGGTCAAATAATCCAGGCGACTCTGCTGTGCATTGGTAAGATGATAATCAACCCATCTTCTGCATGACCAGAAAGCTAACGCGATGTGAAATGTCGGTTTATTGATTAGGCTCTCTCACGCCACGGACGCAAGTGGAGGTGTTTGCCGATATATTTCTGTCTATAAATAAGAAATATCCCCAGGAATTGATTGTGTGGCTCAAAGTGCTCGCCACGCCGCAATTCCCGACGTCCCATGTGTCCGACAGTGACAAGAACGCCTTCATGAACACCATCATAAGGTGAGTTTTGTGTACCGAAGTGCTTATCTCATTTTCACATGATTTTTTTTCTGTCCTCCTCGTATTTTCCAGAGAGAAGGTAAATAAGCGCATCATCCAGGGACAAGTGAGAGAATTCTCAGCAAAATGTCGTGGCATTGTGGAGAAGATTTAGACAAGTGTGTGCGAGAAAGTGTTTCTGATGAGCGAGGAAAATGCTTAGTTATTTTTCATTAATGTGATAACAGAAGGAAAAAAACCTATACAAAGTCTTTCAATGTCAAGATGTGAAAAATGATTTCTGTATATATTACGGAGTTTATTTTAAGAAATGTATTTATCTTAACTGTGTAATTTTATGCGAGATGAATGCAGTGAGAAAATAAAAATTTGATGTGACGATTGCAAAATGCTTGTCTTGCACTTCTACTGCCCGACGAGACAAAACAGTCCGTGTTTCAGCTTCATTTTTCCTCATCTTTTTAATATAATTCCAATATTAAGCCATAAGCTACATGTATTTTAAAGAAATAGGTTCTCCACTTTGTAATACACATCGTTCTCTCTTTGTTTTCTCCATTATCAACTGCCTCAATGTTATTGTCGAAAACCCACCCACCCCTCATTATTAAAACGCAAACGACAAACACACTGCAATGCGTGACGCAAAAGAATATTTCAACACTGAGAGAAATCTAAAAATTCTTTTCAGCTTTTCTGTATCATCTCCCATTCTCTAAAAAACCACGCTAAGCAACACTTTTACAATTAAATACGAGATATTATTCTGCAGGAATTTTTGCCATTGTCATTTGCGAATAATTGCAACAATTTGATTTCACCTTTTTTGTATTAAAATTTGTTATGCCATATTACAATACTTAACAAGGATATCTTATGCATTCTCGCTATGAACTAATTATAATTTTTTTTCATTCCTTTTCATGTGTATTTCATCATTAGAGTTGTATTACTTGTAATTATACACTCCCTTTCTCTCTCTCTCTCACTTCTCTTAAACTGAAGTTCATTACCCGAAAGTATTTCTCAAAACCTCTTTCTAGTGTATTTTTTGTAATCTTTCTTCACCCAATTTCTTTTTCTCAATGTTAATCATTTAATTTAAGGCGTATTTGTATCGCTTATCTCTCACCTCATCCGCCCGCTTCTTTATCAGTAAATATGTAAATATAATATAGTTACAAATACACATAATTGTGACGTAGAATTCATTTTATTTTAGTGTTGCCTAGTAATATAGTGTAAGATTTTAATTAGAGGTCTTATGCTGTTAAAAAAAGGTCACATTAGAAGTGTGTGTAAATATGAAAGAAAAATATTTTGAAATATATCGTAGAAAAAGAATTCACTAAAAAAAAACACTATTGGACGAACAAAATACTATTAATAGACTTCAGAATAATTTATAATTATTTCAATCACATTTATACTTCAGTTTAAACTTCTCTGTAGCAGAATGTAAAGTGTACTATTTGATATTACTCTCTCCATTCCTCATTACTTCACTCCTGTTCTTCTAACCAATTCCTTTCTCCATCAACAGAGATTTATCTTTCCTTTCAATAGTTGCTTGCCTCCTATGTACAGAAATTCAGGATGTTTAACATTACACAAATTGGCACCAACGGCATTCGCTCTCACTGTATTTCTCTGTGCTTCTGAATATCTTATATATCATATCCTATTAAGGTCTTGCGTTTTTGGGGAGAAAATCAGAAGGTAATTCAAGAGATAGAAATGAAAAAGTCTGACAAAAATATCCTCAACAAAAAATGGCACCATGATTTTCTGTTCTCCCAACAATTAAAAATTAGCTTCTCTTGTATCTCTTTTTTTCACATTTGCTGAGGGAAAGATGCATAAATCTATTTGAATAGGTTTATAATTGCCTTTTTCTTGCATTTTAAAGATAAAAATGTTTACTATTGAGTTTAGAATCGATGAAAGGCTGCACAATGTGCCCTTTCTTCCTCTACAATTCTCATCAGTTAAAGTGAATCCATATTAATTGGGTTAGTGTTTCTTCTCCTCTCTCGAATGTAATTTTTTTCTTCTCAAATTGTGTCTACATATTGTTAGTATTTTCTCTATAGAATAGTTTAAGGAGAGAAATAAAGGCTAAACTATTTCCCCACCTTGGGATAATCGACTCTAGCATTTGTTGGAATCGGGTGGAGTTGTTAGAAACTCATCGGGACGCTTATGTTCAATTAGAGCGCGAACTGTGCCTGAATCCTGCGGCAAGTCCGATTTGCGTCGAATCAAGGGCTTCTCCTTGTTCTTCGTCATGTGAACCTGGAAAATGATTGGCAATAATCAGTACAATTTGCTTCCCAGCTTAGCAATAGTCTGCCCTACATCACGAGATTCTTGCTCCAGCTCATCGTATGTCAACTTTTCCGCCTTGATCAAGTCATCCGCCTCATTTCTCGCCAATGCATCGATCGAATATCGCTCAATCTTCACTCCGACACGACTCCATTCGGGATTATTTTTCGCCAGCGTCTCCACTTGCTGCCAAATCTCTTCGCGCTGTGTCAGTTTCTCCCGTTCGCTGTGAAGAAAGCAGAAGAGTGAAACCCATCGATAAATTATCAATCTATGAATTCAATATATACAAGTTAGAAGACTCAGGAAATCAAAAGCAGGAGGGATTTTATAATTGCAATACACACACACGTTTAAATGGTTAAACCAAAAGAGAAGGCAAGATTAAAAGGGGAATGAAATTCCAAAACAGAAAAATTTTTGAGGGGGGAATTCACACACTTATCACGCCAAAATTCAGATAAAAAGGATATTACAGAGAATAGTTAAAAGCAAAAATACTTAACTTGATTTTCGTGAGATGAGAAAAATGCTTCTTTCAGATTGACGCAACCAAAAATGCAATTTTCACAAGCATTCCATTTATTCTTCAAATGACTTTTCATAAGTATCTATTACTTCTCACTTTTATTCATGATTACATTTAACATTGTAATTTTAGAAAAGGGATAAATAAATTCTTGCTTGTTCTCTATGCAATTCTTCTTGCATATCTCCACTTTTTCTTTCTTTGCCATCTGTCTCGGGAAGGTTCATTTATTTGAAAAAGTTTCAATATATATATATACGTTTATTTAGAAGTCAATTTGAAGAGTTGTGTGCATATTGCGATTATAAATACTTTAGAAAAAGTTTGCTTCTATTGCGTAGAAATGTTGTGTAGTGGGGTCGGTTGAAATCCCGATGAATTATGTACACAAAATTGTATATTCTGTTTACTATGCGGGCAAATCTCTGCTATATTCCTGTTCGCATCTACAAAAATACACCACATTAGATGCCTATTAGCAAATCATTTCACGAGAATCACCCGTAAATTGACAAATTTTCATCCCAATACACCTAATATATCTCAAGGAGAGAGCAAATCGTCGCTTCTCAATATAAATTATCCCTTAGTTGAGCAAAAAATTGCATTTCCCTAAAAAGTATCAAATGATCTTTAGAGACAACAAAAAGAAAACACTTACATTTGATTCTCCTGCTTGAAGTTCCTATTGCATTCATCAAACAACTTCTGATTCATCTCCATGAAGAGTTTTAAGGCATTGTAGATGAGACCATGGATCGTCTTGTTCCAGTGCGTCTTGGAGTTGCGATAGAGTGAGGGAAACATGATCGGCAAAATCACCTGGGAGTTCTCTGAGATGAGTGACATTATGTACTCATTGTTCCAATAATACAAAGCTCGTTCTGCAACTTGGAAATGCGGACTGGAGACACATTTGGCAATTTGACGAAAGAGTGGTTCCATCACTTTCTGAAACTCCGCCGGTTCGATCACGTCCAATATCTCCTCCAGCTCATTGAGAAACATCACCTCTTTTGGACTGTGAGTTTTTGGCCAGAACTTCAGCAAACTCCTGCAAAGGCAGAGGTCAATGGAGTTTCTATTAGCATCTTCGTGGCTTATTTGTTTTCCTTTTTTTCTCTATCTCTCTTCTCTCTCGTGAGAAGTGAAGCAAAAATATTCAAATTAGACCAAATATACATATTACTCACTTGATCACCGGTTCAGTGAGGCTTGGATCTTTCTCCAGAAACTGAACAACACAATATGCCAATTGTGGATGGTACACTGACAAGCTTTTCACTTTATGCAGTGGCAGCAGCACTTTCAGAAGGAACTGCTTGTGCTCCTCTTTCAGTGGCAAAGCAAAACCATTGATGATGCTCCCCAGAATTTCCAAAAGCTCAGCAATGCCATTGTGGTGCTCGGTTTCGTAGATAAATCTGCAATGAGGAGTCAAATCAGTATCTCAATATTGACACCACGTTCACACATCTATTTACCTGTAAAACACATTGTTTATTTGTTTCCGTATAAAGGCTCGTAATCCTAGTAGTTTTCCGTATATCCTATGCAAAACAGTCTTTAGAAAGTCCCTCTCGCGTGGATCTTCCGAGTCGAAGAGGTCCAACAGTTGCAGCACAAACTGCTGATCAATGTATCGCTTAGCGGTGGCCGGTAGGAAATCTGGTGACTCGAGAAAGCGCAGAAATAAATCATACACAAACTGCAAATGTGGCCATGTCGATTCCAGTGTGGGCTCATCCTCTTCCGGATCAAACTCTGCACCATTGGGATTGGAAGATGGTGGAAGTGTTCGAAAGAGATTAACAGCAAACTGCCAAAAGAGATGCACACAAAACATTACACACTCGATATTAGCAATCTCAACAAACAAATATGCTTCTACTGCAGCAGTGTCATACCATATTGACCGCTTCAGGGTAGATGTTCTCTGTTATAACACCAGTGTGTTGACTCAAATACTCCACCATCTCGTGGAGGGCTGCCCTTTTCACTTCCTTCCATTTCAGGTCACTCAGTGGCTCAGAGAAATCAAATAGAACGCAACACTGTTGCAGTTTCTGGATAAATAAATCCTCACGCTCATTCGGACTGGCCTCTGTGGATGGGATAAGCACAAAAGGAGAAATATAAAATGATTAAAAATTACTTTTGCATAATTCACTCAAATAAAATCTCCACCTTTGAGATGAGGCAGAAAAATGGGTAAATTCTCAGGTAGATTTGAGAAGATATTCCGGTCTCTCACGTAGGAGTACTTTGAATCAATTGTTGGCATTGTGCTCTCCTTCGTGGCAACTAAATCCAGTCCACTGTGAAAGGATGGCGATTTGGGGATGCCAACAATGCTCGCCGAAGTGCCCGATAGTATTGTGCCACCGATAACCATTTCACATTTGAAAAATTCTACTTGAAAACCCTATTAATTATTACTTCGTTGTACCTTTTACTCGACCCAGTATCTCCCCACTCCCTCTAATACACCACCAATTACTTATTTAGAGGGTTTGCTACTCGAAAATCATGTATCTTTTTATAGCAATCTTGGTCACTTTTTCATTTCAACCTCCACGCCATTAATCAATAGACGAAGATGATCGATATCAACTGTGAATATATTCTCATAGTTCTTGACTTTCTTCACTGCAACTCACACTTTTTCTCATTTATTCCAGTTCCAATCATGAGATTATTGAACTTTTACCCATTTTGACTGTTATCATGTGATTTTTGTACCATATTTCTCCTATAATTTCGCATCGATACAATGCACAACATGAATATGGGAAAAGAATAGGAAAATTATTGACCATGAAGTAATTGCTACATTTCCCTCCTTTGTTCGTGGTGAACAAAAATAAGAAGAAGTGTATCTAACTTGCAGATGATTTTTCCTCTATTTCAAAAGCCTCCCATGAAGAAAAAAAAAAAACACAACACACTTGTGAAAATATAATTGTGCCTTCCTTCTTTCGACACTATCAGACACACTTACATTCGATACGCGTATAAATTTAATAGGAAACGTATATAGTCAGTAAGAAGATGAAAACGACAATATTTTCACACAAAAAAAATCTGCAACAATTGGCAAAAAATGGTATAAGAACGCTTCAAATGCGGGAACGGTATAAGGAGTCTCTCTCTCTTTTGCTCCATAAATTTCACCCATTATTGAGCAATAACATCAAAACAAATACTCAAATCCAGTTCACGAAACAATTCATTGCCAAGTGCTATCGCATTACATAATTATTACACGCACAAAAAATGATATTAGAATAGACGAAAATACGAGTTTTCTCACACAACTCTTCGGCCTCCCCCTCAAGAATGGCCGGAGAAACACCATCAAGTCACAGTGTGTTGCGCGCTTCGAGGTAAAAATATGTGTTGCTCTCGGTGTGTCTCTCTCGCCCCTACAAAGTGCGAGGAATATCCTTCCCACAAGCAGGGAGGACGAGTGAAGAGACAGAGAATAGAGGGTGTCTGTGAGAAAATCAATACAGAAAATGATTTCCACCCACACTCATTCTCTTTCGCAATTTTTCACTCAATTCTCTCCTCTCTCGCATCATTTTCTCTAATAACCATTTAAATCACAACGACTTTCTGTTCGCTTTTCACTCTGCATGCATGAATTGATTGACTCATTTGGCAGTCAATCGATTGCACAAGTCATATTTACTCGATGACCAAACACTAAATCGCTTGTGGAATCCTCCAAGCAATATTCCAACTGGCTCATAAAATAGCATAATGTGTAATTTCTTGAGTTTTTCAAATTCTTTCTCACGCTTTCCGGAAGATTCCCGATTTCAGGGTCACATTTTTCTATGTAATTTCTCCGCAAATCATCACAATATGTGGCAAATTTTCACTACTTTGGAATTGTTAGACAAGTCTGGGTTTTCCCAAAAATTTATAACGACTACAAAGCATTTACGTCTGCCTCATGGTGGAAAAACTATTAAACATTCTGATAAAGTAGTCACATTACGACAATGTGGGATTACAAAGGGGAGATTAGAGATTGTAAGAAATATAAGTTTTATGATAGCAGTTATCAAAACCACATGTCTCTTGTCATTGGAGCGAAACAAAACAAGTGAGAATTATTCTACTATTGTGGCGATTGTGGCATTTTTCATAATGATTTAAACACTTTTCGGGGTGAGGTTAATTGTCGACAAGTTTTGTGCAAGTTCCCCGCATTCATTTTAATTGCTTTACATTGTGCATTTGGTGGAATTTCACCGCGAAATTCTAGTAACATACAATGCATTTGCAGACGTGAAAGTCTCTCATAGAAGAACTTCATGTGCAATTACAAGAATGTTTAGAAAATTAATGTTGCAACACAAACAATAACAAAAAAAAGGATTACAAATTTTATAAGCCTGAGGAGAAGTTTTCGCAAATCTCCCACTTTATTACAGGTGAATTTGAACAAAATACCATTTCACAGGAATTTATTTTCTGTCCAATTCCATTTCTCTATTCCTTCATCCGTCAATGCAATAATGGTGAAATAATTTATAACCACAATATCCAATACACAATATTGAACACCGGAAGTTTCCTATCTAAAAATATTCAAGCGGTAATCAAACCAAGTAAAGACATATAGCATTTCGATTTCAGCACAGCAATGAAACGGATATTAAATAAATATTAGACGAACGTATGTACATAATCTTCAAATATACCCCCACAACATCATGTTATTGCCTTTTTCTGCAAAGAAAATCTGACACAATTTCACTTCGTAGAATAATACATGTTCATCGTACTGTGGGAAGGCACCTACATACTTATATTCCCTCTTGTATCAAACATAATTCACTGAATGCATAAATAATGCAGCTGAAGATTCACTTTTGCTAATTCCCTCAGACATGCATTGCACATAAAATACACACCTAAAAATCTCCAGCTCAACACAAATACATGAGTAATGATTAATTTTTCAGTTACCTTCCAGGAGGGGCAGAGCATTCAATTCTCGATTTTTGGACACATTGAACCTCGAGCTGTTCTGACGTTTCTCCTTCTTGATCAACGGTCCAGACAAGTTGATGGATTTCGTGATTGGGGTTGCTGGCGGGACGCTGTTAGATGTTGGTTTCCCTTGTGCATTATTAGTTTGCTGAAAGAGAAAGAGAAAAGACACTTTTTCAATAAAATTCCCATAAAACCATTTTTATTGTACATTTATAGAATAGCTCGCGGTTCGCTTTTTTTTCTCTTCTCTCTATTTGGGGTCATAATTATTTGCTGTTATTGTATATTATATGTTATAGTTGTCTTTCTTCTTCTTCTATTTCTCATTCCACACTCTCAACTATGAAAAAGTTGAGTGTGATGAGAGAAGTGAAGTAATTAAATGATACAATTTAACCATATAAATCTCACAGTGATCAACTATGTCACCATTATCTATTATATGCTCTCTTAATTAAACACAAACACTAAAATTCAGCAATGATACACACATAACTTTGCCATTGATACGCATCTTCAATGTCACACACAGTAACTGCAATAATTCGAGGAGAATTCTAAAGTCTTTCGCGAGTCTCAATGGGTCATTGTGATTAAAATGTTGCATTACACTCCCTCGCATAATTCATTGAACTCCAATACAGTGAATGAGTGCAATTAGAAAGGAATGCCTTTAAAACGTTTCTCCAGTCAATTGCAAACACACCTGACCGCTACTATTTGCTTATAGATTGAAAACGACAGTGACTACATACATTTTTTACATCATTGATACAGTTAGACTGAAGGAATGTTTATTATACGATAAATTTCTTTTCCTAATAAAATATAACCTGTTTCGATGCATAATTAGACATCTCATCAATGCAAATTCTTTTCATTTTCGCTCATAATAGAAATTTTTTCCATAATTGTTGTGAATTTTATTAACATTTCTCTCTTCATTTCTTGCCACTTTTTTTCTCCAAAAATAAAAAAAAAGAAGAGAAGAGAGAAAAGAAAACTTATCAGACATTGACCAAAAAAGCCAACAACATAAAAAACCTCTAATTAAATGATTCTTTAATGAGTTGCAGATAAGTTTTCTCATATCTTCAGGCGCATCTCAATTGTTTGTGCGTTGGTCAAGTGTTGTATTTTACAATTAATATTCACGAAGGCAGCATGCGAAATATTTTTTGTGTGCCTGATTTTATATGCCTCTTACACACGATGATAACGGATTCATTTTCAATGGGTCTTCTCTTGTTGAACACCCAATGAAGAGAATTGACCACGGATGGTGGAGATTTTGTATTGTAAAGCACATGTGTATGTGCACATAAAATATACACCCATGGGATGTATTTTATATAAAAGGCACAATCACTGTATAAATGGATAGAAAAATAGCAGTTCCACACACAAGATTCTGATGAGGAAAAACGGTAAAAGCCGGCATTCATGCCATGTTTTTCTATCTCCCTATGTGAAATGAAATGCCTTAATACATACATAAAAGCATAACACATCTCACAAGACGTGGAATGTCCGCTAAATAAAGATTCATAATACAGTTTAGATTTATTTTTCAACTCTCTCATCTTTTCTCAACAATAAATGCCTCTGTTTTCACATCAATAGAAAATGAAGATATGTACTCTAAAATTAAACCCAAAAACTATTGAAAAAAAAGAGAGAGAAACACAAAAGATACCCATTTCTCAGGCAATAAGTCTACTGGAAATATCATAATAACTGCTAAAGTGTCTTTTCACTCCAAGTCGAGAAGATAACAGAAGCACTGAGACAATAATTAAGACAAATATTGAGAAAATTCAAACTATTCCTCTTGTGCTATTACATAAATCGATAAATGAATACCTGGCCACACATTTTTTTTCTCTCTCTCTCACTCTTTGGTTTTTAGAACACGATAAAACACACGCCTGATGTTTATTTTCACATAGAGGAGAAATACAGGAAAAAATGTTAAGAGAGAGAAAAGAAAAAATCTAAACAAATACATCCCAATCTCTTATCAATTTAATTACTATCAGTATGTGTACAGCCATATATCTATTCTTCAATGTGCCATGGTATTTGTGTGTCTGAAAGTTATGTTGTTACAACCCAGAAGAGGAGCAACTAACAAAGAACAGAAAAATACACACATTGAAGGTATTGAAAATTAAACAATATAGAGAACTCATTACTATCTATAAATAACAATACTCAACACCATACACCTCACTGCGTAGACACTCTCGAAAAGAAATCATTTTGCTCACTGTAAAGCAACATTTCCGTCCATGGAATGTAATTTTGTGAAGTTGAGTCCACCCACTTACATAATGCAATTTTTTTCCAGCCATCCGTCTTGTTTATAAACTAATGACTTCTTGTGCTAACACCAATTGAAATTGAGACAGAGACACGAGAGTTACAAGAGGCACTTCAGACGAAAAAGAAATACAAGTGTATGAAGAAAACGGAAAGCAGTGCATCAAGGTTCTTTTCTTCGCATTTATTGCATGACTTTGTAAAAGCATAATTTTCTTTCTTTTTTCTCCTAATGATATCGATCTCTGTACTTCGACTCTATAACTCTCATCTTCCGACATCCCTAACAACACACACTCTCTCTCTCTCTCTTTCTCTCTCTCTCTTTCTAATCTATATAAATTCCCTGATAATTGCAAATATTTTTTGGCACATGTCCATTAAAATGCCGCGTCGTCAGGTCGACGTCAACATTTATTTCTCCGCCTCTGCCCACCTCCTCCTCTACATCCCATTTGTTTGCTTTCGTTTCATCCTCTCTCACAGCTCTTTTCCCCATATCAAAAAGAGAGAAGAAAATGTACAGATTTTTTGAGAATTCACCTTGGACGCTTTATCAGGTTGCCAAATTGAGGATATGTGTTATTGAGTCAGAGAACACAGAAAAGAAAGAAAAACAACATACAGTACAAACTCCTGAAAGAAATGGTCCAATGAATGAAAACCATTTGAGTATAATGTTCGCACCGTTAAATGAAATTTATTTTCCACCATCTCTATTTAATTGCGCTTTAAACAGATGAGTTTACGGAAGATCAAGTGTGAAAAATTCATGGACAGAATCATAATTTTTACTCGGTCTCGGAAGGTTAATTTCTCTATCCCTCATTTCTCATCATAACCAATTCGCCCAAAACTATATTCAAATGGCCAAAGTGAGAAACTTTGGCAAGGATAATTTTCCACCTTGTTCAATGCCACAAATTCGCATATCATCATCATCAAACTCTAAACAAACCAATCGATACCACAAGCCTTATTTGCAGCTACACAGAAGCTTATTCAACCATCATCGGATGCAAGCCATATTATTAAACAACCTGTTTTTACTCGTGTCACAAGGCTTTAATTAAAAAGTCCAAAACAAAAAGAGTCCACATTGGCCTCATTTTCCGAGTTTGTTCAACTCTGAACTCATACATTTTAGCCAAAAAGGTCTGAAGAGGGTGTCTAATACTCAAATATTCTCTCTGTCTCTCTCTCGTTGGAAGGAAAATATGAAATTCTACTATGCAATTATACGTGAAAGCAACTAAACAGCACTGAAGATTACCATATTCTCAATGAAAACGGGTCATTCGAGAAAATTGAGCAAACATCCTCTAATCGATGTAACAGCAAATCACTTAAAAATGTAGGAAAATCCCAATAAACATTTCATTTTATTTTAGAAACGTGATTAAGTCAGACCAAACTTATGAGCATGTTCACGTTTGTCTGTTTATAAATAAGATCAAGATAAAATTGGTGAAGGAATGTAATTGGGTGAGTCTTTTCTACACTTTGTAAGTTGAATATGTATGTTTATATACCCTTCATGAGTTGAATTTGGCAAGACACTGTCTTACAATTTTTTCCGATTTCTTATTACATCAATGGCAAGGACTTATGAATGAACGTTTGGGGCAATTCATTTCTATTTCATGTAGAGGCAACTTTTTAGAATTTGGCAACAACTTTCAAACACATTCACATTAAAAAAAAACACTTTTGCAGATAACTTATCGATCAATATTGATTTTTCCTTACAAATTTCGTATTCACACTGAATCTCTTTAAATAACCAAATCCACTGCTAAACTTTATCTTCACTCAACTATTTGATAGTGAAAATTATCATAAAAACCCGATGCAGCTTTGTTTATCTGAAATAATTCCTGACCACAAAAGTTAAATCCTTTCAATAGAGTTATTGTATATGTGGTGAAAAATAATTACACTTCTCTATAGAACTATTTTATGCATCATGTTCAAAACCAGACTATTGTCTCACTCTTTGACTTGAGCTATTTTCCATTATTTATTTACAGTATTTTCAATGACTCGAATTTTATTGCTGTCGTGTATGTTTTTCTGTTTCCAAGCATTTGGAAAAAAAATGCTAGTGAAAAGATAAAAAAGGCTTATAACAAAATTTCTTACACATGTAGAAATACACTTATAGTTAAAAGATTAAAAAAAAAAACGATAAGAGATTAAAAAAGAATGTTAGAGTGGAGGTCTGGAAATCAACTCCAGGCCATTCTCTAATATATTAATAATTTTTACATTCCGTTATTTGTTATCACTAAATGATAGACGTTTGTATCTCGCCCTTTTTAATCACCTTTCCAATTAGCGTGTTGCCTTGAATTGTGCCCTTAGTTGAAACCTATTTGTAGGGAGTTAATAATGGTCATTCGATTCGTCCCCTCTTGTCATAAAAGACATCGAGACATTTTCTACGTAGTAATTTACGGAAATAGACTAGTGTTGAGCCGCTCAATTGGGAGGCAATCACAATTGTCGATTATCACCGAACTGCATGTTCCACATAAACTGAACAAATATCGACTTTGATTTCTCGACTTTTTGTTTGTCACATCGAACGACATTTTTCTTATTATTCCGTGGCCTAGTGTAGAAATCGCACAATAATATTTAGAGACCCACTGAATATGAGAGACGAACACATGAAAGTCATGAAATGATGTAAAAATGCTCATCAGTAGTCTTTTTCCCACTAATTACGGTGTCGCCCATGCAATTTAATGATTGCGACCGAAGAGAAAACAGAAATTGAATATCAATCCATAATGCATAAATTACTCAAGGTACATGAAATATGTGTGATATTCTGAGGGAAAAAAATCAATTGTGCGGTCCCTCTGCCTCTCCTCTGGCCAAACACTTCTCTGGCTGGTACACAGGCAGTCACAATTTGTCGTGTGTGTGGAGATAATCAAGGCCAACAGATGACGATGCCTGGTCAAAAGACGACATACGCACTCACCTCAATTATGCGGCTCTGTGTCTTCTCCGGACACGAGCGGCACCCGGATTGGAGTGAGAAATCGGCAAGAGGGAGTGAGAGGCAGAGGTGAGGCACTTGCCGGAGAATTTCACCGCACGGAGATTTTTTCTCCGGCACAACTCTCTGAGGCGGAAAGTTAGGTTACGCGAGGTGGGGCCCCCATTCCCCCATATAGCACACTCACCTCAGCAGACTCTCCATTCTGTTGCGGTTTATCCATATTTGCCACTTTCAAGCCTGCAAAGAGCCCACAAGAAGCGCACAATCAGCTTCAGTGAAATTTTACCCCGATTCCGGGAAGGGAACACAGAATACTCAAAATTAGCATCTCGTGCGAGTCGCCGGGACGAGCGAGCGCCCCCGTGGCCCCACGCCCGATGCTAATGCATGAGCAAATGGAGATGAATCGAGATACACACCGTTTGTGAGTGAATTTGGAGTCGGATCGAAAAGAAAGAGTGTCGGAAATACTTGACGATATGTTCATGCAAAGTTGGAATTGCTGGGACTTTGTGTGAACAGAAAAAGTGAACTAAAAACTCTGTGGGGATTGCTACGTTTTTGCTCTTCACTTGAGTTACAGACACAGAACACTTGACTTGCCGGCCCGTCCTTTTTCCTTTTTAGGCATTATAACTACTAAATCGATTTAATTTCAACGTAGATACGCGCTGCAAACTCAATCACGGACGAGAAAACTAAAAAACTATGCAACAATGGCGATCCGATTGTCACTCCATTCACCACACCGTTATTCACCATGGCGCGAATTTCACCCAAAGGCGACGTCAGCGACGCGTGGTGAGTGGAGTCGGAAGCTGTGTGTGAGTTGCATGCAACCCATATGCGACCTGTGCGACCTTATTACAAAATTGTATTTCCAGTAAACGCATCTCACATGGTGCTGTTATCAAAATTCCCACTCCTGCCTCTCCATTATTTAACACCAAGAAAGTATTCAGTTATTCATTATTCTGACCACTGCATTCCCACTTTGCAGTTAAGCTGTGGCCACCAGCTGAAGAGGTTTATATTGTGATGTGACTTGGTGCCAGTCTCGTGAAAATGGACAGGAAACAACTTAGGAGAAAGGTAATACAATAATTATCTCCAAGATCCATTCGATTCCCTAAGTGAAACTTGACATATATCTTCAGCAACGGATTCCAAGGAATGTCCTTGTCGAATATCATCCTCAATTACAAGCTCTCGTGCTTTTTGGCGAACTCCTTGAGTGCTACACATCATGGAAGGAGAATAACATTCTGGCCATAGACATCAGCATCTTGGACAATCTGTCAGGCCATCTGAAGCAGATGCAAAAGTCCCTGGTGAAGTTCATTCGCGGATTCACGCTGGAAATCCACCGACAAATCAAGATCATTGAGTTCTTCCAGCGCGTTCCATCATCAGCAATCCAGCGTGAGATCCGTCTCACCCACTTGTTCAAATCTCCCTGCCTCTCAACCACCCTCTCAGCTCAATATCTCGACTTATCGGACGTGCCACTGGCTGAAATTCAAGCGGTGCTGAGGCAGGAGTCGAGATTAAATGAGCAAATATCGAGAACGCTGGGTCTTTATCGTGAATGGGACGAAGGCAAGCAAATAGGGGCAGTATTCAGTCAATTACTCGGTCACAAGCTATATGATTCATCATCAGTGTGGTTGAGAATACAGCCACGAGCCAATATCTACAATTGTAGAGACACAATCCAATGCACTCTGGGCGAGTATCTGGACAACAGGGAGGAATATCAACGCATTCTCGAGTGTATCTCGCACTTTCCGCTCGATGAACTTATTCAGATGATCTACTGTCTACCTCCGGCAATTCTCAGGAGCGATATTCTCACAGCATTCACACCTAGGATCCTTGAAAGTGCACCGTGGACTATTGAATCTCAGGCCCTAATTCTCAGCAATATCATTCTCAAGGGTGTGGAGCAAGAAGGCAAATATGAAAACACCTTGGATCACCTCCTGACCAAGCCCTTCGATCTCATTGAAGTGTTGCTGATGAATCAAGAGTGGAAACTTCTGGACAGAGTAATTCCAGCCATGTCAGACTATCTCTCCAGTGACTCTTGTCCCCATTGCCATCAGCATGAGGACTTCTTTCAGAATCGAGCCACATTTCTGGATGATCACACATCCAAACCCCTGACGATCGACTGTCTGGATAATTTGCTGATCGTCTATGCTCTGCAATCTTTGGACATCGAGATTGTTCTTCCAGGCTCAGTCCACTCCTCTTCAAGCTTCGAGAACATCGCCCTGGACTTTGAAATGCCTGCTCAGGCGCCATCCAAGGATGAGTGGATCCCTGACGAGGCCGTCACTGCCTGCATGGCCTGCAAATCAACGACATTCTCAATGCTGAGACGACGACACCACTGCCGACGATGCGGGAGAGTCGTTTGCAAAAACTGCTCTGGTCAGAGACGCCGCATTCCCGACATGTACCGCAATCTCCGCGTGCGCGTGTGCGATGACTGTGTTCGCTGGGAAGAGAAGTCCGTCACTGCCACTCCCGCGAAGGTGCGTCTCCGCTCCGATGACGACATGTGGATTTTCTCAGGAGACCACAACGAGGATCACATGTTGCGCGATCAGTTCGCCTTCGAGGACGCTCCCAGCGCTGCGCTTTGTCTCACCATCCTTGGCCACCACTCGTCCGATCTCAACGCAGTGAAATTTCTGCTCTGGGAATGTGATCGCCTCGAATCACTTTTGCGGCCCATCCGTCCAGGACTCTCCAATCCCGAAATTGACTACTGTGCCGTCGCCAAGATGATGAAGTGCCTCGCGATAGCAGCAAAGGTGAGCTTCTGTGCTACTTACAATACACATAATAATATCGAAATTTACTCTGAATATGCACATTATCAAAGATTGCCAGTGTGAAGACATTCATTATCATTTGAAGTGTATTGCAAAACAATGCAATAAAAGACTTAAATAAATAATTAGCTCAACAGAATGAGATAGAGAATTTCACATTACAACACATCCATATATCACAATTATATTGAATATTTTACATTTCAAATTCTATATAAGCGCATTCTGATAAATTCTCAAAACATCAATCAAGCACAAATTATTCAGCGTTGACCAAACACAATTATTTATCTCATTCATTTCCCAGTATGACGAAATTTCACCCCAAATTTACTAAGACGCACAAGATGTGTTATACTTTGAAATCAAGAACATCTTAAGGGCAGACAAACTATTTCTCTTGCACTCTCTCAATATTTACGAATTCCACGAAATGAGTTCATTGAAAATGGACATTTGTAGTTGTATTTTCCTCTCAGTGTTATTCAATATTTGATCTTTCTGCGTATTTAAATCAATTTGCATGCAATATTTTTCATTCCATTTGTTGATTGTTTATTCTTTCCATAGATACGCGTACACCATCCCGCTTGCGACGACTTCAAATTGAAAGCCGACATAATTCTAATGTTGATTGATGAGAAATGCGAAGCGCTGCTGCCAGTGGAGCGTCTCACAACACGCGATAGTCTGAGGAAGCTGAGAGATAATCTACTATCAGCTGGTGTTTGGCAATTGGCCCTCGATATCTCCGTCAAGTGTGGCTTTGCGTGTGCGGGAGTCATGCAGGCGTGGGGTCTGGACTGCCTGAAGCAAGGTCACTATGCGTTGGCACGCGAGAAGATGTCCCACTGTCTGCAGAGTCTTGTGCCAGATGGCTTCCTAGACGCGATCGCGCCCATGATGACGAAGCGAGCGAAGCTCGATGTTTGGGACAGTCTCAGTGCAGTTGATCGTCCTAAGCGCTCATCTGCCGTCCTTGTGGATATTCTCGCGATCTTGCGCACCTCCGCTGATCGAGAATTTGCATACGCCGAGAGTGTCTACTACGTGATCACGTACGGATCGCACGAGGAAATCCTCTCGCTGCTGATGCACCACAACAAGCTGCACACCGCCTTGCTGTACACACTCTCGCAGAAGGTCTCCTACAGCACGTTCATGTCGATCATCTTCCTGCCGCAGCTACAACTGGGCCAAGAGGTGGCTGTTCTCAGCAGCATGAAGAAGATCGACTCGACTTTGTGGCGTTGGGAGTCTTTCGTCAAAAGATTCTGCTGGTATTTGGAGACACAGCGCAAATTTGAATCTCTCTACAACATGCAAATTCTCATGAATGACCCCATCAGAGCCTCGATGACATGCATTCAGTTCTACAGCATGAATGCCCGAAATTACACAGATCTGCAGAACAATTTGCGCTATTTGATCACTGCCAAAATGCATTGCCTCTCGGAGATGCACAATCTCGAGTACGGAGAGCCAGTGAAGGAGGTCGTGAGAATAACGATGGACATTGAGTCACTGCAGAAGCACATTGATACAATCGAAATCCAGATTGACATCACGGAATTCCTCTCGAGCGCCGAGGAGAACGGCGAAGACATTATGGATAATGTGAAGAAACTTAGTGGCAAGTCTGCTGGCGACGCTCCACCGACACTCTTTGGGAATGCCTCGGAAGCATCCATCACAGCCATTCTGACCATGGTTTCCGGAAACAGCCTCAGGAGAAACTTCTCTCTAGTCAAGATAATCCTAAAAGTTGTCTCCTTGCCAGTGGACAAGATCTACGACAGTTGTGCCATTTTCTTGGCCACCGAGAATCGCTTTCGAGACATCAAAGAGATGATCATCTGCGCCAGGGACTCCAGACACGATATCAACTTTGACAAACTCATCTATCTGGCTGTGAAGAGTGCAAATCTTCTGGATGACATCCAGAAGCAGGACGATATCGTCAATATATCCTCCTTGATTGAATTAATCTGTGACGTGGCAGTCAAAATCAAGTGTTACACGCATATAGGGCATCTTAAGACGGCTTATCTCCTTGCTGTTCAAAGCAAACGCATCGAGGATCTTCGCAAGATCGCCAAGCGTGCTCAGGCTACGAAACAAATTCAAATCCGAAGACTGTGTGAAAAATATTTCGCAGACACTTCCCACGTTTCCCCAAGATCCTAAATTCCAAATTTGATATTCAGAGCATATCTTTTATTCAAGTTCAAAATAAAGGGTGTTTCAAGCCAAGAGAGATTATATTGTGTTCCTTGCTTACCTTTTCGCCCTTCGCGGTGTCTCTAGCGAGAGCTTCCGGAGCTGTTGCTGTGTCGACGTCTCCTGATGGGACTGCGACGACGACGTGGGCTGTTGCGCCTCATGGGGGATCGACGACGGAAGCGCATCGGCGACATTCGCCACCGTGGCATTCCACGATTGTTGCGCATTGGCGATGGACGCCGAAGCGGTGGCCTTTGCTTGGGCACCAGCACAGGAGCTGCTGTTATCTCCTGCCCATCAATCTGTCCGCCGTCCATGTGTTTCATAGCATTCTCAGCGTCGTCAGGGCTGCCGTACTCCACGTAGCAGAAGCCCCTGGTGGCATTGATAGCCCTCTCAAGGGGGAACTCAATGTTCTTGATCTCCCCATACACACTGAAGATCTCCACCACGTGATCCTTAGTCACATTGCGTGTGAGACGTCCAATGTGAATGCGTGTCGGTCGCGGAGTCACCGAACGCTCCTTCCGGCGCTTGCTCCTCGGCGATCCCGAGCGTGAGCGATTGCGTGCATCTCTGGAAGCCTTCTCGGGGCTCTTCCTGTGCGCCTTGTCATCCTTGTCGGCACTGCGACGACGAGAACGATCACGGGAACGCTCCCTAGAGCGTGAACGACGCAAATCCTTTCCATCCTTCAGGGCCTTATCCTTGCTGATTGGACTCTTGCTTCGAGATCTAGTCAGAGTCTTGCGTTTTGTCCTGGATCGTTCCGCCCCACTGCTTGAGCTCGAGGATGAGCTGCTCGAAGAACTGCTGGAACTCGAAGAGCTCGAACGAGATCCTGAACTGCTCCGGGACGAGCTACTGTCCGACGAGCTACATAACCCCATAACACCCAATTAGTATTTTCCTTTTTGATTTCAGAGCATCTTCATGCACTCACCTGCCACTGCTATCGCTACTGCTGGATACTGAGCCACGTTTCTTACGGTCTTTGTCGCGGCTTCGCCCCTTTCGCTTCTCCTTATCAGAGTCAGCAGACGCCGACCGGTCTCGCACCCTAAAAAATAAACGTTTACAAAACACATTAATCAGCCATTTCCCCGCGCAAAAATAACACCACACTGTTAAACTTACATCTTTGCAGCTATAGCTTAGCTATTTGAGACACTCCCGAGCGAATTACTGTGCGAATATCCAATTTTTCAGACCACAAACAAATATGGCCTGACGTTTCAAGCCACCCTCGTTTTATTTACCATCTGCGACCGCGGCGCCTCGCCGTGCCGAACACTGACTACTCACCACTCGTGGTGTGCAAATTGTTGCCTCTCGTCTGTGCAGTAGAAATGTTTGTGTTGCGAAATATTTTCACATAAAATGCACTCAAGGGGCCGCGAGCCAGCGCACTAGTGAGCCTAGTTATAAGGTGAAAGTGCCCATCTTCGATATTGTGATAGGAGCCATGGAGACAACTGATGGAAAGTACCAGAAATTGGCTGCTGAGTATGCAAAGGTACGCGGGTGCATTGTGGCTGCGTTTGGTGCTCTCCCTCCCCCACATCTCGAGATTAATTGAATAATCGCCCCCCTTGCGCCATCTCTCTTTCCAGATAAGGGCCCAAGCGAACGTGCTGAAGCGCGCCGTTCTGGAGGAGCAGAACAAAAATGGGGCGTTGCGGGAGAGCTTCAGACTGAAGGAGGCCTCCCTGAGGCGGGCCGAGCAGGAGGTGGACAGCCTCAGCTTCCGCAACAAGCAGCTGGAGCACCGTGTGGCGTCACTTCAGGATGATCTCGACAGGGAGGTGAAGCGGAGCAAGGGCTCCAGCAAACAGCCACGCAGTGAAATTCACGCCATGACAAAGGATGCCGTGATTGCAGAAGAGCTGCAGAAGAAGATCATTGAGAATGCTCAACTGAACTCCCTAGTGAGTGATTTTGGGGCTATTGACGCTTCTGGCACTCGCTAATCTCTCGCGCGTCTGTCTTTTTAGATATCTGACAAGTCTGCCGAATTGGATCTTGTGATGGAGAGAATCAAGACACTGGAACACCAGGCCACTGAGCACTCGGACACGGAGAAATCTTTGCGACGCGAAATCGATGCGCTAAGCATAAAAAATGCTGAGCTGGAGAGCAAAATCGTGGACGTTTCTAGCACAATGGGGAGCGAAGATGGACTGAGCGTGACGGGAAGTGATCACACGACACCCCTCCACACAAACTCATCCTCCAGCGAGGAGAGAATAGCATTCCTGGAAAAGGAGCTCAATCACTGGCGAACTCAGTATGAGATTCTCAAAATCGGCGACGGCCTCATCGGCGCCAAATTGCTGGACATGGCCACCAAACCTGCCGACATGCTGGGAAAGGGTCCGTCCAACGGCGAGGCGGACGCCACCACAAAGGAGCAATTGGTGTACGGTCACCTGACCAAAAAGATCGAAGAACTGTTCATGGCCAAATGTCGGGCGGAATCGAAGCTCACTTCCTATATGGCGGAGTGCGAGAGCCTCCAGAATGCGCTCGAGATAATTAATGGGGATGTGCAGGAAAGGGTGCTGAAGCAAGAGGAGTGCCAGAGGAAGCTCCAAATTCTGGAGGATGATATGGTAACGACGCGGTGCAACTACGAGGAGCAAATAACCGTCTTAACGGAGCAAATCATCAATTTGAGCGATCAATTGGCCGCCCGGCGTTAATTTGTACACCTACATATACATGCTAATATCCCAGATACTTTATATGTGAATGTATTTATTATAAAAATATATATGTAATGTTAAAGATAATTTCTATCAGCATCTTATCGCGAAAGGTGTTGTTTCCCCACCCCCTTTCAATCGATCCGGATGACATAACCTCACTCGACTTTTACGTGTTTTGCATCATTTTCACTCGGTGTTTCTCGAAAAATCATGCAATCCTTGCTAGTGCGGTCTGCCTCGACCCTATTTTCGCGAACACCGCTGCTTTGCTCTCGTTCCATTCTGCGAAATGAGGGATTCGCGAGAAATCTACACTCACAGAGGTTTTCAAAGCCGTTCACTTTACAGGTAACATTTTCTTCTGTTTTCTCCTTGATTTCTACTAAAAATTTACTCTGCCTTCCAGAGAACTGCTCTCGCAACTCGAACACCCTTGTTGATAGCATTCCGACGGTCAGCAAATCTCCCAGAAAAGTCCCGGAAGAGCGTCGGCTACTGGCTCCTAGGATGCAGTGGAATGGTGTTTGTGGCTGTTGTTCTAGGTGGAACCATTTGTTATGTGATAGTTTTAGGCTCTATTTGTGCAGTGATGGATGAGATTGTGAAACAAGTTTCTGTAAAATAAACTTTACCTGTAGAATAATACAAGAGTTTGCTTCTGTTCAAGGCGGTGTGACGAGACTGACAGAATCCGGTCTTTCGATGGTATCCTGGAAGCTCCTTGGCGAAAAGAGACCCTCAACAGAAGCTGAATGGGTAGTGGAATTCGAAAAGTACCAACAATTTCCAGAATTCAAAATGTAAGTGAGATCATCAGAGATTGAGACTGGTTCAGGTACTCAATTGCTTCTCTTTCCAGAAAGAATCCCAATATGACTCTCGCAGAGTTCAAGTTCATCTGGTACATGGAGTACATCCATAGGACCTGGGGACGAGCCATTGGAGCCTTTTACGCTCTTCCCGCCATATATTTCTGGACACGAGGCCGCTTTGCGAAATCCATGAAGATTCGAGTAGTGGCATTTGGCGCACTGATTGGCATCCAGGGTCTCATGGGATGGTACATGGTGAAGTCAGGCCTCGAGGATCGCTTCCACGGGGAGTCAGATGTGCCACGAGTGTCTCAGTATCGCCTTGCCACGCATTTGTCTTTCGCCTTCATCCTCTACACGCTCTTCCTCTGGTCGGCGCTGGATCACCTCGTGCCTGCCCAGAAATTGACTGGCACCGTGACTCAGGCAGCCATCAAATTCCGCCGTCTGGCGCACGTGACGAAAGGCATGGTGTTTCTCACGGCGCTCTCGGGAGCCTTCGTGGCGGGCCTGGACGCCGGATTAGTGTACAACTCCTTCCCACTGATGGCAGATCGCTGGATTCCCTCCGACATTCTCGCATTTTCACCAACTCTACGGAACTTCACAGAGAATCCCACAACTGTGCAGTTCGATCATCGCGTCCTGGGCATTTCTACACTCTCTCTCATCTCAGGCCTTTACCTCCTCTCCCGGAAGCGAATCCTGCCGCCCAGAGCACACACCGCCGTGGCCGCAGTGATGATGATGGGATGGCTTCAGGTGCTGCTGGGCATCACCACGCTCATCACACACGTTCCCACAGCCTTGGCCGCTAGTCACCAGTCCGGCTCGCTGATCCTTCTCTCGATGGCCGTGTGGCTCACGCACGAGCTGAAGCATGTGAAGAGACTTGCAAAATGATGGTCAAAAATACACGCTGTGTTCTAAAATTCTTTTAATTATATACACAATCATTCTTAAACTGTACAGCATTTCAACTTGAAAATCTATTTGTGTATCAAGTTAGGTTCTTCTTTCTTCTTTTTCCTTCTTCTTCTTCTCTTACTCCCTCTTAAGTAGACAATAATAAGTAGTGTCTTCCGTATTAGTAATTTTTGTCTCTCCACTCACGCATTGAATTGGTTGGTGAGGGAGAGAAAAAAGAGAGAAATGTTCAACAAACGGTAACAACAGGTCATGGAAAACATTGTGTGGTCATCAAGTAGCACGAAAAAAACGTGGTTGTGTGTCTTTTACAGCATTACTTCCATTAGAAATCTCACTCGTGAATAAATACGCTTCACAAATTAGTGACTAATGCACGAGTTGACTTTTTTATACATATCAAACATCCAGTGGAACTAGAAGGACGTCTCATTTGAACCAGTTCTAGCCAAACAGTCCTCTCACCATCGAACGCCAAAGGAATCCGCGTTACTCAGTCCTCAGGTCAAATCAGACGCCCAGTGGGTGGCTTGTACAGAGAGCAGGGGGCGGAGTATAATTGAGACACACGCCACAACTTTGAAAAGGGCAGTCAATCAACACAGTTCATATAGTATTTCTCGATTGATATTGTTTCAGTTGTGAAAAAAAAATGCAATTTCGCTCAATTACCCTGGAAAATTGTCAACTCTCTCGCTATGTATGGCAAAAATTGTTACACATATTACTTTTCTCCTAACGCTAAGTTGATGTCGTCGTTAATCTGTAGACGCATATAAAATTCAGTAAATTTTTAGTGTTTTAAAAACATAATTGTTCTTCATTTCTTTTCTCCTAATGTCCTGAGAGTATTTTTCATTCTTCTTATATTTTCTTCTTTTTTTTCGATGAAAGTCTCTAGAATGCATTCTTCTTGGTGTTCAAGCAGTGAATTAACACATTTCATCCTCTCAATTTTTTTTTATTGTCCATATGGGACGGTAAAATGCTGCAATTCCAGCAATTTTCCCCTTTTAATTTTCTGGTATTCTTTCTCTCCTGCAATTTAACTACATACAATCGACAATTAAATTCACTGGAATGTTTCTATTTTGCTCCATAATAATATGCTTTTTCTTCATATTCGTCAGTTTGTCTATAGTAAAACATTCAATTATATCTGATTTATTGATTTTTCACACATTACTTCACTACACTTCCTTCACTGAGTGAGAAAATTGTGTGGAGCCCGAAAGTAATTCATTAAACAGTACATTATTATCATTAATGTTTGGTATTTATGAAGTGTTTGTGATGAAAAAATCGATTAAACCAATTGTGATGGATTCGTTTCTTTTTTACTCGCTTTCAATGGGATATGTTCAATATGTTCACCTTGTTTCTTCGCTCTTTCGGTGTGTCGTAATGCCCTTTTTACCTTTCGGTTAAATATTAGAATACTTTACGAATACTTATTATTTTAGGAAGATTTCCAGAAATCATACACATTTATCGATCTCTCTGTCATTAATTGGGCTTGTCTCACAGCTCAAGATGAGAATCAAGCTCTGTGACTCAGGTTATTGGGGCGATTGGGTATGATTAGATGTGGTGAGGTAAGGAAAGGTGTGATTCTTGCGACAGTCGCAGAGAGAACATCTAAAAATGATTGAATTTGCCATTTCACAGTATAAAATAGAAATAAATTAACTGTATCACCGATTTTGGCTAGCTATTCGTCCCATGCCGATAGTGTTCCGTATTGACAATCACTTGGACAACGTAACCAGGCTGAATATGGGCTTCCTCCACCTGCATCTTGTCGCCAAGCAACTTACCGCCGTAGAACCATCGTTGGCAGCACGCATCAATGTCCTCCTGACTCTGCAAAGTCATTTCAGAGAGAATGCGAATAAGCACAAAGGCTCCGGAGTATGTTGTTGATGCTATTGACTCACCTGTAGCTTCTTCTTGCACTGGCCAATGGTGTCCTTGGAGTAGACGGACAACTTCACGTCTGTGCAGGTGGAGCTGAGTCTCAGCTTCAGCACCACCTCAGCGCCGCCGTCCACGGGCTCCGAATACTCTGCCGGTGAATCCCTCCCGTTGTCCTCCTTGACAATGTTGACTGGGTATGAGAGGCAGTAAATGGGCACCTTGTACTGCGTGCCCAGCTCGTCGTAGCATTCAGTCAGGTTGCCCTTGGGCACAGACACATTGGCACCGTCGAGGATGGCTTGGGCCATGGGAAAGTCCAGCGCTTCGGCGGCCACTGTGGCCGCCCTCAAAGCATCCCAGATCTCCTTGCGCCCCTCGAAGGCCGGCGCCGTGTCCCAGAACTCGTCACGTTTGCTCCTCAGTTGCCCTTCCGTCAATGGTACGTCGCTCTTCCAGCGGATGATCTCATGGCACAGAGGATAGTTCTTTCGCGTTGGCACGATTCCCGGACCTGGAATTCACGAGGCATACGCATTAGTACAGCTATGAAACAATAGGCATTCCACATGCCTCATCGAGCCAGTCACCATCACCATTTTTGGGATGGCACTGTGCCAGGCGGAAGGTGTATTTTTTACCTGTGGCTGGACGTGACGGTGTCGAAGCATCAAACGTTTCACCTTCAGTGTTCCTGTTCACACTTATGCACCCACCCATTCCGCTTCACTAAATCCAATTGTGCACCACTGTGTTCTGCAAGAGACGACCAGGAAACACCCAAATTGGATTTAAGATTCAAAGTTATGCCGCAAATAAGGTGTCATCGCGACCATACACATGAACTGGACATGAGCCACCATTGGAGTTTTCATGGGACACTTGTAAGCGCTCTCACTCACATTTAATGGCATTTTGGACACTCCATCCACTTATACACAACTTCTCGCTCACTCCACCCACCTTTACACGCGCTTTTCCACTCTTCCGACTGATTTTTCCAGGTGAAAATTCAAGAAAAGAATGCAGGAGCGCTAATGCTTCTGCTTGCTCTTCTTCTTCTTCTGCCCAACGTTTGATGCTCGCGGCCTCGGGCGGCGAATGGCGAATTTTCGGCACTTTTCGCCGCGTCGCTCCAGCCGCCGACCGGAAGTTGAAATTGCCGCCATTGATTCAATCCAGAGTTGAAAATTTGTTCGCTTTTTTCAGTGTGAAAAATTATTCCTGAGCAAGCATATCCAGTTACACTGCATCCGAGTGAAAAGTGATCCACTGAATGGAAAAGACAACGTGGTTGGACAATAAAACACTGATTTTGGTGAGTAGAAGTAGTGTTATTATGAAGAAAATACAGTTCCTTTGGTTCACCAATTCTTAGAACTACCGGCTTCCACTGAATTCCGCCTTTTAATGGCCTCTAACCTAATTTTTTTTAATCTAAGCGCCGGCCTAGATTTCTTACGCATTCCTCTGTTCTTTTCAGTTCACAGACACGAGGGACTGATTACAGACAGGATGGATAGGAACTTCTCAGACAGAGTCTTCACACCGCGGAGGCAGAGGGAGGATGAGAAGGTCTTCCGGATGGAGATCAACGTCAAGCACACTGGAAGAGTGATTGGCCGGGGTGGAGCCAAGATCCGCGAAATTATGGATCAGTGCAGGGTGTTCATGAGGGTGGATAAGACCACAGAGGCGCAAGGTTATGCGGTGGTGGAGATAAAGGGTGACGATCAGGGGATACATCTTGCCAAGATGATGATTGATGAAGCTGTATCACAAGGCGGCACTCCCAGGGATGGCGGAATGGAACAGGATCGGTCGAACAGGAGATCTGATTGGGGCCCCAGAAATGCTGGCAATTATCAGCGTGATTTCCAACCACATGACAACTACAACTATGGTTCACAGAATTCGGCGCCACAAGACAGGCATGCTTCGCCTGCTCCGCAGAACTTCGAGGCCATTGACTGGAATAATGTCCGAGAGGCTCAGACGGTGAGGCTGAACGAGATGCTGAAGAGTCTTCCACCACTGAACAAGCGCTTCTACAAAGTGCACCCGGAAGTGGCGAGTCTGACTGCCGAGCAAGTTGAGGAGTTTCGCAAGAGCAGCAATAACATTATTGTTCAGCGAACTCTGGCCAAGGACGATGATGATCAAAATGCTGCTATACCAAATCCAATTATGAAGTTTGAGCACTGCTTCGAAGACTATCCGGACATAATGGAGGAGATCATGAAGCAGGGCTTTCAGAAGCCTTCGCCCATTCAGTGCCAAGCCTGGCCGATTCTCATGAGCGGAGAGGATCTTATTGGGATTGCTCAGACTGGCAGTGGAAAAACACTGGCCTTTCTCTTGCCCGGCATGATCCACACAGAGCTCCAGCCGACACCGCGAGGCGAGCGTGGAGGCCCCAATGTGCTGGTGATGGCGCCAACGCGGGAACTCGCCCTGCAGATTAAGGATGAAGTCGCCAAGTACCACTTTCGTGGCATGCAGTCCGTGTGCGTTTACGGCGGCGGCAGTGTGAAGGAGCAAATTGAGAAGGTCGACAAGGGGGTGGAGATTGTTATCGCCACTCCAGGGAGACTCAATGACCTGGTGGCGAGGGGAACAATCGATGTCAGCTCCATCACTTACCTTGTTCTCGATGAGGCGGACCGAATGCTGGACATGGGATTTGAGCCCCAAATCCGAAAGATTCTCCTCGACATTCGTCCTGATCGACAAACTATAATGACCAGTGCTACTTGGCCACCCGGTGTGCGTCGCTTGGCGCAGAGCTACATGCGCAATCCCATCCAAGTGTACGTGGGCTCCCTCGATCTTGCCGCTGTGCACAGCGTCACCCAGACTATCGAGATCGTGGATGAAACTGAGAAATTCGGTAGAATTCTGGACTTTGTACAGGACATGACGGAAAGTGACAAAGCAATCATTTTCTGTGGACGCAAAGCCAGAGCGGATGAGCTCGCAAGTGAGCTTTCAATGCAGGGCTTCAATTGCCAATGCATTCATGGTGATCGTGATCAGGCGGATCGGGAGATGGCTGTGAAAGATATCAAGTCGGGATTGGTGAAGATTCTCGTGGCCACTGATGTGGCTTCCCGAGGACTGGACATTGAGGACATTACGTGAGTTTTCTGTTGGACTTTAATATGTGTTTGTGATTTTTAAACCTGTTATCTCTTCGCAGTTATGTCGTCAATTATGACTTCCCGAAGAACATGGAAGAGTATGTTCACCGTGTGGGCAGAACTGGCCGTGCAGGTCGAACGGGTAAATCCCTGTCGCTGATGACTAGGAAGGATTGGGCGTCAGCGGCGGAGCTCATCGGGATTCTCGAGGAGGCTGAGCAGGAGGTTCCTGATGAGGTGCGCTCCATGGCGGACCGCTTCACTCTGATGAAGGCTCGCAGGGACGAGGAAAGGGTCGCTTGTGGCACTGACAAGAATTCCCGCGGACGTCGTTTCCACTAATGCCAATGAATCTCTATTTCTTTTTTATTTATACTTTGCAGCCAAGGAGGCTATGATGTACCTTTGAGAAATGTGTTCCAGACATTATCTGAATTTCAAGAAGTGCAAATTCAAGTATTTTTTTTATTAACTAAATTGGAAAATATACGAAATACATGAACTAAAGATTACCAGAGAAGAGATGATTTTCACTCAGAGCGCGCATGCCTTTGACCGTGACGATCTCAGATTCTAAAATAACGATCGCTGGTGGACAGAGTGAATCGATCGCTAGGAATTAAATACCAATTGAACGCTTAGCTGGTCGTGAGTCCAAGGAATATATAGTGCTAGATTTCTTGACTATCCTCTTGGTTGAAAGTCGGTGACTTTTCCGGTGCTTTGGAGTGATTTTCGCAGTGATCGAGCAAGTTTTCTCTGAGTAGAAAAGTGCACAATGGTGGTTGATTTGAAATTCTCAAAGTTCAACGACACTCCTTGGGGATTCCGCCTCACCGGAGGGGCGGATTTTGACTTTCCCCTCACTGTTATCAAAGTAAATTCAACTGATGAAAATATACTTCACATTGTTGACCTACAAAAGTGTCAGATATCTGAATTTTTGTGATCTTTAGTGCAAAATCAATGGCATTTACACAATTACTCTACTTTTCTGTGAATTCAACAACAGAATCAACCTCTAAAAATCAGTTCAATTGCGAAAACACACAATTTTCACGTGAAACCCAATTGATAAAGATATCACTGCATCACGCAAATGATCTCAAATTCTAAATTCTTTTGCATTCATAGACAAGTAAATCGCTTTCTGCATGAGTTTCAAACACTCGGTTCGATATAATGTATTTTTGTATTTGTTGTTTAACTCTATTTTCGTTTGCCAAAAAGGTGACCGAAGGCAGTTTGGCGGCGCAGGCAGGAATGCAACTCGGCGATGTCGTTGTCCGTATCAACGACACTCCTGCCAGCAGTCTCTCCCACTTGGAAGCGCACAATGTTCTCCTGGCGGCTGGAAACAACTTCATGCTTGGCGTGATCAGGTGAGCTGTTCAGTTACATCTTTTGAGGCCGATCCTAAGAAAATCTTTCTTCCAGAGAAAACGAGCAAGATGCCATTGCGGCTCCTGATGAATCGGTAACTATAGGCAATCCTGCAGCAGAAGTTCCCGCTCTTCCTGCCAACATACAAGAACAAACGATAATCGAGGAGCCAACCCAAGAGGCGATTGAGGAGAAGTTGATGGATGTCGTGGTGACTGATGATCAAATAGCTGAGGTCATTTCCAGTGAGGCCGAAGTGCTCAAGGAACATAACGTGATTGGCGTGAACTTCAACAAAATTATTCCTCAGGCTCTCTCGCTCAAGACTAGTGAAGTGTTCAAGACTCTCAATGCTCAAGCAGTACAGACGAAGGAGGAGAAAGTTCAGGAGGAACGCAAATGGACCACTTTTCTTCAGAAGCCAAATCGCCCAATCCCAAAGTCAAAGTGGGATATTGAGCAAGAAAAGGTGAGTTCAGATGATAAATATTCAATTTCAAATAAAATACTTATTATCAATTTGATTTCAGAGGGAGTCATACAAAGTGAAGATTGTGAAGCAGCCAAAGCCGCGAATTGCTCCTGATCGAGTAGCCACACCTCCACCCATGATGATTCAACCTGATTCTCCTAAGGAAGAGCCAGAAAGAGTCCCAGAAACTAATGAATCAGCTGAGCAGCCTCTGCCATCACAATCAGATGCTCCAGAGGAAGAAGAAATTGATCTACAAGCCGAAGAAGTGGTTGAATTGGTGGCTTCAACGGCTGATGACGAAGTGCCCGATCTAGAGGAGCCTCAGGTTCAGGCAGAACCTGAGAATCCTGATGAACTTCCGCGAGAGCTTGAGGAGAAATTGGCTGATGTTCAGCGTCAATTACTGTCTTTGTCGAATTTGCCTCACGCTATTCAGGCAACATTAGATGCTGTTACTGAACAACTCTCGAAAATTGTGCCTGCAACCAAAGAGGAAATTCAGGAAGATCCGACAGAATGCCAGGAGGATGTCCGTCAGGAGATCACTGCAGAAGAGCGGGGAGAAAATGAAGTTAGTCTCGAGGATCAGGAGGTGTCAGAGATACATAGAGAGATTGAAGAGGAGCTGGTGAGTCCTGAACCAGTGGAGCGTGGGCAAGAAATATCAGAGATAATGAATGAAGATGTTCAAGACATGGAACAAGTAAGTGGTTATAAAATGCTTTAGTCAACAATAGAGACTGATATTGCTAAACTGAATTAATTTTAAAGCGCTTCAAGACTGGGAAATGGGAAATTCGTTCCTTCCGCTTCGACGTGAATTTTTCAGATGATGAACCCTTCGTGTAATCTAGAGTTTTCTTTAACTGGTTTTACGTTTAACCGCCTAACAAATTTCACCTTTTTTGGAATTACAAGAGTTTTTCTCTCCTTTCACGTGATTTTCTTCTGGGATGACGCACAAATGGTTCACATCTTTCTTGTTGATGCGTTATGGTGAAATTTTTAGGAAACTGAAGAGGACCTGGACCACCAGCAGCGCCTGATTGGCGAGCGAACACCCAAGAGACCGCCAAAGCCCAAACTCACCTCTGTCTTTGGCCCGCTCGTGCCACAGGAGAGGCCCATCTTCTTGCCCGGTGGACGAAAGTGGCGGAAGCCGAAAGACGCCTTCAATGACGAATTCATAGCGGAAGTTCTCAGCTCCCAGGCGGAACTCATTATTGGCACCACTCTTGGGTAATTGCGTAATCCCGCCATCAAGTCCATTCAAATTTCGCCATCAATTCGCGTTCGCGCCTGTCGAGTTATTCTCAATTGCACATTTTCTTTCTTTTGCTCATTCTCGAGCCCACCATCGAAGCCATTCCATTTGCCATCACATGAAAATATGATCACTTTTTGCAGGAACACTTACGAAAGTCCTCTCTTGCCGTACGACGACAGGTAGTAGATTCACATTCGATGCATTTACTGTGTCTCTACGTGAATAACCCTGTGATGCTCTTATATATGTCGAGATGTGCAAGATTTATATATTTGCTTAGTTCTAGTATATAACCAGCGTTTTATTTGCCTATCTTCCTTTAATTGTTTTTGTTTAACTTCAATTAAAGTTGGCAAAAATAAATATAGCGAGGAAAATGATTCGGTAAGTAGCTTTGCAACGATTTCAGTAGACGCCTCAATTTTCTGAAAGTTATTTTGTAAGTGAAATTTTGATGTGCTTTCACAGATTGTTATAATGTCAAATCGGCAATTCTTAAAATTTTATTTCTTGATAAGCTTAAAGCAGGAAATAATCTGACAAGATGTTATCATAAATTTTTTGATTTTAGAACTGAATACTTTTTGAATAGTTATATACATTTTTGGCCTTTTTGTGTTTACAAGACAGTGTTGTAGGAAGTTGTCGAGAGAACAGAAAAATATGTCAACTGGAACTTTTCCTCTCATAGTGCCACTAACAATATCAAGTCAGAATTGCACACTTTACCAAAAATTTCTGAAACCTAATAATTAGGGGAATCCATTGTTGATTGATGAACAAAAGTGAGTCAATTTCTCATGCATTTCATTGTCATTGTATTAATTGGAATGCAGTTTTCATTACTTTACCTTGAGCATCTATTTTAAGAGGTTTGGTATAGAAATAATGGTATGATTTATTGTGCATAGGGTGAACTTCTTGAAGTACCAGAAGCCAGAGAAGAAGGTGGATCTGAGGAATAGCGAGGTGTACCGAATGATTCATCGCATGGACAAGGAGCCGACCCACGGAATTGCCGTTCGGCCTGAAAAAGTGCTGACAGCAGATGATGTTCATCGAGTACGATCTCCATAAATCTTAACAAAGCTATGCGGGGCAATAAAGGAAATTCTGTTGTTGCAGAGCTCTCCACCGGTCGCTGCCTGTGGACAGTAGAAGCTGAAATAGATTGCGTGGAATTGTTTGGGTTGTTCTTTTGTAACTTAGCACTTATTTAAATAAACAATACGAGAGGGGTAACACAGTGTTCTGTATTTGTCCTTGTCCCAATCTTTGCCTGTCGCCAATTGATACATCATTGGGGATATTTATAGTGAGAGACGCCACTTGAAATAATTATTTCTCAATCGGTCTCTATTAAAAAGCAATTAAGAAGCAGAAATGACGATTGTTGTGTACTTTTTTATACCCTAAATAGGAATTTGATTAAGAAAAAATCGGAGTTGATTCATGGCTTGCAAGGAGCTGCTGAATGACTAAGAAAGTGAATCGCGATCGTGGAATGTTTCGAACGACGAGGAAAGATCGCCACGAAATCACATGTCATTGAAGCATCATCACTTAAGCACATTCTAATTGCTTTCCCCTCCTGACTAATTGTGGGCCATTACATATCCTTGGCAATTAAATTGAGCGCGTGGCTGATCGATGAAATTGATAAATAGCCCATGATCAGCGCCTCCACGATCAATTAGCTTTCATCCGAGTTCCGTGCAGGACGCGAAAGTGGGTGAAAGGAATTAGGATTGGTCTGCAGAAGTTAACGCCAGGATGGGTGTAGACAGATTCAGGAATCTTTTCGCGGGGAAGTTCGGGGAGCCTCTGAGCGACTTGAAGGCCCTCGAGAAGAGGCCGTGGCATCCTTCCCTCTATGTTGAAGTTTTGCGCGCCTTCTGCACATTCATCAACGGGGATGAGCCCCTCAAACCCCTCACAGTGATCGGAGTGAGTGATCCTGAGTAGATGAAGTGAGAAGAGTGGTCTTATGTAATTTGTCTGTACAGGTCAGGCGAGGGGGATTACCAAGGCATGAAGGAATCTACGATGACGATATTGTGGTGAAAGTTAATGATATTCCAGTTAAAGGCTTGAAGCTGAGAGAAGTCCAGGTTATGATCCGAAAATCTGGAAAATTTGTCAGAGTTCTAGTGAAGGATGAAAACGATGATGCCCTAAATGCAGATCTTTTACGTGAGTTTGTGCAAATACAGAATCAATTCAGAAGAAAGTTGCTTAACTCTTTATCTTTTCATTTCTCTCATTATGAAATCCTTCAGTCCAGAAGAAAAGTGAACAGGTAATAACAAAGAAAATAGTGTAGTTGTATAATATTAATTGCGTTACGCTACAATCAATTTCAAAACTCATTTTTTAAGAACTGCATGACTCAATAATCCCATTTCTGAACTCCTTTCAGCGCGACTGGGACCATCTTTTCCCGTGGAATAATATTGAAAAGCCCCTCTATCACGAATCCAATTGTCATATGGTGCCTAGTCAAGCTCTTGAGCGAATGAGGAGAGCTCGGGAATTGGCCGAGCTGATCGAGGAGCAACGTCAACAGGAAGAGCTAAAGCGATTGGCAAAGTTGAGTCTGAGTGTTCAGGCTAAGCCTGAGACAAGCGGCACAGACGAGGAGAAAGAACCTTCCATCCCATCCACACCAATTCCCGAAATAATTCGACTGTATGAGCTTTTCGACACGATATTCTACCTTCAGAAGCGTGAACCCTGCTCCTGCGAACATGTCACATACCTCATCTTCAAGACCCAACTACCGGAAGGAAGTGAGGAGCTCACGAAGAAACTGATTGAGAGACATGTTCAGTTCAATGTGTAGCAATATCGATGAAAGTTTCCTCAATAAAAATAAGGCCATTTTCTTACACGCTTCCTCCCCGTCTCGCGATGTTACTTAACATCGTTGCAATCAATCGCCAAATTTATTTTAGAATGAATCTGTGGACGAATTCTTTGATCTTGCTCACCACATCACCTTGAGGCACATGTCACGTGTGAGAGTGAGAGGAGTGTGAATAAATAAAAAGGCACAAGTCGCGATCGCGAACCAATAAGTCGGCGATAGAGTCACCAGAGTCTCAGGTTGTCTTCTCAGTCAGTGCACAATGGTCAAAGAGGAGAAAAGTGGTCTTCCCGATCCTCCAGCCTTCGGCAATGTGGAGTACGTCATGAGGATCACCTACACACTCTCAACGGACCGCAGGACTATGTCCTTTGTAGATTTCCTGTGGGGTTTCGAGATCACAGGTGGTGTCGATCAGCATGAGCCCCTCACGATAATCAGTGTAAGTGAATTGCGAAAGTATGTATGATAAGTGTCGCTATCAGTGATTTAATTGTGCAGGTTCGCGAGGGAGGATTGGCTCACAAGGCGGGAATTCAGGTGAACGACACCATCGTGAAGATCAACAATGTTTCTGCTGAGAAATTAACTCTCATGGAAGCACAGAAGTTGATCAGAAAATCAGGAAAATCCGTTCGTATCATTGTGCAGGGCGACGATAACAGTGAGAGTGACTTTGGCGCCGAAGACGAGTACACAGTGAACTTCTGGTTCACGCCTCCGATCACGCGTCACGTGGCGACATCCAACATCTCAAGAGTGAGCGCATTTTGAAGATCTCCCCGCGAACGAAATTTATATATTTTCCTTCTTTTGTCTTCTAGGGAAAATTGACAGGCGTCTTTCCCTGGAATGATCGCAGGAAGCAGATTTACAAGTATTTCCAAATTTAAATTATGTGATTAGTAATGCGTTTTTGATCGATTCTTTTGGTGATCTTTACCAGGGAATCCAATTGCTATTTAGTCCCCAGCATTTATGTGGAGAGAATGAAGCGATCGTCGGCGAATAGGACGATTATACAATCTCTCGAGGAGAAAATAGCAATCCAGCATAGAGAGATCCGCACGCGAACAGAGCCCAGTGATATTTACTATGAATTAGAAGATCTTCCCCTTTCCTCTCGCAGTGCGTGAAGATCACGCAATTCATCGTGACAATTTCGTCTCCGTCATCGGATTCACCAAATTGCTGCACTGATGTGCGACTATTAATTGAACAGATATCGACGATCAGTTGGGTGTGCAATCTCGAGCAAGTTCAGTGTGATTGATCATTTTCTGCGTGATCACTTTAAAATAAAGAAAGTTCTTTTCGCAAAATCTCCTTCAATTCGTTTCCCCTTCTTGCAGTCTTGGGCATATTCGTCCCATCTATTCAGCCTGTCCTAATCGCAATCTTGTTAAATTGCCGTGTTGAATAAATTGAAGGGAAACTATTAGCGCAGTGTCGTTTAAAAATAAATTGCATTTTCACATAAAGTTAAAATAGGTCAACGACATGCCGGAAGAAAAATGTTTGTCAATTCATCCACAAGAGAGTCACCTGCAGGAGATTGAGTATGGCGAGGAGCACAAGTGGGGCTTCCAGATTACTGGGGGAGCGGACTTTGGCATGCCCATCACGATTTTTCACGTAAGTGTGAAGCACCGGGGCGATCTTTCGCAGCGGAAAACAGACTCACGAGGCTATAACGTCATCGTGCATGAGTTGAGCATGTTTCCTCGTGAAGATGAGAATGGGTTTTGTATTTCATTCCAACACAAACATTTGCCAATGAATATTTACAAACGGGGCGGGGAAATTTGCCTCTGTTGTGATCTCTTGAGCTATTGTCGGCTGTTTTAATTTAGATTTGGTTCAGAAGTTCACAATACGATTCCCTGCACACACCATTTGTTTTCTCGTGGATCGCATTTATTGTAATTATCGTCTCGTTTGGCCATCTTCTCCTCGTGACAGTGGGTCAATTTATTCAGAAATTTCTAAATATTTGTGAATAAAAATACTATACATTCTCTCTTTGGTAATAATTTGTCAGCATTGAGTGGTATAAATCAGATGGTGGAAAATTACCGTTTTAACTCTGCACACAGCACTGGTTATAATTATGCGCAATTTCCAACAAGACATCACATTTTATAAATATCATGTACAACATTTCTCCATTTGTCCTGGCACACGCACAGAATGATGGTTTTATCACACGAGTGAATTAATATCTGTGTCTTTTTCTCTCATTGAAGGTGACTAAATAACTCTTGCACCCCATATCACTGTGTGTAGATCCATTTCGTGTCTGTGTAACTAAATCAGATCCTCATGGATAACGAATCTCCGAAGAAGGTCGCTCCGGCCTTCTACAAGGCGCCCGTGAAGAAGGCTTACAATTACGAGTTTCCCGCGAAGGATCGCGATGTCAAAGTTATTCAGCATCGTTTCACACCTCGTCCTGCCTCTGTTCCTTCTCCACAGGTCTCTGAAGGCGGTCAGGCCAGTGGTTCGGGCATCAAGTTGGGCGACACGATCACGAAAATTAACAATATGGACACATCTGAAATGTCCCTGGCCGAGGCTAATGCTGAAATTCAGGCCACAGACAAGGAGATTCAGCTTTCAGTGAAGAGGTAACATGTTTTAAGAGGGAATATCGTTACAATAATGACAATTTCCTAAATGAGACGCCCTAAGGAATCCTTTCAATTATTCCCTGACTTGTTCTCAAGCTAATTAATTGGGTTTTCGCTCTTCTCAGTGGTATTTGCGTGTTGTACGATAAGAAGAGAAAATTATTATTTTCATTCTCATACAAATCTTCAGAGGCCACAAACAACTTCAACACCAAGTAATTCCTCTTTTATCACGACAGACTAAAAATATACTCTCAAGAGTCTGGCATCCATAAAGTCTTGTAGTAAAAGATCCAAATTATTTGCGCTTCACTTAAAGCTGTGTCTTGAAATTCCTTTCGACAGCTTCGAGGATGACCAGGAGCAAGTGGGCGAGGAGCGGGATGTGACACTGAAGGCGAAGAAGGGCGCCGAGGCGCCGAGGAAGAAGTCCATGCCGCAGCTGGAACAGCCGAAAGGTCAGAGTGGTGGCAAATGAGAGGAGAAGTCTTGTAGCTAAACAACATGTCCTTATTGATCCCCTCACAGAGCAAACGTGGATCCCACAGCCCGAAAGAAAAGTCTGGCATCCAATTGTGTGGCAGCAACCTCCGCCACCTGTTGCACAAGAATCTTACGGCCCAGTAATTGCAATAACCAACTTGTCGTTAATCTTCTGTGTACCGTGTGACCTTAACCGACCTCTTTTCTGTCTTTTTCCGTTCTCTTCTCGGCCTCTTCCTTGCAGGATGCGCCACACAAGCGGATCATCAGGAACATCAGGCGTCTGCTCAACGAAACGGAGGATCAGCCCGAGGAGCGCTGGAAACACATTGAAAATATGCTTTTGGCCCTTCCCACGGCCTCCAAAAACTAATGAGCTAGTCTTAGATTTGTCGATGTCCTCCCCAGAGCTTCTGATCGAGATATTCGATAACCTTTCTGCTTCAACGAATGCCGATATAACTATTAAAAGTGTATTTTGATGGCAAATGTGTGTGCATTTCTCTCATTGAATTTTCCATTCCATTTTCTCATAGAAAAAAGCAAGGAAAAAAGGCAATCAAATGGAAATTTTCCGATCGAAATTTGTACTGCGTATCTTTTCTCAGGAGATCCCTTCGGAAAATTTCCCTTTGAGACTTCTCGAAGATCACTAAAAAGATGCCCCATTCACAGGCCTCACGCTCGAGGAACAATTGCGTGCCATGCAGAAACGCCTGGCAGAGATTGCGGCGATTCCCATCCAGATTCAAGCCACTTTGGAGAATGTCACGAAGACAATGGAGAACTTATTACCGGAACGCTCTCCTGAGATGAGTGATAACGAGAGCGATTGTGGATATGAGGAGATTGAGCAATATGACGATTCTTATCGGTTCGATAAGAAGGACGAGGAGGATTCCTCTTCAGAGAAAACTGACGCAGACGATGTGGATCCGTTGGACACGGAAGAAGATGATGTTGAGGAAGAGGCGGCTGCTGTGTCTTCAGCATCTGTCTCTGAGATTTGCGATAACGAGCCAGAGTCTGGGTGTGCTTCCGCCACTCCCGAAGATCTCCAGCGTCCCGACGGTGTCTGGAGCTCCTGGCCATGGAGTGAACAACCTAAAGCCATCCCGCGCAGATCAAACTGTCACTTGGTGCCCAGGACGAGCATGATCCAGAACAGGTGGAAATTCTTCTTTCTATAATTTTTTGATTTATTCAGTCCCAAATCATCACTTTTCAGGATAAAGCTACTGAACGAGAAGCAAGTGTTAGCGCCGTACACGAGAAGCGAGCACAATGTGGGAAACTAATTCACCACCTTATTCAATATCTCTATATCATTACTAATTCGTGTGTAAGAACTTACTTTGTTTGGCATTATTGTGAGGAATTAATAAATTTATTGGATATTAAATTAGTGACCGTTGGCGTTTTGGAATTCGAATGTAGGCATTGTTGAATTTTCTCTCATCGGGCAATCCGCGTTGTTGCCGTGACGTCACGTTGTCAAAAGGACGCCGCATGAAAACAAAACGTTTTCTCGATTTTTGGAAAAACTCTTAGAATTTCTCACATTTCCACACAGAAAATATGTAAGTTGTCAGTTGCAAATGCCTACAAACATATATGGATTTGCAATAATTCATAATTTCACTTCGTAGGGCGCTAAATAAGCCAAAATCTGAATTGACTCCGGAAGAATTGGCCCGCCAGGAGGAGGAAGAATTCAATACCGGGCCCCTTTCTGTGCTCACACAGTCCGTGAAGAATAACACTCAGGTCCTGATCAACTGCCGCAACAACAAGAAGCTTTTGGGACGCGTGAAGGCCTTTGATCGCCACTGTAACATGGTTTTGGAGAATGTGAAGGAAATGTGGACGGAAGTGCCGCGGACCGGCAAAGGGAAGAAGAAAGTGAAGCCGGTGAACAAGGATCGCTTCATCTCCAAGATGTTCCTGCGGGGAGACTCGGTGATTCTCGTGCTGCGAAATCCTCTCGCTACCGTGGCGGGCAAATAATTTCTTATAATTTCGATATAATAAAAAGCGTACAGAAAAGTGCTTTAATCTTTCTCGGAAATCGCAGTGAGATGCACATCGATTTCATCCTCAGTGAGAATCTTGAAGTCTGGGTTGTCCTTGGTGACGACTCCCACTTCAATGCCAGACGGCTTGAAGTCCGCCGTGAGAACGGTGGAGAGGCACGTGATGGCCAGCTGGATAGCCTCATCCACGCCAAAGTCCGTCTTCTTTTTCAGCTTCTTCTCCAGGAAGCTATTGGCTTCGGTCTGCTTCACGCCCACGGAGACAGCTCTGTAGCCGCAGTAGTAGCCGGCCGGATCGGTCTTGTATACACATGGGCCTTGCTCGTCGTCGTACGAGATGAGGATCATGCTGCATCCCAGGGGGCGCATCTCGGCGTTCTGCGTGTAGACTTGATTGATATCGGCGATGCGGCGACAGAGAACATCCACCGGAATATCATACTCGTATTTGTAGCGCCAGTTGGCCGCTTCGTAGCGAGCTCTCTGCACCTGAGACTTGCTATCAGCTACAAAGAGGACATCCAATCATTCTCCAATCTTCCACAATCCTCAAAAAGAGACAAATCTCACCAATTCTCCCCGTCATTACGCATCCAATCTTCTTCGTGATCCGGTACAGATGAGTAATTGTTTTGGGGTCGATCAGCTTGTCCGGGATCTTCTTCTCAGTGGCCACCACGGCCACATCCTTCCCCTTGAGCGCCACTGAGGTCAATCCCTCCTGATTGATAGCTTTAAATGCATATTCTGTGGAAAAATGCGAAAAATCGGCACAGTCATTCACACCAATCTAACCTCAAAAGCGTCTCTGACGAACATTCAGGCATTTCTGCTTTTCTTACCGACTTGATACAGCCTTCCCTCGGGCGAGAAGATCGTAATGTGTCTGTCATATCCTGCTGAGCTCCCACGAGACATTTTCACTGGATATTTTCCTGAAAAACACTGCGAAAAGCTCAGAAACACCTTCAAGATGATTGGACAACAATGAACTGGCAAGATAATCGGGTGCAATGATTGCATGCATTCATGCCAGTTGAAGGCGGTAAAAAAAAAGTTTAAAGCGTTTAAAGGGCTAAAAGAGAAAACGTATGGAAAAAGCGCCGAAGCAATTTTCATGGATTTAAAGCAATTTAAAATTTAGGAAGATCAGAAAAAATTCATACAAAATACATATTGTTTAATATTTAAAAAAAAAATGTGTTGCGGAAGGTGATTTGATATGTTTTGATGATCCAAATTTGCTTATTTCTTGTATTTGAATTACACTATGTAACAATCTACAAATACGGAACGAGAACCAAAACATTTTTTTATTCCTTATCAACTAAAGAATTTAGAATTGAAATAGAAAAGTTTTAATTATCGTGAAAATTATTACAAACACCGATCCTTTGGGTCATCCTGTTATATTTCCAAATAAATTTTTATCTCACTCATTACAAGTAAATGTACCGCAAAGGTATTTTGCTATACCATAAGAATAACTCACAATTTGAGGATGCTTGAAAAATTAAAGTAATATCTAGTCTTTTGTTACTATTTGTAATCGAATGATGTTAATGTATGAAATAAAAGCCTGCAACAAGTTTAAATTTTTTCTGATTTTGACGGGGGAGAACAAATTTTCTCGATATAACCGATATGCAACAATGTAGCAAAGTCTTAAAATGTTCATTTAACGTGTTACCCTAATATAAAATGCGCAAAAAGTGTTCCAATTCACTAATTACCGATATTCACACCTCCCACTTTCGATGACTCCCATATAAAAGTAAACGCACTCTGCAAATTTTCCAGTCAATTGTTATTTTGACCAGACTTATAGACAGTGCTTAACCTCACAGGAAACCCAGTGTTAATATCGTGAGTGATAATGAGATATTTACTGCTCCTCGGTTCGCTTTATCTTATTAATGAAGCGCCTCAGTCTCAGCTACAAACCTGGAATTCAACCGTTCCTCATGCTTTCAGAGATAATTCAATCGTTCCGTTTGTTATCAATAATCCTCCCATCGATAGAATTGAGGTACGGCGCCGATCTTGATCCGCATCGTTCGCAAGGATTACTTTGTGCCCCGTTTCAGATCACATATCCGAATGGAGCAAGTGCGAATTTGGGAAATGTGTTGGTGCCCAGAATCACAAGATTCCCTCCTGTGGTCAGTTGGCCCGTAAGGAATAGGCAAGACATATCACAGAGGAGACCTCTTCGCGTTGGCAAGACTGTTCAACTGATTCAAAACTTCAATCCTTCGCTGAATACGCGAAATTTGCGAACTGTGCAAAATGTACAAAATGTGCAAAATGTACAAAATGTGCAAAATATACAAAGCATAGAGAATGCACCAGGCATACAAAATGTACAAGTTCTGCAGAACTTCCAAAATTTACAAAACTTCCAAATACCAAATATGCAATTTCAAAATCTGCAATTTTATCCATCCGCTCCATCTTACTACACACTCGTGATGACTGATCCTGATGCTGGGGAAGTGAGTGAAGTCAAGCATTGGATAGTGGTGAATATTCCCGGAAATGACATCGCCAGAGGTGAAACGATCGCTGAGTATATTGGACCTGCACCGCCGAATGGCAGCGGTTTGCACAGATACGTATTCCTGGTCTATGAGCAGCCCGATGGACCTATGCAATTCAACGAGCCCTATTCCGACGACGATGACTTCTCCTACAGGCCCTTCTTCCGTGTGCAGCAGTTTGCTGACCAATACAATCTGGGAACGCCAGTGGCGGGAAATTTCTTTCTAGCCGCGTGGGATGAATCTGTGCCAGCTCTTCGAGCTCGTCTCGGATTGAACTAGCATTCAGCTGTGCGGTTGATAAGAAGTTTAATACAGTGATCTGTGAGTTAATGTGCTTTTGAGTGCAATTTTTCGTGTGTGAGACATAGAGGCTATAAACCTGTTTCATCATTTTATTTGCGCTGTATAATGACGCTCTTATGTGATTACTTAAGTTAATGGTCTCTTGTTTACTCATTAACGAGAGTATTGATACTGGCTTTCACGAAACCCATGAAACTAATTAATAAATTGTTCTTCCCACATTTGTCTCCTCAAAGTCACAATCACCACCCCATATCCTGGCGATAAATTTGAAATTACTTCCTAATGATTTCAATCTGTGATTTTAGTACATCAATACAAACCTTCAGAAGAAGTGAACAATTTGACTTTCGCTTTCTTCTGTAATCATCTGTTTACGTGTGTGTCTCGTCAACTGCTCAGCTTCAAATTGATGTGACTTTCCGCTTCTTGATCACAGTATTTTACAATCGTTCGTGGAGATCAGTCGCATCAGAAATGTCGCTTAAAGCTTTCTTTGTGATTTTTGCCCTCGCAATATCTGTGAATAGTGCTTCTAAACTTGATGTTGCTTCCAAATTTAAGGATTTCGAAGTGGTTCCTGATGTACTCGACACTGCACCAGAAAACCCAATTGAGGTATGATCTAGAAATCAAAATTTTGAATATTTGCATAGAGCGATCAAACCACTCGGAGTCTGTTTAAATTGAAAGATCAAATACCCGAGTGGGGTGGAGGTAAACTATGGAAATGAGTTGACGCCCACCGATGTGAAAGACATCCCATATGTGACGTGGAGTGCGAATTCCGAAGATTACTACACTCTCATCCTCACCGATCCTGATGCCCCAAGTCGAGCGGAGCCCAGATTCCGGGAGTTCAAGCACTGGGTTGTTGTCAACATTCCCGGGAAGAGTGTCTCCGAAGGTGAGACAATTGCTGAGTACATTGGATCGGGTCCGCCCAAGGGAACCGGTCTTCATCGTTACGTCTTCCTCGTTTACAAACAGCCGTCCGGAAAAGTTGATTTCTCTGCCGAAGAGAAGACCTCCAACAGGTGAAGAGTCTCTCATGCATGGGCAGACGCATCACTCTGTCTAAATGCATAAAATATTTTTTCCACCTGCAGAAGCCGAGCTGGCCGCCCATCGTTTTCCGCCAAGAAATTCGCTGCCAAGTACTCTCTTCAACTCCTCGCAGGCAATTTCTACCAAGCTCAGTATGATGATTACGTTCCCATCCTGCACGCTCAACTATCGGAATAAATGCCATTTGACAGGCCTTATATTGATTGATGAGGTGTTTCTATAACATGTAATTGAAGCGTCGGAAAAGTCTGCAAGAAAGCACATGTGAAAAGAAGTATCTTTGTTATTCATTTGGTTGTGGATAATCCAGAAAAAAAATTAAGGAAATGGTAGGTGTGTCTTCATCGTGCTGCATGCAACAACAAATCGGAAATTGAGGTCTGTGTGCACCTAAAGAATTATGAAACGATACGACTTTTCACACTCTATTTCTTGATTATACATTTTTTGAAAAGTTTATATTGTCGCGTAAAATTTTCAAATTGATATTTCATTAAATTTTATGAAAGCTATTCAATGACAAAATGACTTGCTCATGTTTCATATTAATGCACCACGGATTTGCACCGCGGTTGTAAATATCAGTTTGTCTCCTGTTCGTGATCAATTGTTTGCATAATGTATTATTAAATATTTTCTATTTGAGTGCACCCGTTTGTAAAAAGATTGCATTGTTCCCAAGAACTTAGTAAACATCAGTCACTGATGATTCTCTCCAATATGCCGCCATACAAAGTTTTATTATTTATTTCGGTGATTATTTCTGTAATCGCTGCTGATGTTGACGTTGCTTCTGCATTCATATCCTTTGAAATAGTTCCAGATGCTATTTCAAGTGCCCCTGAAAATCCTTTGACGGTAATTATTTTTTTCTTCATCATGTTTTCTTATAATTTTGCTGTATATTCCAATTTTCCCGAAGATAAAGTACGCAAGTGGTGTGGAGGTGAAGTATGGCAATGAATTGGCTCCAACTGACGTTAAGGATCAGCCAATGGTAACTTGGGAAGCTGATCCAGAGGACTTTTACACACTTCTCTTCGTGGATGTCGATGCTCCAAGTCGCACAGAACCTTCAATTCGTTCCGTGAAGCATTGGCATGTGGGAAATATTCCGGGAAATAATGTAACTGAAGGTGAGACGATCGCTGATTTTTTCGGTTCTGGTCCACCGGCAGACACTGATCTGCACAGATACGTTTTCTTTGCCTTCAAGCAACCTGATGGCCAAATTGATTTTTCAGATGAAAGAAAGTCACCGAAATAGTAAGATGATATATTTCCCTTCGAAAGAAATTTATTCTTAAAATCATGCAACTTTTTTCAGTATCCTTAATGGTCGTTTGTCCTTCTCAACAAATGACTTTGCTGAGAAGTATTCCCTTCAGCTCTTTGGAGGAAATTTTTACCAATCTCAGTATGATGACTACGTTCCCATATTGCATGCGCAATTGCGTCCGGAATAAATTATTGATTACTCGCACTCTATCTTATATAATATGGACAATTGTATGCAATGGAGTTTCTGTTTTAATTATACAATAAATGCGCACTAATTGGTTCGATTTTCTTGACATTTTAATCAAGATAATAAAATATTTTGCTTCCTTTTCTGCCTACGTGTTCTTTCAAAAAATCCATAAATCTGTCATCAACTAACATCAGGACATAAAAATATAATCACGCACACCAGAAAGTGCTATAATAAACGCGTTAAATGTATTAAAATTATTTTAATTATTGCTTTGATATGTAATTGAGCAAATATTGTATGAAACGCTGATATTTAATTATAATGTGTGTTTAATCGAACTGTTTGCTGATTATGTAAACGAAGCATGTAATATAATTGGGCAAAGAATGAACTTGTAAAATCACATAGACTTGTAATTTGTATTTCACTGTCATTCAGAACAAATTATCTTGCATTATTCCATATTCTTAGATATGATTTGTCAGAATTTTCAAAATTCTAATTTGCATTATATGTTTTGACTATAAATTAGTACAATTTGCTATAAAAGACCACAGAAGTCACCAGAGAATCGTCTTGATCAGACACATTCGCGATGTTCTTAAAAATCATCATTACAGTTCTTATAATTGCGATTTCTGAAATCTCTGTTCAGTGCAGTGTTGCATCTAAATTTCGGTCTCACGATGTAGTTCCTGACGTTATTCCCAACGCTCCAGAAAACCCTTTGGAGGTAAGTAAATCTCTGCAGAATCAAATGTGTGCAATAGTAGAAAAATTCATCTTTTTCAAAAGGTAAAATATCCGAGTGGAGTTTTTGTTGACTTTGGCAATGAATTAGCCCCTGTGGATGTAAAAGACGTTCCGACAGTGACTTGGAACGCGAATCCTGAGCACTTATACACACTCATTTCTGTGGATCCAGACGTGCCTAATCGGGAAAACCCCGAGTTCAGCGAAATTAAATCTTGGATGGTAGTGAACATTCCGGGAAATAATGTGGCAAACGGGGAGACCATCGTCGAATATATCGGATCTGGGCCATACAAGGATTCAGGTCTTCATCGCTACGTTTTCATAGTCCTCAAGCAACCATCTGGAAAGATTGATTTCTCAGGAGAGAAAAAGGCTACGAAAAGGTACGATTAGTTCCTCAGGATAGAGAATTGAATCGAAGAATAACTAATAAAACTAATTTTCGCAGTGAACAGGATGGCCGTCGGAACTTCTCCATTCTCAAGTTTGCTGAGAAGTACTCTTTGGATGTTTTTGCGGGAAACTTCTTCCTGGCTCAGTTTGATGATTACGTACCAATTTTAATAGCACAACTGCATCCGGAATTAGCTTTAAATCCTTAATTATGATTTAAGTTTTTCACAGAAAATCTCTCTTCAAGTGGATATACAATGTAGTAAATAAATGTAGATTTCGACATTGCTTAGTGTGTTTATTGAGGCGTTTAAGAGGTTGTGCAAGAGATGAATTTGAATTAAAAAAATTATATAATGTAATAAATTATAAAATTGTATTGTAAAAAATAAACTTCAGTTATGCGCAATGTCGTGAGAGTGCTGATTTCTGTGTTAGTATGTCTAAAATAAGTCTTTTATTTTGATTTATTACTAAGAAAAAGTTATTTACATTGAAAATTATATGATTCTTTGGACCTTTTAAATGGATTCATTTATCGATTATGGATAAAAATAATGATTTTGTGCCCTTTTCTTCGAAATTCGAGTTCAGTGACTACAATTGTAAAAAAGGTTGGCTGGGATTATATATACATTTGATTGATAAAAGGTATTTAAGTAATTGTAAAAGTTTTCTTTTAAACTCCCGCCTTTTCAGTTTCACTTGCATGCTAGCAAGCTTCTAGAAACTAACCAAATGCAAATCGCGTCCGCGGCACATTTCACAGGTTTCCGGCAGAAACCGGTGAATTGCACAGAGCTGAGACGTACCCGATTTTCTACGCGAATGACAGCCAGTGTGAGTGTTGCGTGTGGCAACCCTATGTTTTTGTTTCCTCCTCGCCCCAGCAAAAAGAGAAAGAATCGGAGTGAGACGGAAAAAACGAAATAATTGTCAGTGCAATCTGTCAATGTGTGTCCAAAATGGTAGAAGTAAAGGAAAAATGATGTTTCAATTCATATATTTAGCAAAATATCGGCGAAAATGTGTTTGGTTTTCACCTGTGTTGTGTACGTTGGCCATCTTGCTGGTGAACCTGTGCCTGGAGGTGTCCAGCAAGTGTAGCGAGCACGAAGAGGACCCCAATGGCTCTTGCATGAATGGCGGATTCTGTCGCAATGGGAGTTGTGTGTGCCCGGAAGGGTGGCAGGGCTCAGAGTGCCAGTTCTGCGGTGGAAAAGTCAGGTAGGCCCCCGGCCCTGTTGACAGCCCCTTGATGGAGGGGCCACGGCCGCCCGCGAGGGCGTGGGTGGGGGCGCAAAGTGACTCGGGCGATCGATAGACGATGGCTTCTTTGTGCTCCACTTTTCCTTATGCCAGTCCTCCTTGCAGACTCACCCATCCCTGGGGCAACATCCACGATGGCATCGGCAACTACTCGATCGGGGTGAAGTGCAGCTGGCTGATTGACGCCAGAGACCATGGCGTGCTGGCACATTCCCTCGCCCCGGGTGCCTCCCGGAGGCCGTCGAGCATCCGGATCCACCTGGAGGAGTTCGCCACGGAGTGCGGCTGGGATCATCTGTACGTGTACGACGGAGACAGTGTGGAGTCCCCGTTACTAGCTGTTTTCAGGTGGGCATCGCGTGAAACTGTACTTTCTGTCAAATGTTCGCCAGGTATGGCCGTTCTGGCGGGGCAACAGAGCCAGAGGAGGCAGTCAGGTGATTCACTGACACATTTTTCGCCGATTGCCTCCCATAGAAATATGCTAATCTCCGATATCACAAAGTATATCGCGAGTGGTTAGCCTCATAAAAAACAGACACTGTAATTATAATCAATAATCTCAATAATATTGAGTAACGAAAGAGATATAAATAATATTTCATAATTGCACTGAGACTGAGGTGGGGGACAAAAAGTAAATTAAGAGACGCTCATCACCAGTCGCTCCGAACTCGTAATTCATGCTGCTCTGTCTGTTTCAGTGGCCTCATGTACAAGCAGAACTTCTCCATTCGTCGCGTTCCGGACGTGGTGGCGCACTCGGGCTCCGCCCTGCTGCACTTCTTCAGCGATGACGCATATAACATGTCGGGCTTCAACATCTCGTACAAGATCAACGGATGTCCAACGACAGACTCGCGTCTCGTGTGCTCCGGACATGGTTTCTGCGACGAAGGAATATGCAATTGTGATGCTTTTTATATTGGATCCGCCTGTAATGTGCCAATCTGTCCAAACAACTGTTCCGCCCACCTCGGCCAGGGTGTCTGTGATCGCGAGGGTCACGCGTGAGTATTATCTTGCACTACTGATCTTTTTTCCACTTCTTCTGAGTACGAATGTCGCAGTTGTGACCTCCTAAATCACATGATGGAGCAAAACCCACATATATTTCCTCTATATGGGTTAGATGACGATATTCCGTGAAATTGCGCTAGCCGCACCCCATGTTATATTAAAATTCATTCAATCGCTGAACAGTTATCAATACTTCTCTAATCAACATGTGTTCGTTGATATAATGAGCTTTGCTGAAGCAGGTTATTTGATGGCTTTATCACGAATGGAGTGTTTGCAATCAGAACACTTGAAAATTGGTATTGTTTTATCGCTGTTTTACATAAACTTTTACATGTTTGTTTGGAGTGATTTGATCGAGATATAAATTCTTAAGTCCTAAAAATACTATGAGGCCAATTCCTTGAAGTGACTTTGAGTTGGAATAGAAATTGACAAAATATAGCATTGTTTTCATCAATTCGATCTCTTTTATCTGCTGTTGTACGAGAATATTATACGCTATGTATACTTCTTCAAGTATTTTTAGATGTCTCTTGCCAAGGAGGATGAAAGAGAGACACTCTCAATGTTCCTTTATATTTACAAATAACATGAAAAGTTCATTCTCTTTTATCTCCCAGTTATATGACAAATAAGTCTCGTATTTGGGGAAGTACTGTTAAATGAAAACACTCCTTTCATTGTTGCGCTTCTTTGGTTGGAGAATTTTAATTGAATGACCGCTACGAACTTGTGAACTGACTTAATAGGCCCCCAGCAGTGAATAGAACTGTAGCAGAATTACTCAACTCTTCTCCTCTTTCTCTCTCTCTCCCTCTCTGCAGATGCTCATGCAATGCCGGCTTCGCGGGTAGCGATTGCTCTCAGTTGGAGTCTCTGGGTTACTGGGACACTGTGGAGCCTGACTTCGCCCCAGCTGGCAGCGCCTCCCATGGGGCGGCAGTGTGGCGTGACACCCTCCACATAATCGCCGGGGAGAGCTATGGACGCGGACAGTTGCTCACCATGTACGACTTCAATGGGAACGTGTGGGAGACGGCTCACGTGGAGGGGACAAACTACCCAGAACTGCGATATGGAGCGTCCACGGTGATGTATGGGGACAAGATCTTCATGTATGGCGGCGTGATTGGGAACAAGGGTGTGTGCGGAGAGCTCTGGGCTTTCGATGTGAGTGCGAGGAGTTGGGAGAATATCACAGTGAAGATTGATCAGTGTAATGCCTCGTACGCCATGTGTGGACCTCTGAAGTCCGCGGGACACACGGCCACCCTTATTCCTGGCTTTGAGAATGGGAAAAAGGGCAACTATCAGTACATGGTGGTCATCTTTGGCCACTCGCCGCAGTTTGGGTATCTCAATACGGTGCAGGAGTACAACTTCGGCACGCGAGAGTGGAAAATCGTCCCGACCAGAGGGTTTCCTGTGAAGGGCGGCTACGGACACAGTGCCAGCTACGATTGGCTGACGGAGAAGATTTATGTGTATGGAGGAATTGTGTCTGAGAGCGAGAGCAATCAGTTGCTGAGCAACCGGCTGTACAGCTACGAACCGTTCACGCGCACTTGGACACTTCTATCGTCCGCGTCCACGGCGAGATTCTTGCACACGGCCAACTTCGTCTCGCCAGGACTCATGATGGTGTTCGGCGGCAACACCCACAATGATACGTCTCACAGCTTTGGCGCCAAGTGCTATAGTCGTGAGCTGATGGTTTACGATGTGATCTGTGACTCTTGGCACACGCAGCACATGCCGGACGAATTGCGCACGGATCTAGCTCGATTCGGCCACTCTGCAATGATGTTTGAGAAGTCTCTATTCATTTACGGTGGATTCGACGGGCAAATGATTGGGGACATGATTAAGTACACTCCTGGAAACTGTCACAGTCTGCAGAAGCCCGAGACGTGTTTGAACACGCGACCGGGAGTGAAGTGTGTGTGGGATATCCAAAAGTCAAAGTGTCATTCCGTTTCGGATGTCCAGAAGACAGTAGTTTTCAGTCGGGATCAGGATGTCTATATGACCTGTCCCGAGATGAGTCGCATGCAGATGACGCAGCAGCATCTTCATGACTCTGAACGCTGTGGAGAGCTGGCGGACTGTCAGAGTTGCGTCTCCACATCCTTCGACTGCACATACTGTGGCAGTGGAGCGTGCTCCAAGGACAAGTGCCGGGATGCAATTATCGAGGGCAATGGCAATATATCGGTTCCAATGAAGGAGATTGATCAATGCGTCAAGGATCCCAATCCAGTTTGCCTTCAGCTGCACGGATGCCAGGCTTGCACGGCGAATACACAATGTCACTGGGATTATGAGGCGAGTCGATGCAAGGCGGCGGGAAATCGCACGGCCAATGATATCGCAGATACTCTTCCCTGTCCTCCAGCCTGTGCGGCGCTCACAAGCTGCGAGAATTGCACTCAGGGTGAGTGCATCTGGTGCCAAAATGAGCAGCGATGCGTGGACAAGAATGCCTACACTGCGAGCTTCCCCTACGGCCAGTGTCGCGAGTGGACGACCATGTCGACGAAATGTCGGGCCGCTGTATCCGGGAAGTCGCAATGTGGCTTCTACCGGACGTGTACTCAATGCCGCGATGATCCGGCGTGCGGTTGGTGTGATGATGGATCGCGCACGGGATTGGGGAAGTGTCTGCCAGGCGGAGACAGTGGTCCTCAGGAGGAGATGGAGTGTCCAGCTCGACGTTGGCACTTCACCCATTGTCCCAGTTGTCAGTGCAATGGTCACAGCACCTGTATTGACGGATACACGTGTCGGCAGCCGTGCGGAAACCTGACAACAGGGCCACACTGTGACAAGTGCCGCACAGGATTCTGGGGCAATCCCGTGAATGGAGGCACTTGTCAGCAATGCGACTGCAATGGTCAGGCTACCCATTGCAATAGTGAGACTGGGAAATGCTATTGCAGCACTAAAGGTCTGGCTGGGGATCACTGCGAGAAGTGCGATGCCACCAATCACTATCATGGTGATCCAAGCAAGGGTAGTTGCTATTATGATCTCACCATTGACTACCAGTTCACCTTCAATCTCTCCAAGAAGGACGATCGGCACTTCACTCAGATCAACTTTCGAAACTCACCTATGAAATCCGACGTGGATGCCGATTTCACTATAATATGCAGTGTTCCTGCTAAGATGAACATCACAATACGAACGGCTGGAGGTCCTGAAAAGCCTCTTATCACCGGCGTCAATTGCTCTACATTTCGACATAGGTTCTCCAAGACGGAGCATCTGTTTGGTGTGGAGGACAATGTTACACTGACCACGTTTTACGTGTACGTGTATGAATTTCAGCCGCCTCTTTGGATACAAATCGCCTTCTCGCAGTATCCGAAACTGAATTTACAGCAATTTTTCATCACATTTTCCACGTGAGTCCCATCTTACATTATACTGTTATGTCCCTTTTAAATCCTACTCTTGCCTCTTTGCAGTTGCTTCCTTCTTCTACTTCTCATGGCAGCGATTTTGTGGAAGATCAAGCAGAAGTACGACATGTTCAGGAGACGCCAAAGGCTATTTGTGGAGATGGAACAAATGGCATCGCGCCCCTTTAGCCAGGTCTTGGTGGAGATTGAAAACAGGGATTTCAATGAGCTTTCGCCGGCTGTTGAGACAATAACAACAGTGCCGAAGAAGAAAAAGAAGGTGAGAGGATTACACATTGCGCCCTTCTTAGTCACATTAAGACAACATGTCACTCTTCTTGTAGGATTCACCAAGTCCCATTGCCCTGGAACCGTGCAGTGGCAACAGAGCTGCGGTTCTCTCACTTCTAGTCCGGCTGCCAACGGGTGAGTGAAAGTTTCCCCTTTGTTTCTTAATATTGGTACAGGAAATACGAGAATTGTGTAAAAAAGATGGAAATTAATGCGTGCAATTTTGCCCAACTTGTGTTAATTTTCAGTATATTTCTCCCAATCAAAATTTGTTCACTTTCATATCCGACATGACGGTTTTTTTTTACATAAATGTGCTAAGTCTTTTTCCTACTATTGCAAAAGTTGCATTAGTGACTCATCGTCAAGTGCTAATTAATACAGTTGTGAAGAGTTGCAAATGGGGAGATCTTTATCACGAGTTGTAGCTTATGCTTTCTTGTTCTTCGCCAAGGTATTTTCTCCTAGTTTTCATAATGCAATTTCTATTCATGAAATGCTCGTAAGTGACAATATTCTCGAGTTGATTTTCTGAAAATTGAATACGAAATATCAAAAACATTGTAGTTTTGTGAAATAAATAGATTTTGCAACTATCTTGCAAGTCTTTGACTTGTCTATCGTGTTGCAAATCGAGTTGTGATCTTTCTGATTCACTCAATATGAAAATACTCACCTTCCTAGGGTGTTATTATGGGCAATAGTGGATGGTAATAAGCATAATTTTTCAACGATAAAATCATCTGCTGGGTGCAACATTTAGAGGAGAGCGAACCAAATTTTGAAAGCAGTGCTTTTAAGTGGCAAAATAAGTGTTGGGGATTTTGTTGTTCCTGTCCAAATCATGCCATTCATCATGCTGAACCTGTGGTTAGTCTGCAATCTAAGCAATGTAATTAATATTAAGTAGCCTTATTGGTGGGTGAACTTGAACGGGTTTTTATGCAGACATGAAAGTCGAAATTTCACGTAGTGATGATTGTAATTGTTGTCTATCTCTCTCTTTCACACACGAAATTCAACTCGAAAGGTGGCCATCAACACGCTCCGCCAGGTCAGGTGGCTGGATTGGCGGTGGCAAGTGCTCTCGTGACTCTTGGCAATCCACGAAGGCCATCTATTGAGCACCCGAAGGAGCCTAAAGCTAAACGAAAACAGAGTCAACATCCAGACAGTTGTATATAAGAGGAGTATACTGTGTGTGTTTAATTTAGAAAAGGCGTGCAGAGATTTCTGGGAGTGTGTTTGATGCGGAGATGAGAAAAATTGATTTCTTAAGAACAAACCCACCCTCCGATCGGGGGGTTGCGGTGGGAGGGAAGATGGTGCGTGTATGAGTGTGATGGTGTGACGAGATAGCAATTATACTTCAATAACTTAGGTATTATTTTTGCAATTTTGATCGACAACAATTCTAAGATTCTAAGTCTATTTAGAACAAAATTACTCTACCTACTATGAATACACCTACTCCCCACGTATTTAATCATCTAACAATACAAAGAAGTACATACATATATTTTTTATGACATCGTGCTACCCTAGAGTCGAGTGAAATTCAAGTGAAATCAAATTGAGTAGATTTTCTGCCAGACGATATAGTGTTTGAACGAAAATACATTTTACTGCTGCCACTGATAAAGATTATAATTGTATATCATTAATGGAGGATAATTCTGTCCGCTTTTTTTTATTCCCTTTTATGATGTGTAGAATTTGTGTTTGACTTTTGTTTTACAATCTAATCATTCGAATCAAATACACACGATTATTGATAAGGGGTTAAAAAGAAAGAGAATAGAGATGAAGAGGTGAAAACATATATTCTAACAATTTCAAATAATTAATAATAAATAAATGAATAAATGAGAGATGAAAGAGAAAATGAGAGAGAGAGCAAAATAATACGATGTAAAACATTTTAGATAATTAAAATACTCAAAAATATTAATTTTTAATGTGATAGCTATTAGATTTTTAGGGTTTTTAAAGAAAGTGACGACGATTGGAGACGGATTAGTGTGCTAAAAAAGAAGAGAAAAAAAAAACAAAACACATTACTATTGTGACTTTTTGCCTCAATGTAACACTCTTTCATTATGTTTTCCTGTGCTCCTATAATTCTTTATTGTTTTCATAATTGCTCAGTGGATTATTTTCTTCATTGCCTTTCTTCTCTTCTTACATACTTTTACAATAGTAAAGTATTGCACACATGCGCGAAAAAAAACACACTTATTTATGTGCACAGATATACAATTTATGTTCTTTCCTCTTGCTGAGTTATGTTTGTCATGTAGGAACAAGATTACAAGTGAGGTAAATACTGTATTTAGGAAATGAGAATTACTATTTCACCATGATGATTAACAACAGGGGTATCTGTAATAGAAGAATGCTGAAGAAGTGGCTGATGTGAGAGAAAGAGAATAATCATTAATGGATAAAGGGTACTTAGAAGTGTGAGCAGATGAGATGAAATAAGATAGTAAAGTGTGAGAAGACAAAATTAATGTATAAAACATACAGATAAAGGCTGAATAAGTAAGAATTTTCACAATTGTACGTGAGGAAAAGATTTATATACGGAATATATACAGTAAGTAGTTGTCCCTCGTATAAGAATTACAGAAAAAAATGATAGAAAATGCTTTGTCAAAGTATTTTTTCCAGCGTTCTTCTTGCTCAATGGATCAAGTGAAAGGCAAAGTCATGAAATATTCGGAGTCAGTGTGGTGGATTATAAAGGAAAATTGTGGGTGACAAAGAGAAGAAAAATAGTTGTACAATATTAATTATTTAAATATCAATTGTTTGCCATTGTCATAGAGCTTCTCTGCTAGATTTGATATATTTCTTTATGACCTCTTTGCATATCATCTTGTTGGTATCTTCAACAGAATTCAGTTAACAGTCACAAAGTGTTCATGCAAAGTCTACAAATAATTTCAACTAATGCATTTTTTGTTACTCTGATCATTTCATATCTATATTTGAGTATTACGAGTTTTTTTTTTAATTTGTTTATGTATTCTAAAGTGTGAGGGTCGAGTGTATTATTTAGTTTAGAGGATGTGGAGGAGAGAAAAAGGAGTTTTCCAATATGTTTTTTTTTGTAGATCAAGTGGAAAACATGACCCCCTGGAGTTATTATTTTTGATACAGATAGCATCTCTTTTATGTTTGTGTAACTACTGAATTTTGTAAATATTATATTTTTTAGAGATTGAAGGAAAAAGATATTTTTATTTACGTTTACTGAATGCATTATATTAGACAAAACTAATTATACATACTGCATTATTGAGAAAAATTGTACATAGACATTACAATAAAGAGAGGAATCAGTTGGAAAATGATAACGATAACGTGTTTCTCTCTAAATCTCACTTTTTCATCAATATTCGTCACTTGTCTACTCCGTGTACGCACTCACTGGCTTTTATTGCCATCTAATGAACAACAATTATGCAACAATCCATGAAAAAACGTGTGTGTGTGGCAAAATTATGAAAGCGTGACTCGTGCCTGTGGTTGGAGTTATTGTAGTGACGACAAAAACAGCGAAGAAGTGCACGGCATAGTGAAGAATTGTTCTACTCTGTGTCATCCTATTAATATCGTCTTGACTTTTATTTTCTAAAACTACCTCCACTTAATTGGCTGCCCACGGACAATACGAGACAACTTGTGCAACAATTCCCACGAAGGTTGGCGCTGTGATACACCGCATATGAAATATCATTTCGAAGGCAGAAGAGTGAGGAAAAAAAGTTGTCACTCGATCAGATCGTAATTCCGTTGACTGATCACCGCGTCGAGGAATCGACGTGTGCTCATTTCTGCACGCACGATTGTGTGGAGAGGTGGGATTTCCCGCCGAAAAACTCCTCTATCACACCAATATCCTGTTACAGATTCCAACAAGCGTGTAAAGTACATTAATTGCAATTGCTAATATTTGCTTGGTGTGCTCTCATGGGGGACCAAATTATACAACATCAATAACAACGTGCAATTTCCATCGCGCCATGCACAATGGATAATGCTGGACAAGACGGCACAAATGATGGTGGAAAGTGACTGCTTATCCGCGGAAAATCCATTTTTTTTATTTTCTCTTAAAACGCAACTAATCTAGAAAGAAGGGCAATCGAATGCGGCAGGAAGTCCAGCATTTTACACTCACCAAGTCACTCGATTTGCTTGGCAGGAAAATGAAACACCTGAAATTCCCCCCAATGAGTTTCTCGCCATCGTCGCGGTGCGAAAGACGTCACCATCTGAGCCAAGGCGGTCTGTGTCAATATCCGGATGAGACACGAAACGAGGGTGAGGTTTAAAATAAAGCTAAAAGAGAGACGTTAAGAGATCATTTGAAGGAGACTAAAATCGGTGACCCGAATCATTCTCGATTTATCTTTTCTCATTTATTTACCTCTTTTGTGCTGCATAATTTTGGATTTCTCCAGAATATAAAGACTGTAAAAGGTAGAGCAAACTGGATAGTTTTTGATATATATTTCTCTCCATCGTAAATAATGGCAGTTAATGAAAATGACTTAAAAGTACAAATAAAGATAAATGAATGAATATTTGTTGCTCAGAGTTGGAAATGGACAGAATTTTTAACTTCTTGGCAATGGAAATTTGAGATTAAAAGCTAGAATACTTTTGATTTTGAATTGCCATAGCGGTTGTTTTCGGTTTAGCACGCGTGATGCTTCTTGATCTTCCATTGAGCAAAAATACGCTTATTCACTACCGGATTTATACTTTGCTTTTGACGAAAACAACCGTAATTCCCACTCTGGCGGAGTTGCTGAATGAGAAAGTCGGTCGACGATGCACGGCTCGATGTTCGTGAGAATTTTTGGGGCCACTGACTAAAACTAAGCCACAAATTGCTTCTCAATACGGCCGATTTGTATCGAGTGTCCTCCAATTTTTTTTGCATCATCTCAACTCAGCGTGAAGAATCCCGTTTCGAAATCTCGGGCTTTTTGTGGGATTTCAAATGACTCACTGTCGTGAGGGCAGAAAAAGCATCTTCCAGTTCGTTGACTCTGCCTGTGGACACCTTTTCTCCTGCTCCCAATCCCACGAGGAAAGCCAGAGATTGAATTTTCTCCGGTCGGCGGTGCATTCCTCAGCAGAGATGAATGGAATGAAAGCCATGAGTGACGAATGTTGCATGCGCTGGCTGTGTTCGAGAGAAGACGGACTTCCGTTTAGCACAGATTGAGCAACAGTTTTCGGGGCGCGGACTCTCGCTCGGGTGACGTTATCGCGAAATGTGCAGGTATTTCGAGAATCCAAGCACACAGGCCCAAAAGGAGAACTCGCGGTGGGCATACGAAACGCCGGCATCCATCATCTTCGCGCGCCACTCCACATTTTCACATCCGAAGAGCAGAGCGGCGGTCGGACCCCACCAAGAGTCGACGACGTCACTCTTGGGAGTCCACTTTTTCTGCCATCATCACTCCGCGAGGTTCGCCAGGGCTGGAGCGGTGACGAGGAGAAACCGAAGCGACTGCCTCCCAGAAATGAATGTGTGAAATACGAGCAATTCCAACTTCGCAGTTAGTTGAATTTCGCTGCTCCACAGTGAAACATGCTCATGAGTGCCGCGAGATCCATTCGCTCAACAGCATTCGCTCCACACCTCAATTGAGAGGCCACTCCAGTCTAAGACATTCTTCTCAGTGTTCTGTGTGCGTGTGTCCGACCGTTCCTTCTCATCTGTGCTGGACTGTCCCTAAGACATTGTGATACCCCAAAATACACCCCACATGTGCTCCCTAGTGATATAAAGTGGCGAGGCAGATCCCAAGTGATAGTTGAGCCTTAGGAGAGAAATCTCGCGGAGCAGAAGCAGAGGAAAAAAGTGACTCTCGGATTATCACACCCATTCACTTTGGCCATACCTCGAGGATATAGCCAGCCAGATCGCAGTGGATTTTTTGGATTAAGCATTGAGCCAAAAGCGGGGCAGTTTTTCCGTATTCGGTGAGTTGAGTGGAGTTGAGTGGAGCTAGAGTGTTGTGATAAAATGGCAAATGGTCTCAAAATTTCCGATCAATTACCCTGAATACCATCACAGTGGTTGGATTGAGTATCGCGCATCCAAGAGGTGTTAAATCACGTACAATCAATACAAAACGAGGCGTACAGACGAGTTTCACTTTGTTTGCCCGTATGACCGATGCAGGAGAAACGCGTCTTGGGCTCGAAAGCGGGCCCAAAGTCACTCAATTTAGATACACACATCATTACCATACAATGAGCGCTGATGAAAGTCATCGTTAGAATCAATCCCCGATGACACCATTGTATGAAGTCACAATTTATTCTCTTCTCCGCGAGCGGCCAGAATCACTTCTCGCATCCACCGTACAAATAATGGCGCATAATGATAGGGCTCAAGAGCACCGTGATTATCCTCGGGTCGCGCGAGCATGAAAAAAAGTGCCGCCAATTTGCTGGTGATTCTCTCGGAATTTTCACAGATTTCGATTGAATGCGCCTCCCACCCACCATCAGGAGTGCGAGAGACACGCTCATCGCAATTCAAGACACGAAAGTCAACCTGAAACCCGATTCGCACATTTCAGCGTCGATATTTGCTTATATCTGCGATTTTAATATTCAACTGAGCTCAAGAGTTTGGAAATATTGCAGTGACTTGATCGAAATTGATGAAAGTTGAAACGAGTTTGAGGAAAGAAGACTTGGAAGACCATAAACTTTATTTTGTGTTCAGTACTCTTTGATCTCACTCGTGAATTTGTTAACATTAACATGGATGGGAATAAATAATTATAATTTAAATTAAATGTTAGACTATTGATAGCATTAACCGCAAGAATTATGATCGTCGAGGATCATTTTATCGGAAAATTGAAAAATCGAGCGTTTATTATGTACTATTGCTCTTTCACGAGGCACTCAACTGAGTTTTAACAATAAAACAGTGAGAAATCGATATGAGAAATTCATTCTGAAACATGATTGTAATTTCTCCATAAGTAATTAATTTCATATTACTTACAATAATTATGAAATACTGTCTTTCATTGATTCTGTTCAAAATCTCATCAACATGACTTACGTTTTCTCCTCGTGCGGCGTCGCTTTATTGTTTGAAGGAAAATTTATTGGAAAAACCTGATTGAAATTGCAGTTAATTGCACGATGCATATTCATATTTTGCTAAAAAGCTACTAGACTTTCAACATTGCCAATCGCATTTAACATTCTTTAATGTACTTAGAGTTTGTTCATCATATAATTACACACCAATGTATGCGGTGAATATTTTCAATTTCCCAAAAAAATGTGCAAAATTTCACAGATTGAGAAGCATCTTCTGTGTTTCGTTTGCTTTCCATTTTGACCATTTCATTGAATTCGCAAAAGGCATTTTCCATATCCAAAAACGAACGATTTTAAAAGTCAGCAAACAACTTTATGTAACTGGAGGCGGTGAATTCTGTTTTAGCAAGAAGTTATTATTGTTCCTCCTTATTAATTTTTATTGTTTGTTCACCGAAAAGACTTTGCATTTCGTGATTCTTCTCTCTTCTCTCTCTGCTCTCGTTAATTTTTGGGTACCTGGCGCTGCAAGAAGCCAAATAGTCCGAGGGTAGAATCTTTCGTGCGCAATGTATCAAATGAGGTAATCAGTGAAAATGTTCCGACATCAGTGATTATTTAAACGATATGGCCGATCAAATTTCAGCCTGTAAAAACCTATAATCAGTCGCATAGCTATTATTATTTATGGCCAATGGATTGAGCGTAAATGCAAGGGTGAAACGAAAATGCAGAAAATGTATCCGTGTCTCTTGCGCAGCTGAAAGAAATATTTTAATGAAATGCGTGATTTATTTTGTGGTGAACGCGTTGCCAATTAAAATAAATCAGCAAATTGAATTTATGGGGATGTGTGTGCTGAATTCAAAATGAAGCGCGAAAGAACTTGAGGGAAAAGGCACTGAGATGAACCTTTTGGCACCTGTGACTTCTCTCGCCAACGCCTTGCGATATTTTATCACTCTGCGAGTCCATTGACTACCTCTCGAACTCGCGGAGACAAACAAGACATTTACAGTTATACTCAGTTGACAATATCTACAGTAAAATATCCGCGAGATCCTTAAAAGGAAGGTTGATCTCATGCTCTTAGTTCACCTCTTTGGTATTTCGCAATTCGTCGCTCGCGAATCTTTCACTGCGGAATTGAGAGGGAGAGAGACATATGCTTTTTTTGTCTATAGAATATATTGAAAATTTCAACTTCTTGAAACTATTCTGAAATAATTCACAAAAGTACCAGGAAGTTTTAACACATTGCTTGCAGTTTGAAGATGTTACAAAGAAAAGAAATTGGCTGCACGATCCCGATGATCGTGATCTAGTGAAATAGATTCTTTACGAATAGGTACACAATTTGAGAAATTTATACTAAAATGTTGTTCGGAATCTTGCTTGTTTGCCTACGATTATAAGTTCATCAGATGTAAAAAGCGTCTTTTCACTAAGTTGCGCGATGAACGTGGAGGAGCTCTGTGAGAAATTACTTTGTTGTTCTTCTGACTCTGTAACCCACAAAAAAGCGATCTTTATTCGCAAAGACATCACCAGAGCCGGGAACTACCACGCAATTTGAACAATACGTCGTACAGCAAGGGAAAAATATAGTATTGTCACAACTTTCATTTGCTGCCGGAGAAGTACGTTGCCATTGACCTCCCGGATACTGTCTTTCTCTTCTTCCCAATTTTCATGTGTGCGAGAGTATCGTCATCCGGGTCTTGGCACCTCGTGTGGACAATTGAGAAGGAAGTTTGTGTCACAATTGCATAAATACCATCACCAAATCCTCACACTCGATCGCGCCGCGTGACACATCCATGCGAAATTGTACGGAGATAAATATGGCCCAAATAGTGATTACTCTGGCATTTGATATTTCAATTCATCGCTCTCTTCACGGCTCAGCCGTGCACTTCCACGCTGTATTTTGAGGCACTGTCTTTTGCTCAGAGTGCGTGAAGAAAAACAAACACATGGCTGATGGATATGTAAAGTGGGCTTTAAGCCGTCGAAGGCCTACTTTCTTTCTCCATCGCTCTTGGCTCAACTCTTTCTGTGTTTGAATCTTCGTCACTATACGCGATGGTACATCGACCATGATTTTCCATGAAACTCACAGATATTAAGTGGTTATTCATCTCACGAAAGAATCAGAGACGGATTTCGAGTTGTTCCCCATATAAACACACGCGTTGTCTCGCTTCCATCACATTCAACAATTTGGATTCTAGACGCGAATAGAATTAATGGGTGAACGTGGAGTTTTTCAAGTGATATTTCTACAATCTCTTAAGATAAAAGATGAACAAATTTGTCCTTAAAAAACAACCAAGAAAACAACTTTCTTTCAGTGATTAAATGAAAATTTTATAGAGCATTTGCAAGTCCGAAAGTGGGTGTTTTTGGAATAATTTTCACACACGAATCTGTGTCACTATTTCAAGTAAATTCATCTTTTTGTATGTTTTTCAACAGGAATAAATTGTAGTAAAAGTGTAAGTTCTTGGTGAAATTAGTGGAAAAGTGACATGAGTTTAATTTCACGTATAACAAACACTAAAAGGCCAAGAAATTCAAGAGTAACCTAGTTAAGTGAAGGAATGATGAGACATTTAATTGACACTGAATAATTGTCCCAGAATTCCGTGAAGAGCATCCAATTGTCAATTACAAAATTCCCCAGAATATCTGGATCATTCACCAGCACAGCTCTTATGGAAAAATGTTTTGAAATTAACCCAGAAACACCGATAAAATGACTGGAAATTTGTATTGATAACAAAAACGCACTCATAACAAATCAACCTTCAACTTAATTCTAGATAATTGCTGAGTCAAACAGTGTTCTTTTGCTCGCGGTGCGAAAGAGGAAAAACACCAATGGGAGAGACAATTCACTTATATAACTCATTCATCGGTAGAAAAATGATCAACACACACAAGAATTTAAGAGCAAAACTCGACATTGAATAGAGACTCGAATCTCGAACAATGGTCACCATTAGAAGAAACTCTCGAGAAAATTCACACACGCTCAGCTTTTCATTGTGATAAAGTGTATGTCGTAGATTTAGTTTTTCCCTAAAGCAAAGAATGATTTCACTCTCAGAGTTTTTTTTAGAGGTTTATGTATGAAAACAATTTACTCGTGTTGGCATGAGTGACAAATAAATATTTGCCTCAAGGTGTGCATACATTATTTCTCTTAATTTCACAACAGAACAAAACGTTCTTTAACATCTTGCTTAATTGCAATTGATCGCTTGTGAGACATTTTTCGTCTTTGCGCCTTTTGCGAAACCCAATTGAGGAAAATCGAAAATGAATGAATTTCATAACATCTTCAAGACACAAGAAACATGAACTAAATATTTCATATATTGCTCACTTACCAAATAAAAAGAGATAAATTATAGATGTCGATCACTTGGAGCGTTATTAGGAGAAAATTTTTATATAAACTCGCGCGTTACGTTTCTCGTTGAATAAAAACAAATTAATTTCCGGATTTATGGTTGAAGAGACACTGAAATTGGGTAGGTCTTTGTTGAAATTCGCCATTAAAAGACTTTTTCGTGTTCTCCCAAAGATCCGCGACTGTCTACGAAATTCATTACGACACCCCAAGTGACCTCCAGTGCTGCAATAAAGATAAATGCTGAATTATTATTCTGAATTTTTATCACTGCATTGTCGACCCTTGACGCCCTTCGCAACACAATATTTCAGCCGTAATATTCTCATTGTTGCAGTCACTTGGCGGGAAATTCTCGGGGAGACTTACTTTGACGGCACTCAATTGTGATAAATCTTTGTCAATTATGGTGACGGGAGAAACAGTAATTTTGCTGTGAAAGGGTAAAAATTGATGAAAGAAGTTCTCATCCAAGAGTGAATATCCCGTTCGATTGTTGATTGTTCGATAAATTTGAATTGAAACAGCTGAGAAGTTTTGCGGTTTGTTGCTTGAGGAGCATTTTCACACAACACTCCTAAACACAATCGTCCAGATTAAAATCAATATGTGTGAAAGGTATTTTGAGGTTTTTAAATGCATTTAGGAGACATAGAAAATTGTAATCCGTCGAAGTCTAACTCAATTTGGACCTTGCATAATGAAATTCTCACGGTCGACATACAAAGTGGAACTCTTGTCGTCACCTTCTTAACATATATAATTCTCTCGCATCTTAAGTGGAATCATTAATTTCCCAATTTTAGCGGCTACACTATAATACAGCCTTTGCATGCTGAGTATAGACAAAAAGGGCATTACTCTTATCTTGTGTCGTTCCAGTTAAACAACTCTGCACATACTTATGGAATTATTGTGAGGAAAAAGATGGCCCGTTATGATACCAATTGGAAAATAGGTGCATTTCTTATTGTTCTCGTCATTTTCACGGAATTAGCTGTCGATGAAGTTGCAGCCAGCAAAGGTGAGTGAAATGATGTGTGATAAATTGCGTCGACTATCTCGTGCACTTTATTCACGCAGCGAATGCGCACAGATAAGTGAACAAAAGAAGTAATGGTAGCAAAATCGCGTATATTTGCAACTTTCGATAGACCCCAACTTTGGCACTCTCCGTGCAGAATTCCTGGGAAAATTTCAAAAAATTATTCATGCTGATTATGAGCGAATTAGCATACATTAAATTCCCATAAAGCTTGTCGCGAGGATGCAAACATCACCGGACATGGATTGACGAGCTTTGTGGTGTGTTTTGCACACTCAACTCGAGAGAAATTGAATAAAAAGTCACTTTGTATAATTAGAAAATGCGAGAAAAAAGACAGATACATAACATTATTGCATCGAAGGTATTTCAATTTCTCCACATAAAAGACGTGTATATCTTATGGGTTTATTCACATACCTATTGATGGGCAATCAATTGAAATTTCTTGCTGTATGGAAAATCCATCAAGTCAGAGCTTATATTGAAACTGCAAATGCTTGATTACATGAACTTTTTTTTTGTATGTGAGTATGGAAATTTCTTTTGAGAAGGTGATCAATTGGTCGAGAGCAATCATTATTAAGATCTTTTGACATGATTTGCAGGAAATAATTTTACAATAAACAAATTTACTCCGAACATAAGTTCTTTCTCGCCAATTTTCTTTATGGGTTTTCGCTCAGGTTTTGAAACAAGTGATTAAATCATCAATTTTTTGTTTTTTTGATTTTCCGTCATTTTCAATTATACCATTTTTCACAGAAATTTGCGGGAACGTGTCAATATTTGTGAAGGATTATATGAGGCATTCGTGTACCAATTTTGAATGCTCTTGTGTGTTCAGAATACTCAACGACTCGCGTAAGAAAGACTGGTGTAACAATGCAGAAATGTGGAATTGATTTGATAATGTCTCGCAAGTGGCAAAAATGTCAAGCACGGAACATCTCATGCCAAAGTGGGAGACACGAAAATTATTTATTCAGCAAGAAAATCAAGCGATAGCCTTCACATTCCGAATAAGCAATGACTCAAGACTTTTCACATATTGTCTCTTGGTCACTTGGCGTGATGGACCTGGAAAAGGTGGTGGGACTATCATAAAAATCACATGTCTTCCCATACGATCACACGTCGTTAGCTATTCTCATGATCAAAAATGTCATCATGAGAGAAATATTGTTGCTATTTTTTTCACGTCTTCTTCTCTGCCCGAGTGATTCTTTGCAAAACATGAGCACGTTTCTAATTCAGATACTTTTCCCAAGATACAAAAGCGCTAGAAATGGTAATTTTTGTGGAAAGTGTTGACCTCCTGGGCAGAAACTTAATTGTTCTCCATATATCACTTTTCTTTGTGGCTTTTCGCAATTTTTGAAGCAGAGATTGCGGATTATTTTCACTTTCTTCAAATGACCATAGTGATGAGAGAAAGAAAAACAAGAGCGGCCTACAATGGCTGGTCTTTGGTGCTTGAAAAACTCTCTCGGTGCAAGTTTTGCTGGGCACGCACCATATAGCAGTATTTAGAAAATAATATCTCCACCCATTCAGTACACACCTTATCGCATCGCCAATCCATCACTCTTTGTTCACACTCGTGTTGAACAAAGAGGGCTTTTTGTGCGATATTCGATGGTATTGAGCGTGATGCTGCGGATGCCGAATTGAATTTGCATCGAAATAGGCAAGAAGAAAGTGAAAAGCCACACTCTTTCGCATCTCTCCCGCCCAGTGGGATGCTGCCATTGAATTTCCATGCACCAAATGTATGCAATGCAAAATGAAACTCTTGAATTTCCAGTTTCTAATTTTGTTTGCTCGCACCTGGGTTTCATAATAATGCTTTTAACACACTGCCGTGATCACAATTCCAGAAGCGCTTTTGCAATGGACACCTGAGCAATGCAACTCAGCAAGGAAAAAGTTTATGTTTTTTGCCATATCTTCTTCGCACAATCCTCTTCAAATTGTGTGTGGAGATTGAAATCATACTTGATGTGATGTTATTTAAAGAGAAAAGCGCATTTTTAAATGAATTTTGCAAATATTTTATTCAAATATTTCGGTTGAGTGAGTAATTTTTCGAGAGTGCGTAAATTTACTAAATATTTGTAATCACAATTTGTCTATGAATTTGTATAGAAACTGTTGAAAATCGAATCGTCTTAATTCTTTCGTAGGAGATGTAAAATTCGGAACATTTTCACTCAATAAGTTTCAAAATATCGGTTCTTTACTGTAGAGCCATTTGTAGTGAAATTCTTATATAACAAAGAAATTCAGCATGGGCAAAGTAAATGTCAGCAAAGGTGTTAATTTTATTACCTGCCTTGTTAGTGAAACGTTGAAAATTTGGAATCACTTGTGCAAATTTTTTTTTCTCATCTAAAGATCATTATTAAATATTGATGTTTAAGAGATCTTTTTCAAATTCAGAGTCACAAATATTTGAGTAGCTTTTTGCTTGCGGTAAAAGCTTCCGCGCCAAAAGTTGCGATGCTGCTTCGAAGACTGAGATAAGACTTCCTGTCCTCCTTTCATGCAGTCACTTTAGCCTCCAAAAGCCACATTCTCAGTTAAGAAACCTCTCTGAATGGGTTATGATTTCCCTTATTTGGCGCTAATAGAATATTTTGTATGCAAATATTCCTTTTGCAGCGAAGAATGTTGCACAGATTGCAAATTTATTTGCTCACTATGTTTCACAAGAGCATCTGAAGAAGTATGTAGCTTTGTTCCCGTTTATCGTCAGCACGGAGACAGTTTGAAATTTTTCATGTTATATGACCATTTTTCAGCCAGTCGAGATGTGAAATGTGGAGGAACGTCATTAGTTCCGCCTGTTGTTGTTCAATAAAACAGAAAATACAAAATGAATATGAACAGAGAACTTGAGTGCAAAAATTAAGTTGGAAAATTGCGACTGTTGCTGATGGTGCACATTCTATACATAAAGTGCAATTAATTTACAATTGGATTAACAATTTAATTTTAATGTTGGAGCATTTTGTATTGAAACCATACCACAAGATTCCGCGATGGCTTGATGATTTTGCCGCAGTGTGCTCGCGCTTCTCTCGCGCAAGATACAAAATAATAAAAGATGTATAATCCGTTATTCCAGGTTGTGTGTCAGTCGGTCAGTTAGTTTGCTGGGGAGATGTATAATAAATAAAATATACCATTTTAGCGCTCAAATTGACGACGCTAAAGAAAACTACTGCTATACTTTTGCACGAAGAAACTAATGAGAAGACGTGGATGGTGAGGAATAAGAAATGCAGAAATGGAGAATGAGAGGATTTCTGCATGCGCGAGATACAATCGGTTCTATTCTTCTGCTCAGCTTCTTTCTCCGCAATTCCGATCTCGCGGTCAGACGCTTCAGGGCAGCTTACCCATATGCAACCGTGCCAATGATGTATTGTTAAATTGATCTACAAAATCGATCACGTGCGCTCACGGACAGTCCTAAATAGTGATCCGAAATATTACGCTCGGAGCAGATCATGGGCTGAGTAGAAGTGGGGGCTTGGCTAAGAGAGGCTGCGGCAAATGGAGGTGGGAAATACCTTCCCACATTTATTATTTCAGAATTTTTCCCACATCCATCTGTCTCTCCATTCTCCCAATGCTGGTCCCAATATTTTCGTTTTCTCCAGCCATTGTTCTTAACTAAAACAAACATATTAATTACATTATGCAGAATGTATTGAAGGTTCCAAATTTGGGTTACGCGCAGATGTTCAACGAAATATATCTTTTATGCATCTTCACAAGGGAAGTTTGTTTTCGATTAACATTGTATCATTTCTTATAAGCAGAAAAAATAGTTTTTTGGTTACAGACAGTCAGAATGAAGTATATAACGATACGTACAGTAATTTAATGGGGCGAGGTCACAATATATAGTTTGCTTAATGAGCAATTATTCTGCTTAAAATCATGTTTTTTCAAAATCCAACTTTTTACTAAAAAGTGTCTGGTTCTTTTTAAAATAGTTGTATTGCATACTGTTCTTTTACAACTATTATAAGAACAAGAACTTTTAACTTACATGCATATCTGAGATTCTTTGCCAGCGTAATTTCTCATATTCTCATGGAAAAAACGATGAATTTATGGCATTCATAACTTTATGTTTTGATGTGTAACTTGAGAAAATCTTTATGATCATCTCAGAGTTATTATGAACCTCTAAATCATTAAAAAAGAAACTTACCTTGCAGATCTCTTGACTGCGTGCCAGCATTTGCATCGGGCTGAGTCACGACGCTCCCGGGCGTTGGGTGAGACAGCCGGTAAATCCGTCCGGGTGCCGAGATGCACAGACTCCGGAGCCTTCGAGCCCGTCCAGTGTTCCAATGACATCAACAGCACAGAATGCTGGTGCGTAGATGAGTACGGAGTGGAGATCCTGGGCACGCGGCAGGATAGTGAGAAGGAGGTGGATTGCGTGTCTGCCAGCAGTCACTGCCCGGCGTCATCTTGTCGGATGTACTGTCCAGCCGGTTTCGCCCGGGATGCTCGTAGTGGGTGTCCAGTATGTCAGTGCCGTGACCCATGCGAGGGCATCACGTGCCCCGGTTCGCTTTCGTGTCACCCACAGGAAGTGGAGTGCAGCAACGAACCGTGTCCTCCGGTGCCAACGTGCAAGAAGGCGCGAAGCTTGGCCGAAATGTGTCCCGTTGGGCAGCCACTCAGCATTGCCGGAACCATTCGGCCCTTCCTGTGCGGCACAGATCCGGGCAAGCCCTCATGCCCGCCACTATACAAATGTCTCGTGCAGCTGGGCAATGACTATGGCGTGTGCTGCCCAGCGTCGCTCAAGTACGAGAAACCTGGCCAGTGTCCTGCAGTGGATCACCAGGAGATCTCCCCGGCTGCTGGGTTGGTGTGCGGAATCCCTTGTGGACACGACCTGGAGTGTCCTCAGCTGCAGAAGTGCTGCCAGACAAGTGGGTGCTCAACAAACTGCCAGCAACCATTTAATGTAACTGGTGAGTGTTGTCCTATAATTGCATGTCAGGCTGCAAAATTCGCATGCTCTCGACAAATTGATCGAACACACAAATAAGCAATTATCAAAACCTCACCTTTAATTGCATATGCCGCGTTTTCTATTTGAGTCCCGCAATATTGTTTCTCTCATTTCATGACCAAAGTCACATTTCTTCACCATGTGAAAGGAATGCCACAAAATTGCAGAGTTCCTCTTTGAACTCGATGTGCGTTTCGTGGTGAGAAATTTTTATTGATCAAAATCATCGATAATAATGTTCATTTCGTTCGTACAATTGCATAGATTCAATCACATTTCCTATTCCGCGTATTAGGTGTGCACGAAGTTACGGTGCGTTAAAATATTTCTGGAAATTAGTGTTTAAAAGTATAATTGTACACACATTTCAATTTCTATTTCGCTGAAAATGAGTAACACCAATAAATAATGTCCAATCTACAAATTGGCGAACATTTGTAAATTGATAAATTACCACCTTTGCTGACCAAGAGAGCAAAATCGTCAATTGGACGGCCGCAAATATTGCAAAGACACTGAATGTATAGGAAAATTTCACCGCGCAATTGATAGCAAATGTGGCCTCGTGCACACGGAGAAAGTTCGATTGCAGGCGAAATCAGTGAAATGTAGAGAAGATCATTTGGGTGAGAATTGCTCGAAATTCATTGCAGCGTGCCATCAAGCGAGAATGCTGTCGGAGTTGCTGTCTGTGAATGAACGCGAGGGGAAAGGTTACATTCCGCAGTGCGATGGACCCGGTGGCCTCTTCTCCTCCAAACAGTGCTCCCGCAACGGGCTCGTGTGCTGGTGCGTGGACTCCAAGACTGGACACAAGATCAGAGGCACCATGGGTGCTGCCAGTCTCGTCGACTGCGAGGGAGTGGAGAATCTCATTGGTGAGTTCCTCACGTCATGACATTCTATACTAGACATTCACGAGGAAAATGCAATCTTTCTTGAAGCGCGATCTTCTGGACGGAGCGTGGACGCTCCTCAAGGCTGCGATCACAACATTTGTGCTGCAGTCTGTGAATACGGATTTAAGGTACAGATTGATTTGGTTTTACAGCCTAGAATTGTTTTAATATTTTCGTTCTTTAGAATGACCACAACGGTTGTCCAACGTGTGAATGCTCGGAACCATGCGAAGGCTACCGTTGTCCTATGGGATCTCACTGTGAAGTGGCCAAGGATCCCGAGTGCATATCCGGATCTTCGCTGTGCGCTTCAGAGCCCATCTGCAAGCCTGATCTGGTGTACTCTAATCCATGCGAAGAGGGCACTCCCTTGGCTGACAATGTCACCGGAGAGGTTTTCTTCTGTCGTATGGACTCCATAAACACCGAGGACTTCCAGACTCAGTCCTTCTTCGACGCTGCGCCGGAAGAGAGCTACGGTCGCGCTATGACCAACTTCATCGCCTGTCCGCGGGACTACCAGTGTACCAAACTACACAAGGAGGCCAATAACGTCTGTTGTCCTCAGGCAATGCAGACCTCGGCCTCAAAGTCGGAAATCCAGATTGATAGGCAACAGACAAGTAAGTCTTCATCTTGAAATTTTCAGAATCTGTTAATCTAACATTTGTTTTCAATTCCAGTGTGTGAGTATCTGCGCGACTTCGCCGAAAGGATGGAGGGTACTGAGGAGGGCATGGTAATGGCTCTGCCAAGTCCTGGATGTGACAAGGAGGGCATGTACATCCCTCGCCAGTGTATTACAAAGAAGATCAAGGTGACTCTAGCAGAGCAGAAGCGACTCCTCGAAGAGCAGAATGTGCGTCAGATGAAGATGCTACTGTCACGTTCAAAGAGACAGTCTCCTTCTGAAAATGTGAAGCTGGTCAACATGGATCAAGCCACAGAATCCCTGCGTGCTCTGCAGGACCTTAACATCAGAAATCTCGTTGACTTCCTCAGACAGAAGATCCTCAATCCCGCCACACATCCAGAGGAGCTCTACTTCGCCGAGATGATCCTCAACAACCAGGACTCGGGTCTGGAGGGCCGCACAGCCAAAGTGATTGATTTCTCGCAACCAAAGTCGCAATCAGTGTCGGATGAGAAGAATCTCTTCAGCTTTGAAAAGCCCAAGAGAAAGCCCAGCCAGTCCAGTCCACAAACTGAAAACCAGATGGTTGAGCTGACTGTGGAGGAATGCTGGTGCGTTGATGGCTTTGGCACTGAGATTCCTAGCACCAGGGCTCTCAATACCAGTCTGGAGGAGTGTCAAAACATGAGGGAGACCCTTGAATGTCTAGATCTTACATGTCGGATGGGATGTGAGTATGGATTTATTTTGGATTCCGACACTCGCTGCCCGTCGTGCCAGTGCAGGGATCCTTGTGACAATATCCAGTGCCCTGAGCACCAGGAGTGTCGCACAGTGGACGTGTCGTGTGACGGAGAGTATTGTCCGCCAGTGCCCGCGTGTCTGCCGCGCAAACCTGGCCAGTGTCCTTTCCTGGTGCCTCCTGGGAACGACGATGCCTGCGAATACGAGTGCCGATCGGACTCTCATTGCGATGGCACGAAGAGGTGCTGCTCTAACGGCTGTGGCACTCAATGTGTGGAGCCGCAGCTGAAGACCGCCTGCCAGCATCTGCAATCAATCCAACTGCACCAGTCCATTGAACTGGGCATCCCCGCCAGGCAAAAGTACATCGCCCAGTGCGATGAGCGGAATGGCAGCTGGAAGTCGGTACAGTGCGGACCCGACGGTGTGTGCTGGTGCGTGGACAATTTGGGCAATGAGCGAAGTGGAACCAGAACAAATAATTCACAGCCCAATTGTAATGGCGGTGAGTTAATCTCTCTTGTTGTCTCTCGAGACTTTTCCTTGTTGCAATCGATATAATGTGGGATTACATAAAGTGAAAACCCATTCCCTAAACTTGAGACCTTCTCTTTCAGAGTCCACACTCGAGTGTCCTCTTTACAAATGCGCCTCACAATGTGAGCATGGATTCCTGCTGGACAAGAATGGTTGTCGCACTTGTGAGTGCCGGAGTCCCTGCTCTGAGATCACCTGTCCAAACGGGGAGAAGTGCAATTTGGTGCAAGTCGAGTGTGTGGACACTCCTTGCCCGAGGATGCCAATCTGTGTGCCCTTTATGGACAGTGTTTGTATCGAAGGGGAGCCCTTGCGACAAAACGGCCAGGAGATCACGTGCGGTCCTCAGTCCTCTGGCGAATCCTGTCCTTCAACGCACGTCTGCCAAATCAATCCGCTCAACAACAAGGGCGTCTGCTGTGGTAAACAACGTAAGCTCATCTCAATCCTTGACTATTTCAGAGACTTTCTGCACATACTTTATTAGCACTGCTTCTCTCTGTAATTAACTTTTCCTTCTTAAAATCTAACATACAATAAATGGCATTTGGGAGACACTACAAACTTTCTCGTTGGTGTCCTCCAGGCGATGTCTGCTTCGAGAGCTTGGAACCCAGTTGCTTGGATACAGAGAAAGAAGTGGACAACACCAGCATCGTTCATCGATGGACCTTCAACACGCGTCTCAACAAGTGCGTCTCAATCAAATCCACGACACCTTGTCAGAGCAAGAATCTCTTCCACAATGAGAATGCGTGCAAGGCGGTGTGTCCCGCCTTGACGCAATGCGAACGTCTTCGACTGAAGAACTCTCTGGCGGCGCGAAGGACCGGCGGTCAGACGCTGTCGTGGTTCCAGCCCCGATGTGATCCGGACACGGGAAGTTGGAGTCCAGTGCAGTGCCTGGGGAAGCCAGTGGCGAGCAATGAGGAGTCCAGAGGGCGCGCTTTCAGGGTGGACGTACCAAATCAGGATGATATGGGAATTGGGGTGTGCTGGTGTGCGGATAAAAAGGGGGCTCCTTTGAGGGGATCGCTGACCCGAAACGTGGAACCAGTGTGTAATCATCGGCAGGCCAGGAGGCGGATGAATGACGAAGAAATGCAGGATCCAGGTGAGTTTTATCTATTATCAATTCTTGATTCCCATTTACAATTTCTTTCTCTTTCCAGTAATGGAGGAGCTTATTCGGCAGATGACTATTCTGGTGGAGGACAACCTCGTGGAGGACGAGGCAGAGATCACGACTGAGAGTCTGCTGAAGCACATCTCAACCACTTTGGCACTCAATGATAGAATTCTGCACAAGTCCACGACATCCAATCCGCGCCAGGAGCGATTATCCAGCACTACTCAACTCGTGGCCTCCTCCACGCGTTGTGAGGCCCTCAAGATGAGTGCGCCCTTCCCGGTGGCCTGTGACAATGAGGGCGGATTCTCCCCAATGCAGTGCAACGGTGACATTTGCTGGTGCGTGGATGCCGCTGGCAATCAGCTGCCCTTGTCCAGCACTTTCAAGTCTGGTGCCAAACAATGCGTCTTCACGCCCATTGACCTCGTGGCAATAGAGCTGCACCTCAACAATCCCGAGAGGCGCATGTACCGAAATGTCTATGAGACCCTTCGGGATGAGCTGATACAGCTCTTGGGCGACACGCCGGACAATTTGCGCGTGCACGAGAATGGAGACGGCAGCATTATGGTGAAGTTCGACCTGACGAGCTCCCGGAAGATCGACGAGGCATTCGCGATTGAAGAGATGGTGAAGCAAAGGAATCTGCTTCTCGTGGGAGGTGAGCTCCGGCCAGACATCACGCTCTCGCGCTTCCTGCATCGAAACAGCAATTTGCCTGTGCCCCAACCAGCCTCTGGCATCCCTGAAACCACCTTCCAGACAATCGTCTTCATCATGGCCACCGCATCGGCCTTCCTGGTCAGTGTCTTTGTCATTTTTGTCATGCTGAAGCGTGGCCGGAGCAAGAACAAGCAGTTTCCCGGCGACAAGTACACCATGGGTGACAAATACCTAGACTACGGATCGCCCATTTTCGTGCTGGCAGCCAAGGATCAGCAGGACACCAGCAAATTCATGTCTAAGTAGGATCAGTGTGTGCAAAGAACTCTCGTCTAATTGTGAATTTTGTAAATATTTTTGTGAAACCCTATGTAAGACGCTCGAGGTTTAATGTTGATACAGATTAAGTTTAATATTAAATGTGATACAAATCTTTTATTCTATTGAGTGGACGACAGAAGACTCGGTGGCGGTAACCCTAAATCCTGAAAGTACCTTTAGATTGTCCCCTCGCAATTTTCCTCGGCGGAAACTTCCAGTGAAATAAATTATTATGTATTGAAGAGAAGCATTGAGTCTTCTTTAGTGGGCAAAGAGCAACCATCATTCACGTGGGTCGAGATGATTTAATTCAGGCTTTCAAGGTTTTCAATGATCGAATCCGATCGAATTAGTTGCATGGTGATTGAAAATCGGTTACTTTCGAAATTAACACCTAAAACTGACATGGCGCCACTTTTTGGCGCCCTCACAATTTCACCGTGAAGTGGTGAATTTGATTACTTTTCCATTTTTGATCAGCTCTTTTCACAGACCAGCAGAACATAACATGAGCTCATAAGACGAAGAGTTAATTTAGTAAAATAGTATGCAGAACTATAAGTACTTTGGAAAAGAATTTTCATTGAGAAATAAAATCAATTCCTGCCATCTGTTATTATTTTCGGTTGAATTCACCACGAAAGTACATCGAGTAGTCGATGAGTGTCCTCTGTGCTGTATCGCGGGTGGCGTTGGTGCGTGTGGTATGTCGCTTGCTTCGGAGCAAAATCGATTTTGGCAAAAGAAGAGTTTTTGCAGCCAATTGCAGTTGAAATACCGATAAAAATTGCCCTAATTGTGTGCACTGTGTGCTCAAGTGTTGAATTCCGTCGTTGATCCAGGAATAGAGCGCGGTGGAGAGAGTGAAAAAAGAGTCGGAAGTTTCGGGAGTCGCCATATAATTGGTGGTGAGAAAATGGTTTAGCAAAGTGCCCGAGTGTTTTTCAATTCTGACAGCTCCCAATGTCCAGTGCAAGCGAATTGCTGGCAATTGTGTGAAAAGTGGCCTGTGGGCAAGAACAATTCATGTGAATTCGTGTGCATCAGGGCGATAAGGATATATCGAGTTACAGGATAAATCTGGAAGTGACTGTATTTTTGGAAATTATTAATTTTCTCCCAACACACACACACACATACTCATCGGTGGTGTTCATATTGGAATAGACGGCTGGCTAACGAGAGAGCGGGAGAGAAAATTTCACCACTCTCTTCGGAGTGAACGTCATAGCGGAGAGAGTCTCACCACTTTCATATGGTGAGTTTAATTGCGAAAAAATGAGATATGATTCTTTTCAGGAAGTGTGGCATTACTCACCCAGGTGGGACAATGTTTGACCAAATTTCTGGATGTCTTGCGAGTGATTTGCCGTATCAGGTGGCTTGGAAATGACCGGAATTGGGGAGTAAGTCGGGTGTATTGGGTGTGTGAGAGCGAGAGAGAGATTCAGTGGGAGAGGAGACGGGATATGAATGAATGCGAGAGAGTGAGAGAGAGCGAGCGATAGTGGTGAAGTGGACGCCTCTTCTCTGCCCGAATTGAAATTGTGTGTGACAGTAATCGAGTGACATAAGTTTCTTCGCTTTTTTCCTCCACCGTGAAAAACCCAGGCAGGACTCCAATTATAGTCACCTGGATTCCTGCAGTGTCTGCCACCTGCGGAGAATCGGGAACAAGTGTCTGAGTGTTGTGAAAGACGGATTTTTCGCGTGAAATTGAGCCCTTTTTCGCCGTGACTATCCAGTGATTGTGTCGGAGTTTCTTTCTCTAAGTGGCAAACAACGTAAATTGCTCCCGGAGGGTGATTCTCCGGCGGAAGGGGGACCACTCGAGTGCCAAGTGCGCGACACAGCAAGCCAGATGAGGTGGAAGTGGTGCTGAGACGGTTTTCTTCTACGCCAGTGTGATTCCGTGGCGAAGAGTTTGACGGATTTGAGTGCCTCCGACGGTGCGGGTGGTGTGGAAAATGCACGAAGTGCCGAGAGGGCACCCCTGACGGCCCAATCCGCTGCACGGAGCAGAGCTCTTGGGGCCCTGGTGAGAGATTTTCGGGAGGGAATATGCAAATGACACACTCAGTGGCTCCCATCCCATCACGAATGGAGTCGCCATTTTGGTGAATTTATTTACATATTTCCGACAAGAAAATTCAATTCACTGAACTTGCCGCTCTTCCTTGGGTAATTATCATCAATGGAGTGGTTGTGTAATAAGTGTGGATGAGTGTTTTGGGGAAAAGTGTGCCTCCTCTGCTGAATCTTCGGCACTGAGTCATTTCGCTGTTGAGACACCGTCTCTTTGAGGTTAGGAACGGATCGGGGAATCTCTCCAATCTCGACTCTTCCCCTCACAACGGGAGCCCCACTCCTGAAGGACGGCCGTGGAATAGTATGAATGAGCTGGAAAAGAGGGTGGGGTGCATGGGAAATTTGTGGTTTAGGGAGAAATGATGCAATTGATGCGATAGTGGAGAAAAATACACCTGTTTTCCCATCAATTTCCCCAGAGATCTTGGGCTGAATTGTCCCTGCTGATGCGTACCTTTAAATAGATGCATCAAAAGTTAGTCAAGAGCACATTATCAGTGGCACTTTATGTGAGAAAAGTGCCCCAATATTGCTTGAGAGTGGCAAAAAATCGATTTCACCCCATAATTCATAGGGGAAAGACGGCAGGGAGGACAAAACTACGTGAGAAAATATTGTGGAAAATTGCATTACAGTCGTTCTACTCAGTATTCCTGTCCTCTCCCTTTTGCTATCGCTGTGCTTTTAGGGTCACCGTCAAGTGAATGTGCCCCGGAAGACTTCAGCGTGCTCGGGAGAGGCGCACTCTCTCAATCGGGAAATTCCAAGGAAAGCCATCCAGCGCAATAGTAATTCGGCACTGAAGTATCCAGTGATAGAGCCTGACCTCCATTTGCACAATTTCTCATCCTTCAATTATCACATGGGCAGAAGATGAGAATTGAGACGTTGTGATGCATAATTGATAGTGTGAATTACTTTTCGCGATGCTGTTTACTCTGTCATCTCGCCTGAGGCGCTCTCGGGCCGCCCATGTCCACTGTGGCGAGTGGTTTTATGAACGAAAATACGATAAACGAGAGTGAAAATTTCACACACAGCCACACGGCAGGTGAAATATTTAGATTTTTTCGTCAATAGTTTATGATAATGACGCATTAAGCCTGACTCGCTTGTTGTGAGTGAGATTCACAAAGATTAGGAAGTTTCCCGGTTGAAGGGGGAAGAAAGAAAGTGTGAAATGTGGAGTATCGAAGGTGTTGCTTGTGGATTTACCTCAAGGGAAATATTACTTTCCATAACTTAACTTTGTAACACGAAAAATTAACTTTTCACATTCTTTATCCGATTTCACATTAAAAAAAAGATTAGGAAGCATTTTTTGGGAAATAATCTAGATGTAATTAGTTGGTATGTAAGTGAGGTTTGCAGGAATAGACAACTCATAAATACAATTTCCTTTATCTCTCAATTGTTTGTAGTATTTGTGCAGCAAGAGTCAAGCGGAAATACGGTCTGCCCAAAGGTGATCAAAACTTCTCTGTGTATGTATGTTTAGAGTGGGATTTAGCTTGTAAAGGGATTATTGAAATGTTGATTTTCTCCAAATACTTGAACTCGGAAATTGTGCATACAGAATAGCCACGGTTATGAATAATCCCAAATGCACTTAGAATAATTGAGGGATTAATGATGAACCGCCACTGTGCATAATTTGTTAATTGATCGGGATTTATTGATGGCGATGGTATAATTTTAGGAGAATATTCTCTCGGTGATCAGTTAGGACGTTGTTTATCTTATTTAGCCAGTAATTCCAGGGTTGAACAGTTGTGTATTTATTTCAATATTTACAATGTGAGAAATGGAGCGATTGAGACGACAAAAGGGGAGGTTTTTGTGAGATCTGAGTGTGACCTGAAAAGCGGCAAAAAGAGTTGTTGAAAGAGAAGCCGTGTGTATGATTGTAAAGTGGTAAAAGGCAATATTTAGTGTAGAATGTGGGCATTTTGTAAATTGAATTTTGCAGTATATCTGAAAGCATTGTACAAAGCGTAGTGAGAGTGTGAAAGAAGTAATGTAACTAAATCGGGGGCGATTAATTTTATAACAACACGTCTTATATATTTCAATCAACTCTGGTTAAATATTTAAGTGGATTGCTTGGCAGTTTGTGTGTAGTTTGAGATATCTCGTTGTTTTTTCCTTGTACTCTATTTCGCTTCTCTTGGCATGGCCAAAGAATACTGTATCCCATCTCTTGAGCGGCGACATTCTGATGAGAATTCGAGGGTGAATGGCGATGAAAGGAGGCAAATGAAGGTGGTGAATGGGAGCGAAAATGGGTGGAAGAGAGACTGAGAGACACGCTGACCGATAATCGATTGTATAAATTGACAATCATGAGTGCAAATTGTGTGTAAATTTTTTCTGTATACAAGTGAATTTTTGCTCTTTCTTCCCCTTTCTCGCATCAAATCGCTTTTCTTCCCATCCACAGACACACACACACACACACACACACAGACTGTGTGTAAGATATTTTTACCTAAATACTCACTATTTGTCTCTGTTCCCTCTTCACATTCTTTTTGGCAGATAATCTCGATTGAGCTGCTGCGGATGATTTATCAGTTGGACAACGCCTGAAGGGGACTAATAAGTTGGACATTTGTGGGAAAATTTGAGCGTCAGAATTAGCGGACTGTGTAAGAGAACAAGAACAAGAACAAGTGCACGATATATATCGCAATTGTAGCAGTCATTTTTGCTGAGCACACTTCACATAAATGCATCGCAATAATAATATAGTGTGGCAGATCTCTTCGTCATCAACAAATAGTTGAGTTCCGTGGACACCCTCGAAAGTTGTGTGAGCGAGATCTTTTTCTCTTTTGATATCCCAGTTCTGAGCGATATTGTCCTCCCGAAGGGAGTGGCGATTAGCGAAGGAGTGAGCATTACTGCGGCGACAGAGAGAACGCCGACATAAGTCAGTTGTGCAATAAACACACATTTGATATATTCGAGGAGTAATCAAGACAGAAAAAGATAGAGCAAGAACGAGGACGACCGAATGGTGCACTGACATAGGTGCTCTCCGTAATCTTGTACAGTTGATTGACGAGAAAAGAGCGTTGAATATTGATTTGGAATTCAGAATATTCTGTGAATGTTATTTGAGAACATCTAAGATAAAAGAAACTATCGAGAAGCGAAAAACACTCGCTATTGGCGAGTGCAGAATTACCAAGAATTCGATTCTTGATATTTTTTCTTGATTAGGAACGCACGTTTTGTTGTATTGTAAAAAAAAGAAGAAGAGAAATTGTGTCGTTTTCCCTCTGTTTCTGTCGTCAAAAACTATTTTTCCAAAAAAAAAGATAAAAACATAAAATTTATTATTGTGTCTGTAATCAATAGTAACGCAAATCACCACAGAAAAAAAATCACAAATAGTCGTCCAAATAAGTGTCACTGCAATTTAAGTGTATATCTGAAAGAGTCCCTCTCTGTTGTTGCTATACAGTATATTTGTGTTGAACAGAAAGAAGAAGAAATCAAGATAAGAAAAATCTAACAATAACGTTATTGCGAACAAAAATATCATTAATATCAAACGCACGCTAACTGACTTAAAAATGTCGTCGGGAACATTTGTTGATCGCATTGATCCGTTTGCAAAACGATCGCTCAAGAAGAAAAGCAAAAAGTCTCAGGGATCGTCGAGATATCGGAACTCTCAGGATGTAGAGCTACAGCAACTTCCACAATTAAAAGGTAATCCACCGTATCACTGATGATAGCCTGTGAGTTGATGATTAATTGATGTCATTTTGTCTTTTCTCTCTCCTTTAACTTTTCAACAGTGGATTGCTCGAGTATGGAGCAGGAGGAGCTTTTTATACGAAAACTGCGGCAATGCTGTGTGTCCTTTGATTTTATGGATCCCGTGGCGGATCTGAAGGGGAAGGAAATTAAGAGAGCCGCCCTCAATGATCTGTCCACATACATTATCCACGGCAGAGGCGTCCTGACAGAGGCTGTGTATCCAGAAATTATACGAATGGTAATTCATTATCATTTAACAAAGTGGCTTTCAAGAGGAAACTGGGTCTCACCCAGTATAAAAACAATGTTAATGTCTTCTAACGTCTGCCAATGCAATATGCTATCATTGCACGGATGTAAATTGATATTTAAAATGTTGATTTACGATAGGGGCGGTGATAACTGCATCATCGTTGTTGTTTTTTTTAGAGACTATCAGTTGTTTAAATAATGGAAAAGCGCTTTTAAAACAACAAAGCATTGAATTTATCATGACTAAAAACTGCTCACAACTTTAATTTTCATTTTGCAACTGAACAAAATTCTTTCGTTAATTGAGTTCATTGAAATTCACGAAGTTGAACTTATGAAATACGATATTGGGAGAAGATTAAAAAGACTTATAGAAGTAAAGAGAAGAAGAGTTAGAAAACTTGGACTAAAGTTTGCGAGACATCGATAGAAATGGCAGCACTGCAAAATAGAATATATATTCAGATAATTCGTATTGTAGAAAGTTTAGTATAGATCATGAACGACTGAATATATTTGTGGAGCATGTCTTATCGTCAAGGTTAAGGTTTAAGCCCACATTATGTGACACACATATTAGTTGTTAGTTTGAAGCGATTTGTTCTCAGTGGGAGTTGCGAGACGTCAAATCTCTCTCTCTCTAAATATCTTAATGAAGCCCACAGAGAGGCAAAAATCTATAAGAAAGACAAAAGTGTTCGGTTAACAATAATAAATTCTTCGTCTTTGTTTTTGACATGTCTCAAATTTCCTAGTTGACTGGTTTTTGTACACCTGATTGAGATTTCAAAAGCGGTAGTGTTGTAGGAATGTGTACATGTATGTATTATTTGCGAGAATTTCTGTGTCTTGCTTTCAAAGGGATATATTCTATGCATTTTTCTGCAATTATTTTCATTGGATTCTCAAAAGACAGTGTGTGCGACGGGATGTAAGAATTTTGCATCAACGTTTATAATGTCTGTTGTATGATATTCGCGCGGGACATAAAAAAGAAGTTGTTATCTACTATTTATAGTAGAAAGCATTGAGTTGCGCTATCTCTTGATATAGCATTGCCATAACGAGTAGTATGTGAGTGAAATTGCAACCCAATCTTTTGATATTCAGCGTCTGAGAATGGCGAGAAAATGAGATGTGCTGCTAATAAAGATAAAGAACGTATGCCTCTGCTGTATTTTTCAACCGAAAATTCCCTGGGAACTCGAGAGGCTGTTTGGTGTGAGTTTAGCCAGTAGGTACAGTTTTGCTGTGAGCCAGCATGATTTATGGATTATAAATGAAATATAATATACAATAATTCGTGCGGCAAAAATATTCACTATATTTAGTTGTATGAGGAAAATGCTGACGTTAGACTCTGAATGAGAAGTTGAAGGTGTAACTAATTTCTCTGTTGCTCTTTCCTCTAGATTTCGTGTAATTTGTTTCGTACACTGCCACCAAGTGAGAACCCAGACTTTGATCCCGAGGAGGACGATCCAACACTCGAGGCATCCTGGCCACATCTCCAGCTGGTCTATGAGGTTTTCTTGCGATTTCTCGAGTCACAAGATTTCCAGGCAACCATCGGGAAGAAAGTGATTGATCAAAAGTTTGTCCTTCAAGTGAGTAATTTCAATGTGACTGTATAAAATTGCCACTGATGTCATTGTAAATTGATATATGTTTGTGGTTTTGCAGTTGCTGGAGTTGTTCGATTCGGAAGATCCTCGTGAACGTGACTTTTTGAAGACGGTTCTTCATCGAATTTACGGAAAATTTCTAGGACTGCGCGCATTCATCAGGAAACAGATAAATAACATATTTTTGCGCTTCATTTATGAAACAGAACATTTCAATGGTGTCGGAGAATTACTGGAAATACTGGGAAGGTGAGTGTATGGGTATTTGCGTAGTTTGGTTTGCATAGAGCTCGAATTTTGGGGGTGACGCGGAATATTGTAACGAACCGTATTGGAAAATGAACAGTAACAGGCAATCGATTTGTCGAGTTATTTTTGTATTCAACATTAAATCAATCTTTCGTTTTGAAACTTATGCTCTGAGATTACATCGATAATCAAATTGGAAAAAAACGAAATCATTTTTCAAAGTCTATGTGACCGGGAATTAACAACCCACGCTTAAACTAACTCTAGTTTTGGAGGAAGACACTGCTAATGTGATTCATTTTTCGCTATTCGCGGTTCCCCACAATGCATTTCTCGTTTGTGTGACATTGACTTTTGTCGTCAACCACAGAAATGAGATGCTGAATAGAGTTTCCCAGCACGCATTTTTTTTGTTTAATATATGGCCGAATGCCAAATAATTCTTGTGTATTCTTTTTTGCAGCATTATCAATGGATTCGCTCTGCCGTTGAAAGCTGAACACAAACAATTTTTAGTGAAAGTCCTATTGCCACTCCATAAGGTGAAATGCTTGTCATTGTATCATGCTCAACTGGCGTACTGTGTGGTGCAGTTTCTGGAGAAGGACGCCTCCCTCACGGAGCCAGTGGTTCGGGGTTTGTTGAAGTTTTGGCCAAAGACCTGCTCGCAGAAGGAAGTGATGTTTCTGGGTGAGATTGAGGAGATTCTTGATGTGATTGAACCACCCCAATTCGTCAAGATCCAGGAACCATTGTTTCGACAGATCGCCAAATGTGTGTCCAGCCCTCACTTTCAGGTACTCAGAGATTGTTGGTGTAAATTGATGCAGGAGTGTGATTTTAAAGGATGATGTCTATTTGTCATGTGTAGGTTGCGGAGAGAGCGTTATACTTCTGGAATAATGAGTATGCAATGTCGCTAATTGAGGAAAACAATGCTGTCATAATGCCAATAATGTTTCCGGCATTGTACCGGATCAGCAAAGAGCACTGGAATCAGACAATTGTGGCTCTAGTCTATAATGTACTAAAGACTTTCATGGAAATGAATTCGAAGTTGTTTGATGAGCTAACGGCAAGCTACAAAGCTGAACGACAAAAGTGAGTATAATCTCAGTGTGTTAACGAAAATTTCTCAATGGTTCTTGATAAATTGCCTCTCTTTTCTTCTCCTTCTCACCCTCTGGACAAATTGAAACAGAGAGAAGAAACGGGAACGAGAGCGTGAGGAGCTGTGGAAAAAATTGCACGAATTGGAAAACAATCGTTCAAGTAGTAAAACATCTTTAAAGAGTGATGCAAACAGTGAATTGCTGACACAGCAGTCGAACAATTTGACGGGAAATTTAAGTAATGCCACAAATTCGACGCTAATGTCATCATTATCGGGCAATGCACCATCCATGGGCAGCGGCATGGCTGATAAGGTGTCCTCCGCCTCAGGTGGCTCAAATGTTTCCTCGGCCACCAATTCACTGACATCGGCAGTGAGCAAGTGATGCACTGATTGACCTTAATATAATCGTAAATCACACTCTTCTAGTTCACATGATGTTACTGCTAATGCTCCCAGTAATAAGAAGAAAACAAAATCATTTCTGCATAGAATCATATAACAAAGTCTCTAGCTAACTCTTCACATTCACAGTGACATATTTGAAAACCCATTGACAGTGAAATTGCTAAAAAATGATAAGGTCGACAGCATGATTATGGATTTGTCCCCCCTTTAGCGATGAATTATATATAGTAGCAAAACAAGAGCGAGAAAACAGAAATAATCATAAAAATTGAGGAGTGAAACATACAACAGGTGACTATTGAATTTCGCTTGTGAAATGCCGAAATAAATATAGATTAATATCTAGTGCTACATGATGATAAACATTAATACAAAAAGGAGGAGAAGTATATAATTTAAATATTAGCGAGAGAGAGAGATGATAACAATAAGTGGATGCAAGATAAAGAATAATTATAAAATGAAGAGGAGGAGAAAATATTACCTGCTGCTGTCGTCTCATTCAATAATTAGCCCAATATTATCGACATAATGGAATAAAATATTACATAAAATAACAACATAATTGCATAATGAAATAATGAGAAAAAAATTTTAGACTATATATTGTCGTGAAAGAAGGAAATAATGGAAACATATTGTAAATGTTAGGGTAACATAAGTAATTTAGAAAGAAAACATTAAAAACCAAAAAAAAAAAAATGTTGAGATGACAAAAAGAAGAAAATAATTTCGTCTTTTACTTAACTGATTGTTTTTTGCCGTGAAATTAATTTTTTGATCTATTAGATGGAATTTACTACAAATATCAAAAAAAAAGTGACATTAGAAGTTGCATAAAATATGCTGAAAATTTCACACACAACTTAGTTGTATCATTTGATTTTCTTAAAAGTAACATGCAAATAGTTGATAAGTCAGCAATACTTGTGTAGAAGGCTCCCTGCTTTCTTAGTAGTATGAAGACTCATACGACTCATATATTGAAGTGTATTTTTTATCATTGTGGAGAAAAAGAAGATAATTTTATACGGCTAGTCATAAATGAGGAGAAGAGAGTTGCGACTACATGTGAGAAAGGGCAGTTCTGTGTGAAATACTTCTTTCTAGCTGAACCAACATTTTCCCCCTGTCATGGCATTAAGTTTACGCTAATCACGAGGGAGAAGAAAACAGTGAAGATTTTGAAGATTTTTTTAAAACAAATTTTCTAATTCACGATAAATTGTAAATAGATATTCATGTACTACTTTATTGTTTTATAGTTATTAGGCTTACAGTGAGCGATTTTATCGATATTTTCCAGTGGAATACAAGAAAAGAGAATTCCTTTATTTCGAAGACATGATCGCAGGCGAAGGTGCAAATTGATTAGAATTGATGCTTTGCAAGTAATTTCGTTCTCTGTCATAAAAAGTAAGTGTATACTAAATGTGTTGAGGGCCGCATTGCTGGTCAATTTTGCATTTAAAAATTGTATGTAAAATGAAGAAAATGCGTGATTGTTGCACGATCAAAAAGGTGTCTTCATTGTCAAAGTAAGGAGGAAAAAAAATCACACTAAATCTTCAAAATCTTCTCAAATGTGCGTGATCAAAATTAACTATTTTTATCTTATCGAGATGTGTCCATAAGAGAGCGATATATAATTTTTTAAATGTAGAAATTTCAGAATGCAGTTTATCTTTTCGATTGATGTAAGGTAATAGCATCCAAAAAAAAGAAGAAGATTTGTAGAAATGGGGAAAAATTAGAATATGTTTAATAATAATACATACTAGCGTTTAAGAAATTGTTGTTTTGTTTAAAAGGACATGAAGTAAAATTAGATGAAATCCAAATAAATAAAGGTTACAATTATTTTGAACACTCTTCTTTCGTCACATTTCATAGAATGGAAACTATTTGGTTGACCACGTGAATGCCAAGGAAAAAATTTTGTATCTAGTATTTTGATAGAATATTGAGAGATTCTTCTTTTTTAACATCTAAGTTGGGACTGAAATTTAGCGGTAAAATGGAACAAATTATAAATTCCGATTTTTCACGAATTGCGTGGAGAAATTGGGATAGATAGTAAGTCTAAATAACACATAGAACACACCAACAATGAGAAGAATATAATCATAACTGGTAAAAGAGGAGAATTTTTAACTGACTGTTCATCTTTTTATTTCTAGAGGAAGAATCCATAAACATTTTTCATTCTTTTATTTATTAAATATGTATGAAAGATATGAAATAAATAGCTGCGTTTATAGTAAGGATATTTTAAAGAACTAATTGATTAAAAAATAAATGAAAAAAAATATGAAAGTGGAACACACTCAATAATTTACATATGGATAAAAATATAAAAAAAAAGATGACGTGAGGGAGTAAAAGTAGAAATTAACTCTTCGGTTTAAAGAAATGCGCGTAAAGAGGGATGGTAAGTGAGGCAGAAGGGCTACTTGAAATCTGTATAGAAGAACATGTGACTTGTATAATAAAAGAAATTAATGAAAAAGTAAAAACATAGAAACACTAGCGAGGTAAAAATTTACTGAAAAAATACATATTTTTCTGCATTTTTCGTTTCCTTCATGAGTTTTTTTTCCGTGTTCGTTCACCAACAAGAATACTTGTAATATGTAAAGTGAAATCACTCCTAAAAAGGTTAGACTCTAAATATATTTGTATAGAAAAGAGTGAAAGGGCGAGAGAGAGAGAGAGAGATAGCGCGAGAGAAACATAAGAAAAAAAAACATTATAATCTATTATGGAAAAATGATAATGTATCTATATTTAATATGTATTGCTGAAGATATGCAAAACAACTAATTATATATTTAAAAAAAAGAGAAGATTAAAAACGTGAAAAACTGAGAAAAAGTGGATAAGTGGAAAATATAAATATAAAAGAATGTTTTGTAAATTTCTAAGAATTTTTAAAACTTGTTAACTTCAAATTAATACAAGAAGGAAGAAATGTAACAAAATTGTTTTCTCTGATTTCTTTTTTCAAAGCTGATGAGTGAGGGAAGAAGATGTGTAAGGGACAAACGCATAACAAATGATTAAGAGGATACCTTTGTTAATAAATAATTAATATTAATCTATTGCTACATACATACATATATATATATTTTCTATATAATTAAGTACCTCCACATAACACCTAAATTAAACAAATGGTGAGAGATGGTGAAAAATATGTGCAGAGATCAGTTGCATAGGGAGAATCGCGAGTCGTGAGGATGAGAAAGTATAAATATAAGGAGAAAAAAAATTTAACAATAAAAAAGAGAGATTGTAGGGTTGAAAAATGAGTAAATTATGAGCAGATGTTGTAATACTATGATTTTTAATTTGTAACATGGCAAGAAATCAATGAGAAGCAAACTTGAAAACTGCATCTTTTGACGTGGCATTAGAGGATCATTTTTAACGGCACCAACATTACTATTTTTTCTGATGAAAATATAATGATGATAAAACACATGGGACAAAATATGAAGAGAATAAGAAATTGTGTGTTGAATGATGATACATAAGGAAAAAGTATATAAATATATCTATATATAAAGAATAAAATATTTAAAAGAAAATTTCTCCCTTTGCCTTTTCGGTGCTCCGCCAGAGAGATTTTCCCCGGTAAACCTCTCGTTTCAATTGTGGAGCCCTCAACTGTGTTACATGTGGCGCACAGTCAATGTTCGATTGTCAGTCAATTTAATTAAGATTCTGTGACCTGATATCCGATGCCTCTTGATTTATTCATGATGCATTTTGGGACGAACAAAGACACGATTTTGTCGCACACCACAAAGTTCTCCGGCTCTCCTGCAGAAATGGATTTACTCTCTGCCATCCGCCTCAGTGTCAGGGTTCAAAACCTTATTGGGGTGTCTCCTTATTCTGTGAGCAAGAAGGATGGAGTGTCAGCCAAGGGAATCTCTGTGCTGCCGGGAGTGGTTTTATTTATTTGCAGCATGATCTCTGGATATTACGGCTCTCAGACGAGTTTTCAGGCACAAGCTGGAAGAGCTATGGACACTTCTCTGGATCTCGGATCTGTTCTGCTGCTCACCATGGTTGTTGGGGGAATTTTCCAAATGTTGGCATACATTTTCACGTTCTTTTTGTCACTATGGTTTAGAAAGTCTACTGTTGAATTTTACAAAAAATTGCTGAGGATTGGCACAAAGATGCAAAAGGTTGGAATAATTATGGACTTTCGTTATTTGTCTCGGTAAGTCTTTAGTTAATTACATAAAATTATTCATTTTACTTGTGATTAATGTGGCATAATTAACTTCACAATAGAATATTGCAATGATATTGTGTATTTTATTTGCTTTAATATATCGTGTTGATTTTCGTTTTTATGAAATTCTATTTGTCGTTTTCAATCTATTGTCTTCTTCGACATATTGAGCAAGAGAAGCTCTTGTATTGAGGAAATAAGGGAAGTCTCACAAGTGTCACTCAAGGCAGCTAAACTGCTTCAAACAGATTGTGAAATATTCACATTCTAAATCCACCATGAAACATTTATGAGGGCTTCCCCAAAGAGATGTGTGCTGAAGCTCAGACATTTCGACGCTAACAATAGGAATCTCGTCAGAGTCTGCTGACGATAGATTGTTTGTTAAGAAAGTGAATATGTGCAGTGAATGGTAATCATAATATTTCATCTTTCAGATTTCACGCTGCCGCAGTTTGTGTTCTAGTATTCTATCACTCGACACAGCTTACGTTCGGTCTTCTTGTTATTTGGAACACACCAGATAATTATCACCTGGCCATCACATATACTTTAATCTATCTGTCCAACACTTTCTCCGCCAAAGACTTCATAATGGTTTGTCAGGCGGTGGCTCAGCACTTCTCATGCCTCCAGGCGGTGCTCAAGGAGGTCCAGCTGGAGCAGGATGAATTTCCACACCGTCTTGAGACCTTCTACGCAATCCATGGCGAACTATGCGACTGCTTCGACCTGATAACTGAAAACTTCGGCCTTCGGGAGCTGCTGAATGTGATCTCTGACTTCATCTTTATGACCTCGCAGCTCTTTTTCAGCTTCTGGTCCGCAGATCGTGGTCAGTTCGAGTTCGCCGCATTCGGCATGATTATAATCTTGATTCCCAGGTGTTTGAAAGTCAGTTTGGTGATGTATAGTGGAGAGCAGCTGATTAGAATGGTGAGTAATGCTCTTTCTCAGCGAGTAGCCTTACTTTTCCGCGGATTTCTCCTTTTTCCGCGAAATGACGAGTTTTTTTTTAATATGAGACAAGCTCAAGAGTGCTAATATCTTTTAGCGCAATCTCTAATTAATATTTGTAAGCTAAAAGCAATAGATTAGAGTATCGATATATACTCAGTTTTTTCAATATCCCATCAATTGAGTGTATAAGTCCGGGAATTTTTCCACGAATATGTATTTCACTGGATTCTGAAATGATTATCTTGTTGTGTTTTTCATTGAAAAACAATTTAAAGATAATGATAGCACGATACTTCATATAATTCCAGAATCTCTCGAGCAATTTGTGTTCCAAGGCAGATCATTAAGATAAAGCGCTAATAGAAAACCAGATGCTATTGACACTTTTCAGCTCCCAAATCATCTTAATTTAAACAGTCATCTTTAAGCTCTTCGTTTCTATGTCCCTCACGTGATTTCTTAGGAAATTTCATCCAAAAATAGACTTTAAGCGATATTCCAATCAACTTCTCTTCCACTCTTTCCACTTTTTCATATGTTGCCATTCATGAGAGACATATTTTAGTGTCTGATTTGGCTTAAAAAATGCAAATGATCCCAAGTTCGCCAGAATGAAAGCCATCCGGAACCCATGGTTTCAGCATAAGCTGTGTGATTTATGAATTTAAGCACCTGCTCTATAGAGCACCATAATTTAATGCAAAAAAATTTCCCAGTGGGTTCCCACAGCTGGGAGCTACATTGTGCGATTGCGGCTGTTAGTTGCTGTCTCTTAATCCATTTGTAGGCACACTCGACCTCCAAGATGCTGCAAAAACTCGACAGGCCTTTCAAGAGAGCGGAATTTCACGACTTGGCCCACAATTTCGCCCTTCATGTGATCCACCTGCGAGAACTGGACATCACAGCCAAGAACTTCTTCTCGCTGCGCCTCGCATTCTTCTTCACCATCATCTCCGCCTGTGTCATGTACTTCATCGTGCTCATCCAGTTTCGCCTGCGAGAAGAGTGAGAAAGCTCACCAGGCGTCTCCACTGCAAAGTCTGTCTGGGTATCTTTAGAAAAATTCGTATAAAATTTATTTTAAACCCACAATATTTTTGTACATGCACACACATAAAATAGGTCATAACATATACCTTCCATGGAATTATATCATTACATGATTTCTCCTTGCAATTTTGCCTGCACGAAGTGGAGGAAAGTCACAGAGACTCTCGTCCAAGGTGAAAAATGTCCATAAAAAAAATCTACACTGAAGAAATTCTACACAAAGTATTTCTTTAACGCTCCAGAAGGGGAAAGGGGAAGAGATAAGATTAATGTCGCTTGTATACAAACAACTTTGTCCCTAGCTTGAAGAATATTTTGCCTTATCTAAAGCCGCGGGATGCACGATATCCCGTCGAAAGTATACAAATAATTCTCTCTCTACTCTTTAGTCTCTCTCTCACTTCTCGATGGAAATTCTGGTGGTTTTTCCCTCGTCCCTGTTAGTTCACATTGACCGGCTGGCAGATCCAATTGTTGGACCCCACAAAGACTCTCTGCCTTGTTGTTGAGTAGCTATCCTCCACAGTTCCTGGATTTTCATACATTTGAGTCTTTCCATTCAGCGATTTGTGCGTGCCATTCTCGTTGATTTCCTTCTTCTCAGCAATCAGGCGCTTCTCTTCGGCATCCTTCTGAAAAGTCACACTCAGTGAGACACTTTTCCCCAAAAAGCAGTCCTTCACAGTGTCTATCTTACCCGCTTCTTGGTGTAGGCCTGCTTGTAGAATCCAGAAAACAGGAAGTAGAACATCACGGCGTGAGCGCCAATGAAGTAAGCGAAGGCGATCGGGTAGTTGCAATCATTCTTGAAGAGCAGCTGGAAGGCGTGAATCATCACCAAGATGAATTGAATCTGCAGTCGGAAGAGAGACAATGTGGATTAATTGGCGGAAAGGTGAGTGAGAGGCGGATTAAGATTCACACTCACCATCTGCAGAACAGTCAAGTACTTCTTCCACCACAGATACTTTTGCACTTTTGGCCCCATGGCGGCCAGCATGTAATACGTGTACATGACGATGTGGACAAAAGTATTGAGGAAGCCGAAGAAGGAGCTGTGACCACCTGGAAATATGTAAATATTTTCTCTTGTAAAAGGCTAAGTTATGACCATATTTTGGCGATTATACAATTTCTCTCGATCACCATTGTGAGCTGAAGGTTCAAAATTTCTTGGAAAAATTGTGAAAATTTCAATCAAAAGCTGCTCAATATACTTTTACATTGTATTGATGAGTTTTTTATACCCTTTCATAATGACAAGGTTCTGAAATTAGCCAAAAAAACGGCTTCTCAGCCTTCATCACATGGCCAATTGCCACAATTAAATTGTTATTTTACTGCTTGGAAACATAGTTCAGAGTTCACACACTTTCAATATGTTCTTTCAAGACAAATATACACATCAGAGAAACTAGAATTGTGAAAAATTTGAATTTAGATGTTATTGTTGTATACTTTGCTATTCAATTAGATGTTTATTTTTGCTCCAATTTTTATTTAGTATTCACAGATATAATCGCTATGCTTAAGCAATGAGTGTAACACTAAACGTTTTCTAAATTATCTGCCTATAACAGTAATTAATTCTAGATATAATGAATTGCTAACCTTGGTAACGCAAATCAAATATCACATTGTAAGAATAAGGGGAGCAGGAAATAACGCCGGCATAAAAAAATTGTGGAATAGAAAGATTTATAAAATGATATCTGAATTTCCTATCGACGTATTACAATTTCTATCTATATCACCAAAATAGATCAATAAGTTTGGTCTAAATTCTCTTGTACGTAAATGTGCAAAATAATTAAATCTGTTTCATCGTGAAATTTTGAAACCCTCTGGCGAATCTCACTCTCTCCTTTCGGTGAACCGGAAAGTGAATCTGTCATCTTTACCTGGAGTGAATTTAACGCCCCACCAGACAGATACTGGCATTATTCCGTGGTGAATCACGTGAAGTGTAGACACTTGATCGTATCGTTTGCGCATCACAAAGAACAGAGTGTCAAAGAATTCGGTGAACTTTGAGAAGTAGTACCACCAGCACCCGTTGGCCATCCTGAGAGCGTTCGGGCTGCGGGTGTAGTCCACCGGCTGACATCTGTAGCTGTAGCCGGTGAGCCATCCGGCCATGCAGGCCTCGTAGAAGAGCCACGTGCTGAAGAGCACCTGAATGGCATTGTAGGCAATGAGGACCGTGCGCAGCTGGAAGGGTTTTCTGTTCTCCATCAGCCGTGGACCCAGAACCTGTAACGGCCAAAATCGCGGATGATAGAGGAAATTACGACACCGTTTATGAGCCATATTATACAAGTTTAGTGAATGATGCAGAGAAATTTTTTGTTTTTCTTTCGAGTGAAAGGCACTTGTGTATAATTCTCTTCTTTTCTGTATATTTTATATAGAGTGGGAAATGTAAATGCATATGAAATGGAAATGATCGTGAGTTTCGGCGGTGGACGAGCTCCACTTTTCGACCAGCTGACGAACAGAGTCTCTGTCCAATTGATTTTTTTTTATGTAATGCACCCAGACTCGAACGCACTGACCAAATATAAAAATAATGGCCAGGCTATCTGGATTGTTGGAGACTTGCGTGCCATATACAGACGTACACAAAATATTTCACCTACACTTGACTTTTCGCAATCTACACGTGAATTTCAAATGCCACATTATATGTATCGTACAGCAACTACTGGAATACGTTTGGGAGGGAGCGTCGATGCGTCGTTAAAATTTTGCGAGTGATGTGGAGTTGATGCATTTAGTTAACACAATTTGTTCGACAACTAGTTAAGCAAGTTTGACTAGAAGTCACAATGAATTTATGCACCCATAAACATGCTGAGCAGTGTTTATTAAAATTTCCATGTATATGATTTTAATGATCATAAACCTCCCGGAACTTTTTGCACTTGAAACTGTGGATCAATTAGAGATAAAATGTCGAACCAAATTGCAGCAAGATAAATAGCTCTACAAGCAAATAAAAGGTAATTTCCCTTGGTCGCAGAGGTCACAGAATTTCCTTCCAGCAACACTATTTCTTCACAAAATCATAATTGCCAGTTATTTCTTGACAAATTATTTGTTGGGCTATAGAAGTGTACAAAAAAGCCGCGAGTGGGATTAGTTGGCGCAAGAATTGTGCCGCACGAACACGTATATTTTTTTTTCATGTGAGTTTATCTCAATTGATTTAGTGGGCAAATTAAACCACATTTTCAAGGAGGATATTTCAGAGAGGCGAATTGCACCTCTTCGGCCAGTGTAGACTGTAATTGGTGGGCTGGTGTGTGCGAGAATGCAGTGATGCAAAATCGTGCGCCCAAGGTGCATGCTGAGTGAAAGGATTCTGGATGAACTTGATGGCTGTGAAAGTGAGAGGAGTTCCGAAAGTGTAGCAATGCGTTTCATGCCATTTCGGCCAGCAGAAGGGCCACGACATTCCTCGCAAGGACACTCGGGTCGACATGAACAGAAATTGAGGCAGGGCAATACTTTACCTTAACGAAATATGCATAGGAGAGGCTGATTGCAATTGTGGGAAATGGAGAGCTCATGAGGGGCCAGTCTTTGGTGCGTGGATCAGATTTATTGTCCATGAGATCTCTGTATCCATCGTAGATTGATTGTAGAAATGACATCTGAAAGTGAAAAAAAGGCAGGCACGTGTTAATGGGAAGTTATTATCTCCGATGGCTTCTGTCTATCTCAACACTTTCTTGCGTAGGCTCGCGGCTATAAGAAAAATTATTATGACCTTCCGCGACGTGCCTGTAGTGGGCCTAAGTTGGTTGGTTGTGCAACAAGGTAGGGGATATTGCACTATTTTGAATACAAATTGACGGATTTTCCTTTGACGGATGACCAGTCATTAGTCAGAAAGGGGTCAAAGATGACGCTCAGACATTTTTTCTCTGTTCCCCTTCAGCAAACTCGAGACCAAGAGGCTTGTTTTTAGTAATTTCCTGAGTGTGATTATATTTTCAGAAAGCTCAATCAAAACTTCACCCGGCATTTGCCATAAAAATATCAAATTCTTTCATTCTTTCCATCTTGGAATAAGAGAAAATACCATAAACAAACATTTCCTGCATTTTCTCAATCACTCTCACACAAATTTGTAATTCATATTTAAAATACCGATTAGACTCAAGCTGATGACCTTTGCGAAACCTGGCCACACGCGACATGATCAAAAGAGATGTAACCGTTGTCTATCAAACATTCGCTGCAAAGGCGAAGACGGGCTTTATTTTATTCAATTTGTGCGGTGAAAAATTTGACGAGCACATTGCATTGACACTCAATATCTCTCCTCTCTAGTTTTGTATACATTGTCTCCAATTTGTCATGTGCAAAAAGCGCGAGAGTGGCGAGATTATTCAAATACCAAGAGATGCCGAAAAAATCCGTTTGGAAATAGCTGGGAGATGTAGCACCGACATTTCACGGCCTAGCCTGTGGTCGGCTGAGGTTGCCGAAGAAGCCTCAACCAGAGATGATTGGACACATCATCTCTGCGATGCTATTTTATTAGCACGTCAGGCCTTGACCTTTTCACCATTGCGGGACGCTAACTAACAAAAGAATTATTAATCGAGAAATTTCATCGTGACTCTTACACACCCATTCACGGTCTTGTGATAACATTTTCCCCATCGCTCATGCCTCAGGCTTTCCATGCGGTGACCGATGGGAATTTATCTCCGGTAGAATTAATGAGTCAACAAGAAATATTCCCATCACTCCCCCGCAATGAAAAATGCAAGTTTCAGCGGAGAATTCAGTGGCAATGTTTTTGATTCACTCTTTTAATATCACGAAATGGAAATTTACAATTTCCGTATATTCCGTAATCACATATTAATATCTACACATCATTTTTCTTCTCTTCGCGTAATTCATGCGAGCAATAAGGAACGATATCGAAAAACATCAAAAACTACATGAGATGCTAATTTCATTAGGAACTAGGAAATCTACACTCTGAGATTCTCAGTCTTGAGTTAGAATTGTGAAAAATAAACTTGCTCGCTGATCAATGGGGGGCAATATAGGAATCCACAATTACATTATCATAACGTGTTGCACTGAATGGAGCAACAAATGCTCGAAAACTCGATTTCAGAATTCATTAGACTGACGTAAAAAATTGTTGCAATTAAGAGTAGAGTTATTCTTTTCTCTAATCAAGACGAAGAGTCAGTAACATGAGTCAATTTTCCTCGCACGTCACATTGAAACTTCTCACAATAGAGCAACAAAAGACGAGATATTCAAAAGACGAGCTCGATGTTATTTTTTCCACTTAGGTTTCCTATACTCGCTCTATAAATGCATAAAAAATACTACACTTGCTCGACACTTGTGAATATTTGGCAATTTATATCACTCACGGGGATTCACATTAATTTTGGTGATTCTTTGCTCAGAACATACATGCGAAAAAGAGGTGTAAATTTTTTAATATGCCTATATGTTGTGAACATAAGCAATTCACACTTGTTTCGGCGCAAGCAAAAAAATGTGAATCTTCTCTTCTGTTGGAGTCCATTTGTGATGGGTTGAAAAAAATGCGCTCAATGTGTAAAAGGAGGGAAAAAAGTGGATTTTCATTGCTAAATCAATATGTATTCATCCTCATATGTGCAAATAGAGTTGTACTTGAATTTCGTAATTCGACTGGTAGCCAAAATGGTGTGGAAGAAAACAACAATATTCGATAATAATAGACAATAATTTCGGAGGTGTCGCTTTCCACCAGGCGCCCCCATTGCCCCTATTGATACCACCTTCAATGTTGCGATATGCTGGGTGTTCGAATTAGCACTATGTTTTCTATTGGCCATCGCATACAAATTGATCGATAATGTGTGCGCGAGAAGAGTTATACATACTATTTTCTCTTTTTGACTACAGATGGATAAATTAAACTCTACACAAGCCATATTTCCTACACTTATTTGTTATTGACATACCGAAAGAAACCCAACAAATCACTCAGAACTGCATGCAATCGGCATAAATATCGCTTCTCTCACCGCCAACATTGCTCTGCGTGTTGCATTTTAAGTGCCGAAAATATTGTCACAGTAATTATTCTTTTGCTTCACCATCCCGTGTATGGTTCTTTCCTTTGTAACATAACTCAAAACGCATGTACAAACTCTTCCACAGCGGCTCATCCATCAAGTTGCTGTGCCAAGAAGAGGAACAACACAATAAATAACCATATGAAGCCTACACATTGAGTGTTTTGAGCTTCTGCATGTGTAATGATTTCAATTGATATCACTTGATTGATACTTAATTTGCGGTGTGAGAAAATTACTAAGAGACAACATGACGATAGGTGTTATGGAGCTTTTTGACAATGGAATTTCAACCACAAGAATTTTTCACTATATGTTTTCGAAAGTCATTACAGACCAAGGCAATCAAATGTGTTTCAGAGGAATTTCATTTTCAGGAGATTTTTGATAAAATTCCTTCTATATACTCTATTGCATAGACTTCCTAATTGAATTATTATCAAAGAAACTTGACTTGTGGAGTGAATTTATGCTAACGCTGTGACTAATCTCTTCCGTCTCAGCGGAAACTATGTGAGAACCTATGAAAGGAAGTCAGCGAGTAATGTATAATTTGATTTGAAGTGAGTATAAAGCAATAGCCTCATAAGATAAGCCAATAGAAGCATAATTTAGCATTCGATTAAGAATCTGACATTAAATCCGATGAATTGCAAAACTCAGCCTCATTTGGTAAATAATTTAAAGTATTCAGTAATGTCTTTTGTATACCCTCCGAACTCTGACTAACTGTGATAATTATTGAACAGTAAATTAAATGGATGCAGTGAATGGAAATTGCAAAAATGCTGTTATTAACGATTTAGTTCGTAAGGAATGCTTTGTGCCTTTCTTGAAAAATCATCTACAATGCGTCTAATTACTCAGTAGCACGGAGAACCTTTAACAATCGAACGCTTCCCATGGCAGTCGCCTGGCTGATGAGAGCGTCTTTGCAGTAATCCATCGACACTGAGGAAATCAAGGCTGTGCAATTTTGCGAAATGTACATCTAATGACGATGTATGACGAGTTTTGGGGTAAATCATTCTATTGTGTGGCCGGCTATGTGTCCCCACGATCAGTGCTTTGTCTGCGGCGAACACCACTCGCAGAACATTGACCCGGAGAGTAATGATAGATAATTGCATAGATTCCAAAGAGTGGTCGTGTGTCCCTTATTCCACATCTCGACTCAGCCCAATTGCATAAAATCCATCGAGTGCGCGCGTTGTGCAATATTGCACTTGAGCTTTCAATGCATTGCGACCGCGGCCGTATCTAATTGCCATCGCGCCATCGAGAGTGATCTTTTTGGCTCGGATGGCAGCGGCAGGTTTTCTTGCACGACCCATTTGGAGCTCCACCTTGAACTGCACGCACAAGTTGCCGCGGGGCGGTGATCTCTGAACCGAACAGGTGGTGCATTGAGAGCTTTTTGAAGATCTAGCGGCAATTAGACGCTTGACGCCCACAGTTTCGATACTTTCGTGCCTTTCTGCCATTGACTTCGCACAGAGGAGTCACCTCATGATCATCAATAAAAGCGCTGTGATGTCTTTTCTCTTTCAATCTGCGCATAACGCATCCGAAGACGAAACATTTTGCCGTTGTGTCACAGTTAAATAACAATCCTCGCACACAGTTTCAGCTCTTGCTCTCGCTGGTTGAAACTACTGGTTGAATAAATGAATTAAAATCGCTCAGTAGTTGAGTGTTCGGGGCTTATACATATATATTTTTGAGCATACTTTAGTTTGCATCACGATTTCAATCACAAGAATTTGGATCGATCGTCTGAGACGGCGACAGAGAAAAAGACTTAAAATGGAAGTGAAGAGAGAAAATATTGTAAACGACCTTGATTTGAAGTACATCCATAGCATATTAATTGCACAATTCGCGAGAGGGAGCATGATATTAAATCTTCCGATGGGTGAAAATTTGATTATTACTGTTTGAATACAAATCAACGACTCTGATGATAATAATATCTCCACACGCATGTTCACTTTATATGCTAATATACATATCTGTATATATTTGTTTATTTTCCCATGTGGACATTACATTGAATTTGACGCTATATAAACGATACAGACAGCATAAACACTATATTGACAATGCATAATGATATACGGTTATCTGTGAAATTTTGAGAAAAGGACAGTGAATAAAATTTTTATACGCTTGAAACTGCAATAAACCTATTTACTATGAACAGATAAAATTCAATTTAATTGAGTACTAAAACTTGTGCCCGAGAGAAAAAAAGTAGTATTGCAACTTTTATAGTGAAGAAAACTGGTCTAAAACCTGCCGTGATTCTTGAAAATACAACATAAATTGATATTTTTCACGAAAAACACGAACCTAATCTATGCAAACATGATCTTGACCTCACATTCAAAATGTGAATTTGTAGAGAGAAACACCAACTTATTGGTCGTGGTCACATTTTGAAATAATCAGTGTCAAAATTGCGTTAGCGGCCGTAAATACAAAAAAGCACTTAATTAATCTGTCAAGCAAACTTTTGCGATCTCTCACACAATATATTGCTGTGGACCACATTTACCGTAGAAACATTCATTTATGCTTAAGTATAATTACAACCTGTGACATGGATATTGAATCAATGAAATTTATGATCTTTTGTGAAAGTTTTAGTTCTTGTGTCAGTCACAATAATTCAACCGAGAATGGAATTAGTGTCAAGCAATGCATTTCTGCAGAGTAAAGATAGATTTTTTAGTATGCAATTTTCCTGCATTTCTTCCATCAGTCTTGAGAAATTTTTTAACTTCTTTCTGAATAATTAAATTTGACTATAAATTCGAGAATGCATCGTGAAAGTGTGCTTATTTCTTCACAGAAAAATCTTTGGAAAGTGTCTATGGAAATTCCACTGTAATCTGTGGGTTTTATTGATTGCCAGCAATTTTTTCCGTGCTGCTCTCAAAATCATGCAAAAACCCGAATAACTTGCGCATTTCCCGCCTAAGCAAGAAACATTCACTTTTACTCAAATTGTTGTCATTACACGAGTTAATTAGCACCCAAACCGGATACACCCTTCTTCCACTTGATATTGATTTTGCGATAAATATTAGAGTTCAATGGTGATTGAAGTCTTCCACTCTTGCACTCAACCTAATTTCAACTGACTCGCGATACTTTGTTAGACAACAGTCGAAATGCCTGTAAAATATCAAGTTCAAAATAATAAGCTGCTAATTGCACTCCACAATTACTGTTACGTATGAATTAAAAGGAAAAGATATACAGTCATGTGGGAAAAATGCATGTGTAGTGATATTACAGGTGAATTGGCAAGTACACGATCGCGTATGATTGTGTTAAATTCAGAAGTGAGTCGCGATCGTGCCCTCAAAACACATTAAATAATAAAAATTAGTTTGTCGCAATGGTAAGCAAAATTCAAGCTTGTAAGCATTTTCTGAAATTTACCACTTTGTTCTCTGTTCTTTTTCCTTGTAGCAATTCGTTAGCAGGTGATCGTGAGATGCACTTTCAACACGGATCATCTCACCCACAAGTGAATGAGAGAAGCAAACACAATTTGAATAGAACCACGGATGGGTCAACTTTTGCAAGAATTTCCCCATCCACACTATAAAGTGCAATATTTTATGAAATTTTATCCGCTGACCGATCATGATCTCTGATCTTCTCCTGTAGACATTACCGCCTCATTGCGGAGGCGGGTTCTTAATGTCAGAAGATGTGAGGCCCAGCCAAGCGTTTGGCAGATTGGTGTAAGAAATCGCCGCGATCCTTGGGCAAATTAAAGCCCAACAGAGTGTCATGCATTGGGAAATATTGTTCATTCATAGCAAAAACAAATAGCAATAATATAAAGTATTCAATTGCAACATAATTATCATTTGAAAAAATTCTTTTCCGAACAACAATAAAATGTGCAGTAACAACCTTCTTTACAATTGTGTGTGCAATTTTGTAAGAGCCCACCCAGACTCTGTGAGCCACCCAAAGTTTCTGTGAAATTGTATATTTATCACCGTGGAATTGTAGCGTTGCTAATAAATACAAATAAAAATTCCGGTGGTATAAATATGAGGCAGACAGAGTGAGACAAACCCACGCGCCTATACCATCATTGTTGGTGATATAATGTTGGGGTATTTAATGCAAAATTTCTCGCGCTAAAGTGTCGATGCACAGTATGTGAAATTTCCTGCGCCATGGTCGAATGGGAGTGATCACGAGTGGCGAGAGAAATGTAGAACGGGTTTGTTGCCATCCATGGAAATCCCAGATTCTCCTCAATGACGTCGCAAGAAGTCTGCAGAGACGAATGGCACATCGAACCCCTGGCCTCTGGCCACTGCAAGTTCCTCCATTATTATTCCATCGCGTCTACACGGAATTCGCCTGATTAGTCTCCGGGAGAGAGTCCGGTTTGTCGCTTCCCAATAAAAGCATGAATATTTATGGGAAATCACAAGCATAAGCATTTTATTGAATGCTGCGCTGTTTCGTTTTACACCACCATTCAGTCTTTTTCGCGGATTTCGCAGTCAAAAGAAGAAAAGGCAGTTTAAATTCAGAAGAATTCAAAGTCTAATAAATCGCCTGATTTATGACAAATACGTTATTCTCGTTGGAAATATACTTTTCCCCCATCGTGTATAAGATACAAAATTTTGATTTAAAGATGCGCAATTTGTGTGATAAAGTGAGATAAAGTCACACTTACAACTGGATTTTTGGCAAAATTTACATCTGTGCAACATCATGCAAAACATGAAGCGAACACGGTCAAAATACAATCTGAAAAGAATCATATCAATTTAATTGGACGTCATTTAGCTCCTCTTCGCCATTTGATCGAGCGTGTGTCGCGTGGAGGAAAATTACCATTATTACTCTCAACGACCAAGGAATATTCCCAAGCTTTTATGCATCGAAAACGACAACTCCCGCTGACCAGGCCTTTCCGCACATAATTGCTTGTAATGGGGATTCAAATGAGTTGTGTTTCCCTGCACATTTACACTTTTTTTTCTCTTTTCGAAGGAAATCATTCTTTCTTGGCCCAAACAGCGTTCTCGTGTTCCCATCGTCACTGAGAATCAGTTGTACAATCTAACGACCTCGTCTATAAGTTTCACAGTGAGGAAGTCTGGAGGTTAGTGAAATTTCACGTCTCTCTCGGTGGGCAAGGTGTGACCAAAAGTGCCCGCAAGTAGACTCTTGAGATGTATGGTTAGAATAAACACTTTGGACATCGATATTGACCATACTTATCATTGTTCCCCGTCATCTGCATTTCCAATAAATCGTGTTTTTCGTGTGACGTTCTTCAGAACACTTACCCATCAACTAAGCTAACTCGTTCAGATTTAATAAACTACACGAATAGGTACATGATTTTTGCGTCAAAAATATCATTGGTATTTCTTAGTGGTCGAATTACGTCATTTCCCATTTTTACAGAAATATTTTGAGAGGCACTATTCTTGAAGTCGATTTTGTCATTGCGATCGGAAACTGAGATATTGATCCTCTCACCACAAAAATCAGTCGCAATTGCACAACAGCTCACAACGCGAAGAAATGTGTAAGTGTGTCACTGGTAGAATGGAGTAAAAAGCTGAGCAGAAGAATTGCAGAAAGTGAAGATTATCAATTAGGAACCTAATAGGATTACTCTCAGACGATTTTTCGCTGGTAAAAAAGAACTAATAACTTTTAATCTTCAATTGACAGATAATCTGGGTATTGCGAACATCTCTAGGTGTTGTTAATTAATAAATTTGAATGCCAAATAATTATATTTGCACTATTGTTTAGCGTAAGAAAACAAGTTTCTTTGTTGCTCTCAAACTTGCCGAATGCTATTTCTCTCAATTTCTCACTTTTTTCGCCTAAAATAAACAATGATCATCATGAAAATGTCCACTCGAAAAGTGCGGCACTGATTTTTTTCAACTGCAATTCACTTTTTTGTCAATCGCGTCATATTATGGCGAAAAAATATAATTATTTATTATTGCATTTTATATAACACTGTTACATGACGGTGCAGTGCAAAAGTAAATAAAAGTATTGAGATAGGATGTTGGGATTGATCATTCTCCCCATTTGTATACTTCATACGCGATTGTGTGAGATCGCTAATTTACGTAAAATAGCCTCGATGCTTTTGTCACCTTGAAATTCTGATGAAAAGTAGTCAGATCTACATATTTTCCAGCACACCAGCTCCAGGGGAGGAGAATATTCACATATCGTCCCAACTAATGGGCATATTTGGCCAATTGATAATTTCGAAATCACTCTCCGCGGTCAAAATCATCCATCATGTGTGCAATTGGGATCACTTTTTTCCCACCACCTCATCATAGTGTGTTAATGGACCACTTAGAGCCTTACCTTTATTTAATTTATTAAATTTTGGTATCGACTGGTCAACAAGGTGGCACTGTGCTGCTGAAAACCGTCCTGGGGTCTTCGATATTGTGTTGCAATCTGTGACACAGGCACTGCCCTGGTGTCCGCTTTTCTTGCACTTGTAATCAAATATTTGTGTGGCTTGCCAGGAATTTGCTTTTCCCTCTCTGGCACTCGTTCTCTCTCGCCCAGAGTCTTTACTGTAAAGTGTGTATCGTCCTCAAATACGATCAATTACAAGTCAGCTGGAGTGACGTGAATCAACGTAAAATCACCCAGGAATATTTCCATTCACACTCCCTCAGTGGATAATCGTCATACCGTATATTTCCACTGGATCGATAGCTTCGATCTTATATCTCTAGTTAGTGACTTGGAGAGAACTCGATATACAGTCCTATTGTTTAATTGCAGCGATCATAACGATTGATTGTCCTCTTATTCAACACCCAGCAATTAACACTTAGTCTGCACTCTTGTCAAGATCACTTTGGGTGATGCCAACAACTATCACTTTTCTTTTCAGTAGATCTCTTTCCACTTGGCTGCGGGGGAGAGGCGAGAAAAAATGCGTCCGCACTGTGTCGCGGTCGGTACCGTAATGAACAACTTTTAAGTCCGCGAATAAACTTTAAGGTGCTTATGGCGCGCCGATCGCGATCGCCGTGTGCACTATGTACACATATAGCCACGGACTTTCGATCAATACGATCGATCCTCCACTTGATTCACACATCGTCGAAAAATGATTTTGCGAAACCTTTGGTCAATGATGATTGTTTACTTTTTTCCCACCACCACATCCCATCTCTGTGTATAAATATTAATTTAATGCTATATACACACATGCACGAAGATGGTGGGACTCTTATCCAAAATTAGCGTTAATTTTCTCTCTCTCTCTCTCTCTCTCACCCTCTCTTTCAATACCTACATTTTCATTGTACATTATCGCACTCTTCGCATTACTCTGTGGCAGTGGAAGAAGAAAAAGAGAATTGGAGTACAAAACTGCAATGCCAAAGTATTTTACTTCCAAAAAATTAATCATGGACTGCAGAGTGTACACAGTGAAAGGTGTTTGCAGTCAAAAACAGTGGATATTGCTTACACTTCTTCTTTTTTTTAACATGTACATCAAGGCAACTTGAGTTACAGGCCAACGAATGCAATTTAACACATCAATATCAGAAAAATTAAAATCAATCTGTGGAGGATTTTTACTTGCCCATTAATCGTCCAGGGGAAGTTTTGCAAAATATTCATTGGCTTTTATTGTCTGAACATCCGCTTATCAAGTGACGAAATGGATAAAAACAGTGAATTATGAATATGCATTAAAAATTTGAAATAGCGAAGGAATATTTTATGTCTCAACCCAAAACACTTTGCCATGCAATTGTCTTTGAATATGTGTAATTAATTATGTGCAAGTGTAATTTAATGAGAAAAGACCAGAGATATCATCTATTTTTCCAATTCCAAAGGTCAAGAGAAACATGAAGAGTTGCGGCTCCGGTGCTACCCTTCAAGGAGAGAATTATCGTTTCCTGCTGGCGATTCGTTGAAATATTGAATTACACGATGTAACGCATATCGCGGCAATCTCACTTTTGTCATAAAACAGGATACTCAATTGAGGTTCAAAATTTCACAATCGTATGTGAAAAAAATAAGACAACTTCCTCCAGTGCCAATCTTGCTGTGACGCATTGTTGTCTCAGCCAATAACTCCTTTTCATCTCCACACATAGGCTCCATAGTGGATCCATTAAGTCCACAATCTTCCGTGCAGATTACTTTTTATGACTTTTTATTGTTCGTTGCAATTAACTTGGTATTCATCTCAGGTAGACTCGTCAAAGACACTCGCGCAGAAATTGAGAAAAATTCCCTGCCAAAGAACGAGTTTATGCAGAGCTTCAAAAGTTCACTAGCACTTCTACTGGAATATTCAAATAAGCTCATTATTCAAGCTAACTGCTTGTTTATATACATTATATGTATGACAAGTGTTCCACTGTGGACAGACGTCGACCGGCGCTAATCTATACTCTTAAACGAGTGCACTAAAAATCCAGAATTATTGGTTATTTTATTGCCTTCTTGAGATATGAAATAGCACGTGAGGAAATATTTTTTATTTCTCTTATCGTGAAAATTTTATACCGCCAATTTTTGTCATAAAAATCAAGTTGTAAGTTGTAGACGAATTTTTAAATAAAACATTTGATATTTTTCTCCATACATTGCTAAGAATTTTTGAATAGTTGACACGGATGAGGACATAATGTAATTAAACATTTGCACAATTTATTGACTAAGGAAAGTGTTACAAAACAGCCGAAACGTAGAGGAAGTTCCTACAATGTAATTATGTGAATGAGTATTTTGGACCTTTGCTTTATCGTTAAATTTGTTATAAGTCAATTTTCGCAAGTTTACAGTAATTTATACGGAAAAAGTTCTGTTTACATATCAAATGACAAGAAAATAGATCATTAGTTCGCTTTCCCAAATGGAAATGTCCAATAAATTAACCCACAGGTTGTTGTGTCTCGGGGGACTGACCACGGAGGTCACATGAATAAATTTATTTACTCATTGTATTGGGAATTTGGGGATTTACAATTATCCGGTGCACAATTGGACACATGAAATGTGCCATTAAAGGCTTTTATTTCCGCGTAAATAGCGAGTGAATGAATCGAGTTGTAAATATCAGGGTAAGTTTTCGGATATTTTGACCATTTTGATCACGGTCAGTGTGCCAAAATGTGGGCGTTACTGGATTTTAGTTGATTAAAGTTTCACCCAAGAATGGATATTCTATATATTTCTGCTTTCCGCAGAAAGACGAACGGCCAGTGAACTTCTGTAGGAAATGCCAGAGGAGTTTTGTAGCGTAATTTCCACCTGCGAAAGAATGTGCCGAAAGATCAATAACACACTGAAAGATATAAAAATAAAAATGAGTGATGGCCACTTAGGTGAGATTTTTAGGCATTTTCGAAAGTTTGATAATTAATTCAAATTAAAATGCAAAAACATCTATGATTCCACAATTTCGTGGCCACCAAATCAGAATATAATAATTTGTCTAAGAAGCGCCAAAAGCACCACCACAGTGTCCTTAACATACTCCAGCTTAGGCTTCTCACATACCCAACATGCGAACCATCTCGAATAGGAATTAGTTTTTTACCGCCGCCGATGACCCAAGAACG